>NW_008795365.1:1714221-1723728 GCF_000699145.1 Aptenodytes forsteri | reverse complement strand
CCGGGGGCGGGGGGGCCGTGGCCGTCAGAAGGGAGCGGACGAGCTGAGGTGGTGGGGGCGGCCGGGCAACGCGGAGCGAGCCTGTGACTACCTCTGGACGGAGGGGAGGGCCGGGCGGGTTGGGCCCAGCCCCGAGGTGCCTCTCTTGGCACCACTGCTGCTCCGCACCGCCCCGGGCGCCGTTCCCGCAGCACCTGCCTCCTCAAATCCCGCTCTTCCCTTGTCGCTCTGTCCCGCTTCTGCCGGGACGTGCCGTGAAGGTGAGCTACTAATACCGACAAAATCGCATCTGAAAATAAGTTGGATGTGCGCTACGAAAGGAGAGTCACGTTTCTAAACGTGGGGACCAGTCCCTGGATGCAGTAACTGTAGTTGCCATTGTGTGCATACGTTTGCACATGCAAATTGTTAGCTAAATATCCCATCGGTAACCTCCACGTAAAACTGCGGGTCCTGCTTCCTGGTAGTTGTAAAGCACGAGAATTGGTGCCCTTTCTGTGCTTCCTTCTAAGGTGACTTGAGCTACAAATACAGGTGTATGTTATCTCGGATGCAAGGAACCTTTTGTTTGACGTTTTAATATAAATATATGTACATTTTAGCACTTCACAAATATGCTTAACATCCTCTGTGATATATAAAAAGCTGTCATTTATGTAATTCTGTGGAGGGAAAGGGAATGAATCTTTAAATCGGTAAAAATTTCAGTGTTTTGAAATCTGACTCTAGTGAAACTCCAAAGAGGCCAACAGGTGTTTTGTCTGGGAAATAAAAATTGCACCTTATTCTTGATATTGCACCATGTTTGGGACAGAATTGTTTGCATGTACGCCTCCCTGACTGTGTTTACACAAAAAAAGTACAAACAAAATCAAACCACAGTTTTTCTGGAAAATGGCTTTTTAAAGTGACGTGCAATGTTCCTGATAAGCATGCTAAAGAAGATTGTAATTATTAGATATTAACTATTATTCTAACTGGGTATATTATTATTATTAAATAATAGTTTAACTTGTCTGTGGCCTGATTTGGGAATGCCATAATTTGTGTGTGTGGTATCAAATTTCCAATGGGTTTTGGGCAAAAAATAAAAGACACTCTGGAACATGTTCTATTATAATGCTTGTTCCATTCCCTTCCTACATAATTTTCTTACATTGTTACATTTATCTATAAAATGTGTGTCAAGACTAGAATATTTCATAGCTGCTTTCCTGTTTGAATTTCCAAGTCCTAAGAAAGGAGTACGGTCCTTTTTTTCCTTTCTTTCCTCGTCTCCCTTAGTTACATACATACATTATTACGAACAGATGATAATCTCTAATTTGAGTAGCAAACATCTGCAGTTTCTTCCTCAGAATTAGAAATGTTTAGAACTGTAATGCTGACACATTCAGTCTCTACGAAGCTACAGTGAGCTTGTATGGTTATACACATGCTGTGTAATCTTAACATTTTAATCTTAGAGTTTCCTGATGCCAGCGTTTCTTATGCATGTTTTAGATTTCTCACATCTATTGCTTGATCAATTTCCTGTCTTTCTATGAGTCACCTGTAGTTTCCTAAAGTATTTTCTTCCCTCTTGTAAGGAAGATAGAATTTTTATTTGAGTCTTTAAACGGGCTAAATACACATTTTTGCACATCAGTTTTACCTGCCTGCTTTTAAGTATTGCCTGCCTCCACGTTTGGCCTTTATCTTTAAGCTCTGCATCAGGCTATCCGCCACCAGACAAAAGCAGAAATTAAATAACATTTGGAATTTTTTCTGTACCTAGTGACTTGGAGTATGAGTGCTATTTGTGGCCTCTCCTGTTATCTGTGTAGAATACAACATTTGTTGTTAATCTTTTTCTGCTTTCTTCTTTGTTTTAATATCACATTAGAAACAAAATAAATAAAAGAAAATGGATTGCTAAAATCCAGCTTAATGGATTTCAGATGTTTTCATTCAAACTGCATACTCTAATAGCCAGCAAATCCAGTTTGCCAGTGAAGACAGCACTGTCACGTTGAATCCCGTCAGATCTTCCTATATTTTCTGACAGATAAATAAATACTTCTTGACTGGTCTTGATTGTTAAAGGCAGTGGGGTATGTGCATCAGTCAAGGGAGGTAATGTTCAGCAGACTGACAGTTTAGGGTTCCAAAGACAATTGTTTTAATTTGATTTTTCAGCCAGGTAAAACCAAGGTTAAATTCTCCAGGTGATCTGTTCTCCATTTGGGCTGGTTTTATGTTCAAGCAACCATGGTAGTTGCCAAAAACCCACCACCCAAGATTTGGAGAAATAGACTACGTTAGATAAAAGTTATTTAAAGTATAGCTGAGAATTGGGAGTAAACCCTGTCTTAATCCTTTGCCCTTAGCTTCCCAAGTGTGGTTACAAGTCTAATGCTGGTTCTGCCTTCCACAATCAAACTGCAAGTGTTGAGCTAAGGGAATAAAAAATGACAAAGTTTTCTCTAAACCTTACAACCCCCCAAAAAAAATCACAAAGCATAGATTAAAAATGAACTTAAGCCCCAGATTGGGAACGAACTCCATAAGATTTTTATGGAAAGTACCAGTAAAGTCTCTGAACTTGATTTTAAGAAAAATATACTTTCTGTTTAAAGTATTACCATGCGTGCTGGTTTAGAAGCTCTATTCAAATCTTCTGAACCCTCTCTGCAGCACTGATCGGACCCCATCTGCGAGGCTGTGTCCTATTCTGGGCTCCCCAGTACAAGAGACACGTGGGCATACTGGAGCGGGTCCTGTGATGGGCCACAAAGATGGTGAAGACACTCAAGCATCTGATGTAGGAGGAGAGGCTGAGAGAGCTGGGACTGTTCAGCTGGGGGGAGAGAAGACCCCAGGGGTATCTTTTCAATGTGCATTAACAGCTAGTGGGGGGAGTGAAGTTTAGCAGCTAAGGAGCAGACCCACTGCCAGCTTCGTTGCATCTATTGCAAGAAGAGTAATTTTTGGCAGCTGGCGTCATTAACCTTTTTAATTGCTGCAGCTAAATCTGAACAGGGCTCAGAGATCAGATCTTTTACGTAAAAAAACCCCATTAATGTAGGGTAAGAAAGCAAGTGTCCATAATAACTCATAACTTCCTTCTGCTCACACAGTCCAACTAAATTGATGTGTTCAGTTTTGTTGGGGTTTTGGGGGGGCCTTGTGACATCCAGCAATATCAGAAAAAGTTTTGAATTAAGTACATTTTAGCAATAAAATACTCTGCCTTGAAGCAAAATGAGGGAAAAGAAATAATATATAATTTTATAACTTTTTATGACAAAGTGCTCCTTGATCTTGAGCATTGGATGAGAAGAAATGGCCTCAAGTTGCGCCAGGGGAGGTTTAGACTGGATATTAGGAAAAATTTCTTCAACAAAAGGGTTGTCAAGCATTGGAACAGGCTGCCCAGGGAAGTGGTTGAGTCACCATCCCTGGAGGTATTTAAAAGATGTGTAGACGTGGTGCTTAGGGACGTGGACTTGGCAGTGTTAGGTTAACAGTTGGACTTGATGATCTTAAAGGTCTTTTCCAACCTAAATGATCCTGTGATTCTATGATTAAGAGCTGCTTTAAAAATCCTTGACTAGAAATTAAAATCCAAATAAAAAAGCTGCCTATAAATACTGTTGACCTTAAATATGAGAGGTCCTCTCTGTTTCTACAGAGAACATAATACTTCAAGAGAGCAATGTAATCCCAGAATAAAGATTAGCCTTGCCTAAAGAGGAAGTTTTCTTTTGATTAGATGTGAAGGCTTTTGCCGTACATGTTAGATGGTATTATTTTATTTTTTAAAACGTACTTAAGTGCATTTTTATAATGTAGAATTTTACTTTTTTATAATGTATTTTTTAAAATGCATATGGTGAATTTTACTCTTGTAATCAGTACATCTCTTCATTTGTCTGCATCACGTGTGCATGATTGGTAGATTGCTGCTATCAGTGTTTTTAAAAGCACTGAATTAATAAATGAATGCTTAATGAGTCTCAGCTAGGTGGCATTAGAAAATGCATTTCCATTCTGTAAGGAAATTATGCTGGTACTGAGCTGAAGAAGCTGCTTTAGCTCATTTCTTTGGTTCCTTTAGCTTAGAAAGGATCTTCAAAATGTCAGTGTAATTCCTGACAGTATCCAAGCCATGTCAGGAAATATCTCATCTCCATCAAAGGAAATACGACCTTTTACCACAGCAAATTCCGAATAAACTTATGAAACAACTCATTGTGCACTATTTTTAATGAGTACTTACTTTTGAGTCATATACCCTTATTTTGTTAGCCTTTTTTCCACTCCCTCATTCATACTAAAAGGTGTAATTGTTGTGAAAGTCCTCTTAAGGATCCAGTTTCTGGCAGCACTATAAGACGTTTACTTTGTTTTCTGCTTTGGTAGTAAACCCTACAGCTGTGTTTGGGCAAAACAAAGACATATGACATTAGCATACAGAAGATGCTACAAATCATGTTTCTTCACTAAGGCCCTATTCACCGAAACCTGAGTTTAAATGCCATATTCATCAGATCAGATATCTGTACGCTTGCAGAGTGTGCTGGAGTGAGGCGGCCTTGAGCCTGCGCTTACCTGCCTTGCTGTGCTGGACCCAAAGGATTCTGTGAGCTCGTGGAAGCAGCTGCTCCCGGCCCTGCAGCAGCTGTACCCACCCACCTCGTTACACCCAGCTCGCACTGCAGTAATTTCTCATGTACCGTTCAAGCTCTCCAGCCAAACCTAGTTTTGCTATTTAGATGGCAAGAATTGAACATAAAGAGTCCAAAAGAAGCAAAAGATCTAGAAATAGCTCCATATTAGAGTTTTGAGAGGGATTATGAGAGGTTTTCTGTGTAAAACTCTAGTAAGATCTCAGAGGATGTTTCGAAATTCCCAACAAATCGCTTCTCACAGAGGCTGGATTAAGATCTGTGGAGTAAATGCAGTTATGGGCCTGTGCTACATCACAGAAAGGAATGAGTAACAAGAACTTGAAATATTATTATTATTATTACTGTTATCATCATCATTATGGAAAGAGCTCACTGTTTGTATGTACTGTGATGCTTCAGTCTTTCAGCTCTATTGTATAGTTGCAACTACAAAGATTAGAGATGCTCCTGTAACAAACACATAAGCTGTATAATCTCCCTCTGGTTTTTAGTACTTCTCTGGATCACAACACTGAAGTAAAAACAGTTAGAAGAGAACAGACAAGCCTGAGGATTTCGGCTAGGTCATTGTTTCCCAGAGCCCGTGCAGCAACTGGTGGCTACACAAAAAGAAAAGAAAAAAAAAGGCAGGGCGGGGGGGGTGTCTCCGAGAATTTATGCTGTATTTGTTTTTCTTCTGTTTAAATAGCTTTTACACATCTTGGATGCTGTATTAATTTTGGCTCACCTGAAACTTTTATAACTACTAACTAGTTAACTTTTATTTTAATCTGTCACACATTTTTTTTACTATGTATCTCATTTTCTTTTCAATATAGCTCCCCCTGAAGAGATACTTGTATAGGATTCAGAGGGAGGAGGCTCTGTTGGAGGGAGAAAATTTCATAGGGCTGTGTGTAGGAGGATGAGCAGGACAAGGAAGAGGAGGTGATTTTCATGTTTTGGAAGGAAGGAGAGGGGCTGTATCAAAATAGTGAGGTGAATTAAACAGAGAACAGAACAGCAGAAAGTGAAAGGAATGGGGACTAAGAGACTGTTTTAATAGAAACAGGGGTCAGTGGCAAGGAGGTGTACAGGGAGACAGTCCATACAGAGCAGTAAAGAATCAAGGGAATCAGTGTTTTAGGAACAGAATGAAAACAGAAAGAAAAGATTTAGAAGATCGCAGCATTTACGAGGCTTTTCTGAATTGCAGTGTCTTTCATTAGAATATTATAATAGCTTTGTACCAAGGAACATTCTTTTATGTATTTACTTTATGTATTTACTTACTTTAAGAAATCACAATAAACATCAAGGACTGTCTGAATAGATCAGCTGTGGTATTTTGCATATCAAGGCACTCAAACTGACTACTTTGCAAGGCAGCCAGGTGCTGGAAGACAGTAGCTTACTGTTAAGCCGCAGGCACTGTGGAAGTTAGTATTTTGGGAAGATACAAATCTTTTGCATAATCCTTTCTATATTTCTATATTATCCCCTACATCCTATCCCCACTACATTTATGAAACCAGAGATCTACCACTGATCCGATTACTCCAGTTAGCACCAACTGAAATAAAAAAAAATCATACCTCCACCTCAAAATGCTGTGAGCATCTAGCTAACTCTGGGGCAAATAGGAGCTCTGGAGAAAACTTGGAATCTGGCAGCAGGGGTTGGCTGTGGTATTAGTACACGGTAAAATTTTGACTGAACTTAAGAAATTAATTGGGCAAAGGTAGATCTAAACAATTTCCATGGCATTATGTCCATCTTAGTTTGGTAAAACTTGACCAGATGGTAATACATTGATAAGTGGTGCTACTGATGTTACAGCAATTAATCTGCTGGAAATGCCAATACGGAACACAAAGCCAGTCACGGCTATTACCTAGATGAATACTCTGTGTGAAATTTATTTTCTTTATGTTAATAAGAGGTGAATTGTGGGACAAGTCAAATGAGTTGTGTAGTGACTTAAATATGATGGCAAATTATCACCTAAAACTGTTGATTATAGTGTTACTAGTAAAAGCTAGACCACTATATCTCTGCAGCTGCCAGCCACCTGCTCACCTACCTAAGAGATAAGCTGATCTGTTTCTGTTAATGAGGATTAGCCACCATCATGGAAACTATCGATTTGCATATGTGCAGATAAATGAAATTAAACTTGTATTATGCTATTGTACTTTATTAAAAAAATCAGCAGTATGCTAGCACTTGGAAAACTTGCAAAAATTCTGAGCCAGACTCTGATACACTTCAGCCACATTGTCCTGACTGAGTATCTAGAATTATCTTTCAGTACTGCTATCTGCTGCAGAGTTTCACATACGTACTTAAGGATGTTTCACTGCACTGGTACTACAATCCTGATAAATGCAAAAAGGCCCCAAAGATCTAGAGTTTTTTCAAAACTTAGCCTAGTGCTTCTCAGAAATTCTAAATTCACACAGCAACTTTCAAGAGAAAATATTCCTGGGACACTTTGGTTTTCAAATTCATGTCTGGAAGTCTAGAGAGATGTTCAATAGGAACTGCATCAGATGAAGAAGCTGTACACTTCAGATCAGTGAAAAATGCCAGAGGAGGAGGAAAAAAGAATAGAAGGTTAGCAATGCACATCATCTTTTCTTTATTTCTGGTCCATTTAGGAATGGTCTTTTTTCATATGGGAGAAGAAGAGAGATGGGAGAATGTTGCAGAAATAATCGCACAATTGTGATTATCTAACAACCGAGTAGGCACTGGAAATCTTTAGAAAGAGCTTCACAAATAGCAGCACACAGACCATTGCCGAGTAGCATGCCATCCAGGAAGGAGCCAAGAGCTGCTGCTGCTGCGATGGTGGCTTTCAACAGCAACTTCAGCTATTGCACTTCCTCCTCTTCAGGCCTGGCCAGGGTCCCCAGAGCACGCTACCAGAGGTCTTTGTACAGGTCCTTAGTGAACCCTCCTTCGGTTAACGCTGTATGTGTGATCCACTTCCAGATACCTCATATATCTGAGGGAAGATGAACAATCTAGGCTATTCCACATGCTACACTTCGATAATTCTGAGGTAAACTCATTATGCCCAAGGAGGATTTTTTTTTCAAGTATAGCTAACGTTGCATTATAATAATATTTTTTATTATTCTTAATTAAGACTCTTGCCTTTTTTGAATTCTAATTTTTTAATTACTCTGTAAAATTCACCACTAATGGGTTCCCTTTATCATAACAAAGCTAGCTTTCTTCTTCATGTTCCATTCCTTTGTTATGTTGTTATGAGCTTGCAAATCTGTAAGCACTTTTCTCCATTTGCAGGCCAATGCGGGGAGGTCAGGATGTTTATAAGGACCTGGAATTCCAAAAAATTCATTTTGTATTTTAGTTTTGATTATTGCCACTTAAGCATAATGACAACATCCATCCAGTTAAAAGTTCAGTTCCATTGGAAATTGCTTTTTTTTTTCCAGTGAACCACTGCTAATCAAAAATGTATGAGCAATGCTTTCATAAGTAAAAAAATAGTAAAATAGTCTCATAAGTAAAATAAAATAAAAAATGGAGAGTGAACAACTTTCTGTTCTAACGTGGCCATCTGTCATTTATAAAGACATCACCCGATTAACCTGTCTAATCAACTCCATTCTTTTTTCAAAGTTGGTTAAGTAAGTTTATGAGGAGACGTAGATGTTCTCTTGATTAAATCTGTTGTAAAACGGCCTCTCTGGTGTTCTGCTTTTTGTGCATTTACACATATAAAGGTAATTACAAGTACATATCACTACTGTAAATTCCATGCTTGTCATATTACAGTGCATGACATTTTCATTTCCTCCTGGTGAAAATGAAATCTGATATTTTCTGTTCAAGCAATAATGACCAATTAGAATTTGTTATTATTAATGTTTGTCCTAAAGTGCTCCAAGTCATGAGGTGGTTTCCTCCTAGGCAGTTGAATTTATAATGTGGACAAAAGGGGTTTGACATGTTGCTATACCACCTTCAACCATTGCCTCTCAAGCCTGGTTACTCCTTCAACAAACTGGGAGATCCCCATGGAAAACCCACAATGCAGGGAAGAATATTACTGAGTTGAGGTTTAAAGTGGAGAGCTGAAATAACTGATTCTCCTCAGGAGAAATTTCTGAAGTCTGTCTCTGACCCTTCCTCCCTGACATTTTGCTTTTATAACAGGGACCAGAGCTTAGTTCTCTTGCAAGTGAACGTAGCTCTGCAGAAGTCAGTCAGCTAAGTTGCATCAGTTCTGATGCAATGTGGTCAGCTATCTTCATCGGGATTTCTTCAGTGCCTTCAGATTCTGCCAGTAATGGGGAAACTACTGGAAACTGGCCCTTTGAAGAACTGCCCAAGGAATGAATTCAAATAACTGTGTTATACCTGGGAACCACAATAGGATGGCTTCTATAATATGCAGTCAAAGTTTATGTAAGTAGCTGAAATACTGAATATGTTTTAAATGCTTTACTAGTCACAGATAAGTTTGGTTATATTTGATAAAATGCCAGTTTTATTGCTGCCAATTTCAGCATTTGGATAATTTTTTTATTGCCTGATTCTTCTTTCATTTAAAATAAAATACATGTCAAATCCTGAGATGAGTAGATGTCCTGGTTTCGGCAAGGATAGAGTTAATTTCCTTCCTAGTAGCTGGTACAGTGCTGTGTTTTGGATTTAGTGTGAGAACAATGTTGATAACACACCGAGGTTATAGTTGTTGCTAAGTAGTGCTTACACTAGTCAAGGACTTTCCAGCTTCCCATGCTCTACCGACTGAGAAGGCTGGAGGTGCACAAGAAGCTGGGAGGGGGCACAGCCAGGACAGCTGACCCAAACTGGC
>NW_008795365.1:1706615-1714137 GCF_000699145.1 Aptenodytes forsteri | reverse complement strand
TTGTTGTTGTTGTTGTTGTTGTTGTTGTTGTCGTCATTATTTTATTTCAATTATTAAACTGTTTTTATCTCAACCCACGAGTTTTTCTCACTTCTACTCTTCCAATTCTCTCCCCCATCCCACCGGGGGGGGAGTGAGCGAGGGGCTGTGTGGTGCTCAGTTGCCGACTGAGGTTAAACCACGACAGTAGATTTATGCATATGGAGAATTTTTTGTAAAGACTCTTCAATGGTGATGGAAAGCACCTTTATTTTTAGAGGAGTACTGATGACTTGGTTTGAGAACCAAATCTCTTTACATTATATGTGAAATCTTCCCTCTAGAAACTTCCCTCTCTAGAGGTAACCGGAGAGACAGGCAACACACAAACCCACAGTGAAGAGAGGAGGAAAGACAATTCTATATCGTATGTGGAGGGAGAGAGGGTTAAAAAAGAGCAAGCAGTTGGAATTATGTCGTAACACCTCATATGATAGAAGGCGGACGACAACTTTTGGAAGATGGAAATGTATCTGCTCTACTCTCACTGAAATCCTGTGGAGGAGGCTGGTAATGAATCTGCTGGGGAGTATTACAACTCAGGGAGTGGCCAGCACATCTCTTGGCAGATCTCAGGGTATTAGAAATTGAAAGGCAGCCTAAAAATACTCAGACAAAAACCAAATACCCATAACCTTGTCTCAAGCACAGAGACAGACAAATGGAGAATTTCTTTCTGAACCTGGCTGGCCACTTTTTCCACTTTCCGAGTTCATAAGCACATGTAGCATAGTCACAGACATAAAGGGGCAACTATTTCATCACCTCTTTCTCTTCTTGAAGAAAACTGACACTGAAAAACAAGGAGTAAGCTTATGCCACCTTTACAGTCTGAAGGCAACTGGATGTAATACCATGCGGCAGCTAAAATTCTAATCCAATGTCAGTAATTTTAAAAATTGAGTGGTTTTGCACAGTTTGAGATCTACTTTACCGGCACTTGCCTTACAAATTTTTTTTTCTCAAAAGCAAAGGGAGCTAGTAGCAGCAGTAGCAGAGAGTAGAAGCAGCAGTGGCAGACTAAAAACTCTGAACTTCAGCTTGTTCGGGCAGCTAGCAGACAGGATCTCATGGGAGGGTGCTCTGAAGGGCAAAGGGCCACAGAGAGCTGGTCAGTCTTCGAGGCCAGCCTCCTGAAAGCACAAGGACAGTCCATCCTGAACTGCAGGAAAATGGATGTACATAGCAGGCAGCCAGACTGGCTGAACAGGAAACTCCTAACTGAGTTCAAATGCGAAAAGGAAGTGTACGGGGCTCCAAGTGGGGACAGGCTGCGCAGCAGAAATAGAAGTATTGTGGCTATGCAGGAATGGAGTTGGGTGTTACACACTGTTACATGCTGCGCAGAGGGGCTGTGGGGTCCCCAGCCTTCAAAATTTTAAAAAACTTGAATACATAAGACCCTAAGCAACTTGATTGAACTTTGAAACTAGACCTGCTTTGAGCAGGAAGCTGAAGCAGATGACCTCACAAGGTCCTTTCCAACCTAAATTACTCAATGACTCTATATTCTTCATAGAATCAAGAGTTGTACAAGCCAACCTAGGCCAGTTTGCTCAGGGCACTGTCCCTCTGAGTTTCTACTATCTACAGAAACACTACTCACAATTTTAACTTCGACATATGAATTGAACCTAATTCAAACTTAATCCTTGCTCTTTCAGTTCTGGCAGTCTTTCTTTTCAAATTGTGTGAAATTTATGTACCACTATGTGGGTTTCTTTCTTGGAAGGGATGTCAGTTCTCAAAGCAGAATCTGCATTGTCATGAGGATTTTAAAGATGAATTCAATTAACAGACTGATTTAATGTAGGCTAAAATTGTTTTTCAAAAGAAATACAGACCAAGGGCTACCTTTTAATTGTTTCTTTTTTATGTATATAAGCAGTTTATAAAACTATAATGTGATTTTTTGAAATGAGAGGTACTTCAGGATATTGTTAAAAATTGTCTTATTTTGAACACTGGTAGTTATAAAAAAAGAGATTTACAAATATTTTCTGATACCCAGTCACATCAGGGGAAAAAAAAAACCCCTGTGTGTTAGCATAATGGAAAATACACGATGTGAGAGTAGCAGGGATTTTCTACAACATTCACTGCACTCTTTATTCAGCAACTTCTATAAATGGGTCTAAAAATATTTATAGTAAGGGAAGTGGACTAGATGACTTCTTAATGGCACTTTCTGTAAAATATTTCTGTAATTTCTTTGTCAGGATATCACATTATTACAGACCTGAGCCCAGGGTTGAGAAGTCTTTCCACATAAGCCCATGCCTATTGAAATGCACTGAGGTATCCTTAGAACACCATATTTAGCTGAAAGAGATCCAAAAAAGAAGGGCTAGGTGCAGAAATAAAGGTTTACATGTTCTGGGAGTGCAGGTGGACTGGTTTTGGTGACAATGCCATGGGTGGGTTTTTTTCCCCCTCTTTTCTTTTTGAGTACACTTCCAGTAGAATGGCAAGGATATTTATCCATTTCAGAAGAATCTCTCTTTTTCAACTTAAGTTTGTACCTTAAAAGGATACAAAATTAAAATAGGTGTTATGATTTAGTTGCATATAACCTCACTGTTTGAGTTTATAAATATTGCAAATTGGAGTCTTGCTTAAAGAAAGGAGCAAAAATTGAATAAAGAGTTTGGGATTCAGCTGTAGAAAATAACCATAAGTATCCACGTTTTAAGTGGCTTGAATCCCAGTATTACAAGTGTGACTCTTGTTGGGGACTGGATATAGTATTATTCTAGTGATAAGTCTATTTTCTGCTTTTTGAAAAAGAATTTTCCACTAAGATTATGACTGCCAGATTTCCTACACCATTTGGTACCCTCAAATATTTTGGAGGCTCCCATCACCTTAATACAAGTTGTGAAAGGGATGATTTGGCCCTGGGACCATGTATGCGCCAGTTACTATGACACTTCAGACAGCTGGTAGTCTGAAGATCACAATTTGGAAATCCTTATGTGAGCAAATAACCATGTTCTCCACTTACTAAATTCATTTAACTAGCCACATTGTAAAATTATACTGTAAGCTATTCATGATCCTTGAGATGAAACATGTTACTCTTCAAATAATGCTTTACACTGAAATATTTATTCCTTGAGGGGGGAAAAAAAATCACAGAAATATCTTTATTTAACTGTGGTATCTGATTTTTCATATTTTTAACATATCCACCTAGTACAACTGATGATTGGATAGAGACATTCAGCCATAGGCATTTTAGAGAAAAACTTTTAAAGTCACATTTTCTTAATTTGAAATGGGTGATGGATAAAATGCATGAGAAAAGTCAGATTTTTCTGCCAAATACAGCATAGTGGAAATCTTCTTGCATAATGAAGTGTTAACTAAGTCATGCTTCTGCGGAATGATTTAAAGTGTGATTCCACCACCAAGAGATTGTAAAAAAAGCAGGGCTCCATGGTGTCTCGGTAATTTCAGCATAAGATATGCTGAGTTTGCAAAGAAAAAAGGTGGGAATGTTTGGTTTGGGAATTTTTCCCCTCCTAATTTCCAGTCCCCCAAACTCCTCCTTTGGGCTTTTTACATCTCATGCATCATTAGCTGGAATAAATTATCATCGGGCTAAATTGCATGATTAACTATTTTTGAGTTGGCAGTAGAGGGAGAGAGACTTTAACCTGCACAATGGGCAAATTTGGTAGGAAACAACTGATAAAATACTCAGTCACCTCACTAGGGCACTTTTACAAAAGAATCTTTTATAGAAGAACCAGAACTTTAAGAAAAGCATAATAATGAGATAAAACAAGTTTGTATAAAAAGATGCATGATATCCCCGTTTCAGGAAAACTCACTACAATCAGAAAATTACCAGTTTTATGGATAAATTTCAGACTGCACTATAAAACACCAGGAAAAAAAAATAATCAGAGAATTGAGAAACACACAGCTAAATAAAATCTTGATAATGAATTATTTGCTTAGGGAAAAAAAAAAAAAAAGAAGAGAGAATACTTTTTTTTGCAATGCAAATACTTTACACAGAAATGTCCTAAAAGAGGTAAATCTGAATAATCTACTGAAGTGTAATCTAAAAGGGCAGAAGATTATAGAGCGCAGGCACTATCTGTCCCTCCACCCTGTTTAATTTGTGGAAGTAAAAAATTAAGAGGCAGCACGTAAAATCTGGTCTCTGTTCCCTACAGAGACCAGATTTAATCGTACTTATAGAGAGAGACCACGATTTTTTTAAACAGCTTTCTGCTCTTTAAAAACCTCCAACCATAGTACTCAGTATCTTGGCTCTGCCCGTGCAGAATCTCTCCAATCCACCCCCCAAAGCAGCAGCAGCAGAAGGAAACGAATGGTGATTTTCTGGGGAGAGGGCAGATAGGGCCCATCGGCACCTCCCTCCCCGGCCCATTCCCCACTGCTGGGGCAGGGGGAGAGGCGCAGCGAAAGGCTGTGACTACGGCGAGTAAGGCAGGAGGTGAGAGGGGCTGGAAATGCAGTGTGCTACCCTGTTATTATGAGTGCTGGGAAGTGATCCACGCTAGCAGTAGTTTTTTCTTCGTAATTTATGTGTTCTGCCATAATGTTTTGCTACAGTGGGATTCAAACTATTCAAAGTATTTTTAATTAAGGAGGACCCAGAAAGGAAGAAAGCTGTATTCGTATGAGGAAATAGGAACAACACGGAGGTTCTCATGTGAGCCAGGGTTCTAAGGAAACTATTGTCAATGAGGCATAAGGCTGCCTGCATCTAGACTGACTTACACTGTGGTGTAAATACTTAGACCTAGCTAAATGATGTAAATTTGAAGCAAAGTCAAAAGCAGGACATTGAACAGGCTATAGCAGTGCTATGAAAAAGCATATACTTGCCAAGAATGAACACTGCCTGGCAAAGCACTCAGACCCTGATTTTTTCTGCCTAAATTACACCTGAACTGTTGACTAATGTTACGCCAAATGAAATTTAGGTTTGATTAATCTATTCCTTCATATCTGCTTATTGTAGACAAAAGTAAAGAATTATACAGAACAAACCTAAATATTTTTCCTAAATTAGAGGCTTTTATGTATGAAGTTAACTTCAGTGAATTTGCCATGGAAGCAGACCGTCAGGCTCTAGTGTGCTGTACAGAGATAGAGTTGGTTTCGTTTTTTTGCTACGCAAATTATTTCTGTAGATTTACCTTGTCTATAATATTTGCTAAACTGGAAGTGCAAAAACAGTTGTAGAAGTTATCTGAGAAGGGGAGAGAGGAATTTAAAATGAAGAGCTTGTGTTTTACTTTGCTTGTAAAGTAGAAGCAAAGGGAAATTTGGGGATAGTGTGTATTATGTATGCCTTATGACACCTGAAATAAAAGGGAAAATTGCTTTTTTACATCTAGAAAGAATGTAGAAAGAATGTTTCTATAAGAGTCTGTTTTGGTAGGAACTGCTAGTTTTCACTGGTGGTTAAAAAAAAAAAGGTACCGCAAGGTTAAATTTCCTGATTTAGATACTAAGTAAAATGCTGATAATTCCTTCCTCAAACATGAGTACATAAATAAGTTATACAAGAATACTTATTTTGTTGTGCAGTATACTCATAAATATTAGATAGAAAAAAAAATTCTCAGTTACAGAAAGCAACAAAAGCTAGCAAAGTCTCTTGAGTTTTCCTTTTATTAAAATAAATCAGTAGTCTTGCTTGGATTCTTAAAAATAATTATGTCCAGAATTTAACCATGTTTAAGTAAGTTGACTGCATAGATCTTCCAAAGAAAGAAAGAAAGGCCCAACGCTACAAGTCAGGTTTTTGGAGAAAGTTTCTTGGTTTTATTCTGGTGGGTTAAAAAGTATATGTTAACTAAAGCATGGTTTCTGTTGATTACTTGATAATAGTTTGTATGGTCTGTGTATAAAAAAATTGCAGATTTCTGTATGAGGCTGTTTTGGTAGGAACTGCTAGTTTTCACTGGTGGTTAAAAAAAAAAAAAGGTACCGCAAGGTTAAATTTCTTAGGAACACTTTAAAAAAAATCTTTGACATATGTAGCAAGAAGAAAGTGTTATTAAAAAGATGGTCATTTAAATGAAATCCATTTTGTTTAGACTGGAAACCTAAAAGGACAAGACCGAACAAGACTCTCATGCCCCTTTTTTTTTAAAAAACAAACAGTCATACCCTGAAGTGTTGACTGAGCTGTACGCTGTTAGTTCTCCTTGACTTTAAAGGTACCCTTCACTTCGTCTGCGCTGTGTGATAAGGATAGTGACTTCTCCTTTCTTCTAACCTGTAGGAAGATCCTTAGGACCGATTTGATTTGGGGAAGCTGAGAACAGGCAAGTTTCTGATACTCACCTTGTCCTTATGTAACAATTAGTAGAAAAGGGTACTACTGCCCCTTCATGTTGAGGAAATGGATTGCAAAGGCCAGTAGTGTTGGGTGGTAGAGACAAAAATCTCAAAATGGTTAAGCAGTTTCATGGGAAATGGAGAAAGCTAGAGAAGACCAGAGATGTTGCTTCCTCTACGTTTCCAAAGATTTACAGGGAGCTACATAAAACGTCCTGGCTTCTGAATTATGAAAACACATTTATTCCTAGCTGGGGGTTGCAACCCCTTATAAGAAGGCAAATACGCCCTTTTCCCACAAAGCCTTCCCGCTGCAAATAGAGATGTTAGACCTTCATAATTAAAGTGAGAACTTCATTCCACATATCTTTCAAACCCGGTTCTAGTACAGATGGACATGTTTTTCATAACCAGTTCTGGCCATAGGAAATTATTTCATTTTACAAGGTGGATATAAAAACCATGCTGCACAGCTCACCTCCTCTACTGCTGTTTCCTGCCAGTTGCCTGGCATCTCCCTCACGGGCCAGTCTGATGGGCCAGTGGACAGGAATACCTCTGCTTCTTACAGCCTCTGGTGAAGCCACCTTGCTTGGGGTCATAGCAAAGTCTAATGATCCTTCCCCTCCACTCAGCACTGGTGAGGCCACACCTGGAGAACTGTGGCTCAGCTTTGGCCAATGGCAGGTCCCTCTTGCAGCCGGCTGGAACCCCCCCCCCCCCTCCCCCCCCCCCCCCCCCCCCCCCCCCCCGCCGCTACCAAAACCTACACACATAAATCCAATACAGAAACACAGAAAGAGAATTTAAAAAGGGAGAGGGCACAAGAAACATAGGCAAGAATTAAAAAATAGGGACATTGAACCACATAGAGCGAGACGTTGAAAGAAAATTTTAAAAGCGACATGTGACAAGACATTGCAGGAGGAATTCATCAATGATCTGAACGAGGGGATTGAGAACACCCTCGGTAAGTTTGCAGATGACACCAAGTTGGGCGGGAGTGTTGATCTGCTCAAGGGTAGGAAGGCTCTGCAGAGGGACCTGGACAGGCTGGATCAATGGGCCGAGGCCAACTGTATGAGGTTCAACAAGGCCAAGTGCCGGGTCCTGCACTTCGGCCACAACAACCCCATGCAGCGCTACAGGCTTG
>NW_008795365.1:1705442-1705731 GCF_000699145.1 Aptenodytes forsteri | reverse complement strand
CGGCAACGGGGAGCGCGGCGGCGCCTCCGCGCATGCGCAGCGCCCCACCTGCAATACCGCATTTCGGTCGCCAGACGGCAGCAGTGAGCGAAGGGAGCGCGGCACCGCGCATGCGCGGCACCAGACGCACAGTACCGCGTTTCGGTGGCCAGGCGGCAGCGCGGGACGGTGCGCGCCACTGCGCATGCGCCCTCGGGGCGCGGCCGCGGTGCCTTTCGGGCACACACGGAAAAAAACCACGAAAAACCACACGAAACCGGCAACAAAACTACACCGGGGGCCGCGGCGC
>NW_008795365.1:1688764-1705091 GCF_000699145.1 Aptenodytes forsteri | reverse complement strand
GTCATCCCCGCCCCGGGCCCCGCCCGCAGGACGCTCGCGGTGCAGGGGCCGCCCGGCCGCGCTCACCTCCCTCGGTGCAGCCGCAGCCCCGGCGCCGCTGGGCCAGGGATCGTCGGGGCCCGGCCATTACTGACGGCTGCCAGAGCGGGACTTCTCCCTGTTGCGCTGCTGACCTTACCCGTTCCCACCGCTGCTCCCTGTGAGGAGGAGAGTAGCAGAAACTGGTCGTTAACGGCAACAATTTAAACTGCAACAGCCCCTACATAGTCCTGCACTAACCTTACCTGGAGAAGTGCGTGAATGATGAGAACTGACACACAGAGCTCGTTCCGGCACCCCACCGCAGGACATTAAATGTCGATTGACGCTATTTCATCACCTCCTCGGGGCAGGAAATACCTCCAGGACCCCAAGGCCAAGATAGGAGGCGAAAGGAATGAACTTACAGGTTTCACAGTGGCCACATAGCTCAAGTACTAAGGGATAGCATTAAGGGAAATAAATACAGCCTGGTCTCTCAGAAAGAAAGATGCTGCTTTTCGTCCTACATTAACAAGTTACTGAGAAAGCTTGCTCTGGCATACTAGGGAAGCACTGCAGAAAAGCAGCGTCTCAGCTATTTCTTTTTTCCTTCAGAATACCTAAGCAAGGCAGACAAGTGTTACAGCGCTAAAGGCAGTTCTTACATGGTAATTACCCTGAGATATTTAAATCAACTTACTATTATGGTCTTAGTCCCTTTCCCATCTAAGGCGTTGAAAAATTCCTGTTTCTACTAGAGTATCAAGTGCTTTATAAACTGCTGCTTGCTACAGAAGCACACCAGAATGCTGCAGGAGCACTGCAGTGTTGTTTCTGTCCTGTTACTTTACTCACTGTGGAGTTTTGTTCTCCACCTTTCTTCCATAAAGCAGGCAGCGCAAGGTGTGCCATCCAAGCAACTTTTGGGGCTTACCACAGCTTTCTCTTCTCTTCGTGAGCCAGCTGTGTTGGGATGCGGACCCTGCACGTGCCTCCCATAGACCAGAAAGCCTGCACACAGAGGTCACCGTGCAGCAGCTGACCTTCACGTAGCTTCTTCCCAGGTGACACAGCATCTTGCACTCACCTGTCTTTAGACCAGTACTTGCTAGTACTGGGTGCGATACAGGGTTCTATGCTTCTGGGTCAAACCTACATCTCCAGGGGTTGGCACGGTATTCCAGCCTCCTCGCGCCTGTGAGGATGGCTTTGGGCCTGTAGTCCAGAGAAGGAAACCTTTTTCAACCTATTCCATAAAAAAAGATAGAAAATAACCACAGGTGGTAGGTACCAGTACTACTTGATATTCTTAAAATAAAAATGGCTGGTAGGTGTGTATTAATGACCCCTAACAGTCCATCTCAGCACATCTGTATGGAGTGAAATGCCGCATTTCTTCAGGCCAGGAAATCTTTTTAATCTCAAAATGAAGACCTAGCCTGGTCCACCCGTATGGAAACCTTCATCTGAAGGCGTGATGGCGTCAGCGTGTCTTTCTCCTGGACTGTTTTCTCCAGGATGAGTGTGATCCAGTCAGCAACCACCAGCCGGTGTGCAACCCTCCCCTTTCTCAGCAGGTCTGTTTCATGACCATGTGCCATCAGCCTACATGAGTCTTGGAGGCTCTATCAAGGAAGCTCTAGGCTGCTAGCCTATGAGTCCAGAGCCCATGTGGTACAGAAATGCCCAGTCAACCCTGATTCGTAGGCAGCTCGACTGATGTTTATTTGCCCAGTGAGGCTTTGTAATGCTGAAAAGGCTGCTCGACTCAACATCAGCGTACCACTTCCCAGCACAGTAGTTTGCATCTCTAGTCAGAAAGGAGTACTTTTCTCCGTGGGGCATGGCACAGCACTGAGCTGTTCATTTGGCTTAACACAGGGCATGCGACCTCACACTGAAAACACAGCAAGACATACAGACCAGGAGTAAGTTTCCCACCTAGGAGGCATAAGGGCTAAGAGCACAGCAAGTGCTGCGAGTACTGTTTTTCCTCCTTTGTTACTGAGTTGCAGTTCAACTGAAGCCACTGTTGGACTAGGAAGCAGGCTCCCTCTCCGGCTATCCACGGGTTGTTCAACGTGGACCCAAAAAGCCTGCATGATACAGGCCACAGGTTTGAACTATTTGTCCCCTATAATGCGTCCAGTAATTTCCATCCAATTAAAATGTCTTTTCGAAAAAGACATCAAATTTCTCTGTAAAGAGGCAGAGAAAAGCTGGCACGCATCTTTAATTTGTGAAACAAAAAACAAGTGAGAATCTTGGGAGCGTGTAACACAATGCACCATCTCAGCACACACAGGTAACATACCCCTTCCTCCCCAACCTATCTGCCAGAGAGATTTTAATATTAAAACCTCATTACCGCTATGATTAGCAGTACTTAGGGTTTGTTACAGTAATCATGGATTCTGTGACTTTTTAAACATTTGGGATTTTTATAGAGTGCCAAAAATGCTAATTTACTACCAAAGCCAGGATTTTATTTCAAACCTTTTGGTGGAAATCATCATCAGCTGGGCTTTTTGCATGCATGTTCCATGGAAATACAAAAATTCACAAGTGATCACCTAGTGGTGTTAGCTTTTTTTTTTTTTAAAAAAAAAGAAAAGAGTCCAAGTTATTAGAGTAGGAAATGAAAGGGCCTATGAGCTAGGTAGTTTTACCTCTGTAATATTTTTTAATGAGTTTGAGTAATTCCTTCTTTAAGAGATGGAGCAGAAATACCGCAAGTTACAGACTTTCCCCTCTTGTGGTTCTGCAGCAGGCAACTATGCTGAGGAGAAATCATGGTCTGGCTCCCCTCAGGGAGGACTTACACCACCTCCAGCTGCCCTGAAGGAGGAGAACAATACTGGACTTCTACAAAGTCAAACGTTTACATCAAAATATCCCAGAGAAGAATCTCGGTTTCAAGCACTAGACAAGTAATCATCTTCTAGGAGAACCCAAACCCAAAGGCAAATGACTCCCTGACTGGGCTGGCACTTACCCAGGCAATGGTCCAAGGCCCTGGTGCCATCAAAAAGCATTGCTGCTGAACATCAGGGATGTTTCTGCCGCACCTGAAGAGCAGCAAGAGCAGGTCAATGCACAATACCGCTTCTCCCCAGGCTTGCAAAACCAATCATGAAATGAATCCCGGTTCAGTGAAGCAGCGGCCAGCAGTGTCAGCAAACACTGGACATCTTCCCTTCGCACAGGAAGCCCAAGGAAGTAAAAACACGTTTGAGTGCCTCAAAAAAATCAGCTCACACAGGTAAGAGTGAGCAGGCAGTCTCTGACTCTCTCTTTTGGACTTGGCTCGCCCAGGAGTTTTCAGCAAGCCTTGAGCCGATCTCAAGCGTTCTGCTACCTGACTTGGTCTGCCTGTCCCCGTAGGACAGGCTGAGCACGTCCCAGGATGGGCGGTGTGAAGCGGCCTGCCTACTGTACTTGGGTGCCTCGCACAGGAAGCCCAAGGAAGTAAAAACACGTTTGAGTGCCTCAAAAAAATCAGCTCACACAGGTAAGAGTGAGCAGGCAGTCTCTGACTCTCTCTTTTGGACTTGGAGGAGTTAGGAGTTTTCAGCAAGCCTTGAGCCAATCTCAAGCGTTCTGACTTGGTCTGCCTGTCCCCGTAGGACAGGCTGAGCACGTCCCAGGATGGGCGGTGTGAAGCGGCCTGCCTACTGCACTTGGGTGCCCCAGTGGACAGGAATACCTCTGCTTCTTACAGTCTCTGGTGAAGCCACCTTGCTTGGGGCAGTAGAAAGTCTAATGATTGCCCTTGCACAGATGCAGACCTGAAGCACAGGTTTTGCTGAGGCAGAGTTGTCTAAGAGTGGGATATCTGGGGAACCCAGATACCTGAACTACTCCTGCTTGCGGGCAGCGCTACTCCAGCACCACCCTGGGGGTTTCCCTCAGAGACCAAACTGGAGCAGGGAATTTAAAAATGAGTTTTCCAACTGTTGGCTCCTGTGGCACTGTACAGCCAATCCCTATGAGAGCTGCTGTTGGGGGGAAACCACAACCCTGGTGAGGCACGGCATGCAACAGCAAAGACCTCATCTGTCACCCACGGGCTGCAGAGAGTCTCAGCAGGACTTGGCCGGTACTCGTGCTTTGTGCTCTTTTTCTTTGTGGAGTTTGCATTTGCAGAGTCTTTTCAATAAAAGGAAAATACTTTCTAATACGAATTGGTGCAATAGAAATTGCAACGTGACTGACTTATTTAACTGACATGCAGCTCATGTTACATGATTTATTTTTGTACCGGAGTCCGAGGTTATATTTAATGCGCCCTTTGGATTCTCGCTGGGAACGAGGAAGGCAGATGAGCAGACACACGTCTTAGAAGAACTGCTGTTTTCAGAGCTGGTCCCGACGACTAGCAGCAAGACACAAAAGTAATTATGTCATTGAGTAATGCATTGACAAAAATACTGTGTTTCCAACGAAGCAGGCGATGACTCCCTGTACAGATAAGGGCACAAGGGAGGATAGCTCTGTGGGGAGACAGATTGTTGCCCATGTGATGATTCAGGGAAAGGGCATTAGAATAACTTTGCAGCCCATCTGCCATCTCACCCTCAGCTTTTGCTATTGCCCAAGGTGTGTACGAGCTGCAAATACTCAGATACCCCTTAGTCTGGCCTTTGGGTGGTTTTTGCTTTCTTCCTTGTCAAGGCACTTTTGTCTTCAAACAGTCTTCCCATAAAATACTTCCCATAAACTGCGATTTTTATTGCAGTACATTTAAAGAGGTGGGCGGTGAGCTGGTGTTGTCCAAAGGCGTGAAGCGTGTGGCTGTAGCACTGCTTTGCCCTCAGACTGCTGGTAAACCCAGCAGTCTTATTTTGGTGAAGTGCCAATGACTGGACCAACCTTCAGACTAGCCAGGGAACACTTGCTGAAGGGGTAAGGAGGCACATGATGAAAAGCTGACTCAATGCCACCGTGGTCCTGCATTTGTAATTCTACGCCTGGTTCTATGAAAAGCCCCAATTCTTGAGAAGAAGGTGCAAGGACGTCCCCTAACCACAGTGTCCTAACCAAACCTACTCTCCTTTAGCACCTGAGAAGAGACACAATGTAAAAACCAAAAGGCAACATCTTCACCCATCAAGCCTGCAAATAAAACCAAATGGGTAAGTTACCTGAACACCTCCACAGCAATCTAGTCATTTCAGATAAACACCTGCACAGCACGACAGACAGGTTTTCTTGGTGTCAGGCAATTAAATCTTTATCAAGGTATAAATCAAAACACCAGCTTACGAATCATCATCATAACACGTTGCTGGAGGTTATATTTCCCTGTTTCTTTTCTACAGTTTACTAATATTGGACCTTTCTTTTAGATTTGTCAGAGAGTAAGTCAGAAATTGAATTCAGGTATAGGGATGAGTCTTAAAATCTTGAAAATAATATTGTGAACATTTGTTGAAGCTGCTTGTGCTTTCATTGGTTGGATATTATAGTCACTTGAATCCGTTTCATATTATTATGTAGATGTATGCACAGACATAAAGCTATATCAGATGTGTTACAGCTACTCATTGCGTTTGCCTTCGAAGCATATGAAGGTCTGTCCTGTCAGCTGGATTGTCCACCTGTAACTGATACCCCCGCCTCCCTGATTTATACATGTTGGGAAAGTGCCCAACAAGGAGCTGGGCCATCTGCAACAGGTGTCTCATGTCTTGATTTCTTACTGTCATAGACTGAGGTCTGTGAAATTCAACTTTGCTGCACTACAGAATTACTTAAGTGCATTACCTTGCCCTTTGAGACAAACAAATTAAATTTACTACTGCTGATGTATATTGTGTTGTACTGGGCACTCTGCCTTTTCTTATGCATCAAAGCATTCATTGAAAGAAGATGGTATCATACTGTCTGCAATAAGTGACATTTTACCGTGCAGGTCGTGTTGCAGTCCTGTTAATTTCCATTTCCCTTATGTTGTTTCTGGTCAGATGTTTTAGAAATTCCAGTAAGAAATAAGGATAATATTTTGTATGGCTTTGCCAAATATTTTGAATGTAGTTTGTGCAAAGGTCAGGTGTTCCTATGTGGTCAACAAGTGATAAGCAACGTTTAACAATGTGCCGTTTAAAATGAGTGAGTTAGTCTGAAAATGCTGCTTTTCCAAAGGCTCACGCAGTAATATACTGAATTCAGAAACAGGTGACTGCTGTGCTAAGTGGAGGCCTCAGACAGTGCAAAGGCCAAGCAAAAAGAGACAAGAGGCGCCTGTGGAGAAGAGGAGGTATAAATCTTGCAGAAACAGCAGACAACTCAACTTACCTTGAACAGGGTATTAATGGTGACCCTAACAGCTGGTCTTCTGGTCTTAGCTCCCCTGAAATGAAGACCCAGGGTCCGTGTCTCCTGTGTGCCTGGAGTACTGGTTATCAGCCCCTGCAGAGATGTCGGGGAACGGCTGGGTTTCCATCTCAGCTGCCCAGAGTCAGCTTAGGGACGCTGCAGCATGTGGAAAGGATCCTCTGCTCCGGCTCTGCAGTTTCAGCCCAGACCTAAAGCAGCATATTGGAAAAGATGCACTCTGCACTCTAGCATCTCATTCACTGTTCACACTGTGATTTAGGATTGACAGCTGTTAATTCAGAAGCAGCATGTGTACATGTTTCTGTTTGTTGCAAGGGCATTTAAAAACAGACCCTGTAAATCCTCAAACAACGGTGGTGATGGCAAGGCGCAACCGCAACGCACTCTGCTCTGTGTAAGAGGGAACTTTGTCCAACCACAGCCGGAGCATGATGATCGCAGGGAGGAAGGAAATGGGGCTGGAGAGGGGGGAGATCTAATAAAAGTTAAATGTACTTTCATGGAGCATTCTGGCTGGTTCTGTTCTACAGTAAAAACTTTACTGGTGTCAATAAGAAAATTCTCATTGATTTCATTGCTATGAGATGACTCCCCCCACCCCCACAAAAAAAAGAAAGCTCTGGAAAAAAACAGGAGGTACTGAGTGTCGTTAATTCCCCATGGAAGTACATTGTTGAAGAAGCATCATGGCTTGTGGACTCAAGCGCTAAATAAAAGCATTATACTTACAGTTGAGCAAGATACACTGGATGTGCCTGACAGTACTGTGTTTCACTAAAGAATGGTTGCATTTCCATACATCCTGCACCTCTCCAAGATCTTACCTGAATGTGGGCCAACTCATTCATGCATTTTCTTATTTGTGGCACCCAGCATAAAACATGTTTTTGCTTATTTCAATACATGGATCAAGCCATATTAGAAAAACTGTTGTTTCACAGTGGCGTAGAAAAAGATGAGATCTTAAATACAGGCTGGGGACAACCTGAAACTCCAAATGAGAGAGAGAACATAATCATGCGCAGATGCAACTGCACAAAATGACTCACCTGGAAGGCAAAGACAGAACGGGCCGAACAGCTCACAAGGGTTTCCAAGAGCAGAGACCCAAGGCGCATGGAGTTAGGACCTGTGAGAACCCGCGAGGGAACACTTCTGTTTACGCAGGTATTCCCAACCAATCGAATAACCTCCGGCATTTCGGTATTCGCCCAGGACTACATCTGGGCCAGGCTTGCCCATATTTAGAATACAATAGGTGACAGACTGAATCAGGATGTGCTTACTTCCTTGAAATCAGCATTCCCTTAGCTAGATGCAAAAAACAGGTAAGCTCTGCCACCTCTTGTCACAGTGGAGCCAAGAATTAAGGAGCCATTCTTCATTTTTGTTTTCATCAATACTTACTATCGTATGTGCAACTCTTTTCAAAACCGGCTTCTGAATTACCCTCCACTTGCTCTTGAAAATATTCAAATAATATTCCTAAATGTCATCCTAGATAATTAACCCTGCTCAGGTGAATAGATGCAAGCGGAGTAAGCACAACATGACATTTAACAGTGTAACCATGGCACCTCCACTCCTTGAACGAGGCTAAACGCAAATATTATCTCTTTCCTCTCCCTGTATTGTGTTGCCCTGAAAACTAAACAGGCCTTTTCCTTCAAATGCTGACAATGTAATTTGTTTCTTTGTGCTGAAGAGACTGGGTGAAAAGGCAGAAGCAGGATTAATTTACTGCTGAGGTACGGGGATGGAGTCCTGTTGATTTCAGCTGAGCTGTGTGCTCTCTTGCATCAGTGCGGGATTTGAACCTGAAGCTGAAGATGCATTTTTGAAGATGAAACTGATCTTCTGAAAATAGTGAAATGTTTCTGTAGAAAAGTAACTAACTGCATGGGGATTGATGACTTGGCCTAGCCATCAGCAAATCCTTCCAGCTTTGAAACATTTTCAGGAATTTATTTGCCTATAAACAATCATTGTTACTTACTACCACAATTACCATAACACCTTGAAGACCTGGAAGACCATCGTCTTTGGCACTGCACAGAAGGCCACTCGGAATAAATCCCAAGCTAATCCCTGCTCACTGTCATCCATCAGGATGAGAGCAGCTCCCTTTTGTCAGTTTTTTCCATGTGACAGTATGCCCTTCTAACAGGAAAGGGTTGTCTGTCTGGCCACAGCTGGAGAAGGCTGGGGCAGTTTTGTGTCAGTGGGCACCAGGGAAGGATCAGCACAAATGCTGGTGCTCCAGGCAGCCCAAACAGAGGGCAGCCATACATGTTAGACAGGGCACTCCTATAATCCTCTTCAGTTCTTGAAGGAAACCGACAGTGGCAAGGAAGGTGCCCTCACATTTCCACAAAGCTTCATATTAGCTACGCACAATGCTGACAATATATGGAGTTACATGCAACGCAGTAATGAGCTGGCTGCTCAGCCTTACACTGCTTGTGGACCGGTACCCCCCTCGACAGCTAGCCCAGGAGCTAGTCCAGCCTCTGCTGAACTCATCACAACTGCTCCTGTGATCACCCTCGCAACACTCCCACTGACGCTGAGAAGTCTTCTTGCCCTCACTTTGCAGATGAGAAGCGGAGACAAAGTCATGACTATGAAGTAAAGCGAGGACTCAGCCACAGGCTTGGGTCATCTCACTGAAAGAGCTTTACGTTAATGCTTCACACCTCTGATATCCTAGAAAAAAGAGTTCCGTCATTGCAACTGAACCGACAAAATAACCAGTTTATGCATCTTACCTTAATCAGTAAAAAGTGCAATTCCCCATAAATATTCTCTCAGCGGTAGACTCAGTTCTGGTTGTTCTCAGCATCCTTACTCCATGTGCATCCGGCTGTTTGTCCCTACCATCCACCCTGTTGTCCAGGGATAATCCATCCGATTCATGCGCTAAACTGATCTGAGTTTTAAAATAACAAAAAATGGCAGAAGATGTCAGCAGCAGATAGTCTGCAAGTGCAGAATCACAGCAACTATGCCGCACCCCAGATTCCCACTAACTGTAATGGGCCCATACAGAAAGTAGATGGCAAAGTAGGCAAAGATCGCACATTGAATGCAGCGGTATGTTGCTTACACACGGTATTTCTACATGACGCTCTCATGCCAAAAACAAAGATTATACACTGCTGAAGCTTTTGGTCAATGCTGGACATGATTTTGAACACATCCATCTTCCTGTGGACCCAAAGCAGTCCACATTAAGTCAACATGAGGATTCTCAGAAGTTTCCGTATGCTTTGGGCAGACCCTATAAGCTGACAGGTTCACTTGTAAACACAAGATTTCATGAAATCATCTACATTACAAAATGATGCTACAGGATTTCATTTTGCATGCGGGCCCTGTGCTTTTTGGTTTTTTACAAACACACATTTTAACTTGAATATTGCCTCAGTTCTTGTCTTACAGAAGAGGCATGGATTTATAACGCTGAATGCCTATTATCCCATTCTTCTTGTTTGCTCTTAGGATGAAGTAGTAACCCTTTTCATAATAGCAGGCAGTGGCTGTATTAACAACTAAGCAAAGATGAGTACAGCATCAACAGGAAATAAAAACTGCTGTTAAGTACAATAATGTCACAGACTGGGTCACGCATGAGCTGATTTCTGCATGATTTCTACCTTCAGAAACTTCCGCTGATTTCTGCCTTCAAAACCACAAATACAAAGTAGCAACCACTGTCAAAAAGCACTCTCTTTTTCTGTGTAAGTTCTAGAAAAGCCTTTCTCTTGAGAGTTACAGAAAGAAAAGCATGGCCAAGCAAGAAGATATTCCTACAGAGCAGGCTTACCTAAAGAAACGCAAGTATCAGAATACTCTTACTCTTAAAGGATGCTTGTCAGGGATTACCTCACTTTACCACCGTATTTTCCAAGTCGCCCGAAAAAGGCCACCACAGCCAGGCTCTGAAGGTCAACAGACATGGGCTATTTCAGACCAACAATGCAGTGACTGTCAGAGACGCAGGCACTGGCAGTCCCTCTTCTTCCCTCTTGAATATCTGCTCCAATTTTAGCTCAGGCACAGAAGCCAGAGAAGCTGCCTGTCTCTCAAAGCAACACCCTGATTAATTCATTTAGGAGTCTATCGGTAGGACTTGGCATTTCCCACCGCACACAGAAACACAGACCTCCTGGGTGCCAGGGCAGAGCAAAAGAACTCACCGTACTCAGCGCTGTATGTGCTGCGGGCGCAGCGGGCAGCTTTCACGTGCTACGCTAGGTCTGCCTCTGTGCCTCTGAACAGTTTTAGAGAGAAGCCTCACATAGAGGCTTTGCAGCAACCAAATCCCAAGGTAACAAAGGCACAAAGTGAGAAGGCATCAGGAGAAAATGACTCTTACTCCTTCCTACTCTATGGCGGCAGCAACAAGCTCTGACCTTCCAGCCAGAAACAGAGAGAAGTCTGCCCCCAGAGACCCCAGTGCTGCTGGGTCATCCAGTCAGGCTCTCACAGGGCTGATGACAAATGCCAGGCGAATGCCCTCCATTAGGATCACTGTTAAACACATTTCCCCTGAGCAGCATTTGTTTTCTTTAAGATTCTCAGGTCAGTTCTGCTAAAGCTGCCTTAAATCCCAGATGTCCATAGCAAATAGGAAAGGCAATCCAAATCAGAATAAATAAATAACTGTAAAGCTTTGGAGGAGAGCAGAAGAGGTGCTTCTTTATATTAATGACACCTCCCGGCTTCTCCACCATTAACCCTGCTAATGGCTTTACATTCCTGTTGATCATAAACACTGAATATGGGATCAAAGGATAAATTATCTGATGCCCCGGACACTTGAGATAAAAGACAAAAAAGAATACAAGCTGTGCTCAGTTAAGAGCTGTGCTTGATACCTCTTTAAAAGGGAATCACAAGTCACTAGCATTTTCTTGGGGCCGGGGGCGGAGGGGTAGGTGAATGAGAAATAACCCCCCCCATTCCTAACAGTCGCTGGATGAGAGAGCAGCCAATAGTGAGTGGGGCCAGCTCCTCCACCCATCAGGGCGCCTATGCTAGCTCACCACCAAGAGGTGTGTCCTTGCGTGTCTGGAAAAAAGTCTGGCAGGCGGCGAGATTCCCTCTACGCTCCAGGGCCGTTGGACAGCAAGGAACTGCACATGACCTGGCAGTGTTTTAAACAAGTGCCTTTAATATTGCAAAGCTGATCCGAACCCAGCATGATACTTAATAGCATGTGTCGATCTCTAATGAAGAGTGGTTGCTAAGGAAACCACTTAAAAGCCTGCTTTAAAATATTTGCCACGTACTCAAAAGCCAGAATAATTTCCTGCTGTCAAA
Organism: Aptenodytes forsteri; assembly: GCF_000699145.1. Taxonomy (NCBI): domain Eukaryota; kingdom Metazoa; phylum Chordata; class Aves; order Sphenisciformes; family Spheniscidae; genus Aptenodytes; species Aptenodytes forsteri. The sequence continues at coordinate 1,693,406 of NW_008795365.1, read as the reverse complement.
TTACAACAGCTCTTCAAAGGTCATTAGGAATATTCTTTCATCGTTAAGATAGAAATATGCTTGTGGTTCCTCTCAGCAGACAGGCGACTGAATTCTAATCTGGGATATTATCTTTGTAAAACTGAAGTCACATCACTGAAACAAAATCAGCTGTGCTACTGCGCAGCCATTCCAGAGATCGGATTTTTCAACTACATATTTCTAATATAAAGTTACCATGTCTGACATCCTAATGTTTTGAAGTATCACAACTTCTAACTTACGATACTTCACAATGGTTCAAGGACAAATTCAATTTGCACAGCTAAAATGCTGTAAATGGAGAACGCCAAAGGCACAATGTGAAGGGCTAGGAACATTCTGTTCTAACTCACTTGTTCCTGCATTTACGAGGACAGATTCTTCACTAGGGGCACAAAAAGCTCAGCAAAAACCTTTTCTCTGTTTCCAGATAAACTGCCTGAATACTCAAAAGCCATTTAAAGTTTCAGGATAAACAAAACAACCATTTTTTTTATTTCCAGAAAACATAGTATATTGGGTCTGGCTGGGATGTAGTTAACTTTCCCCATAGTAGCCCTCATAGTGCTGTGCTTTGTATTTGTAGCTACAGTGGTGTTGAAAACACACCAGTGTTTTGGCTACTGCTGAGCAGTGCTGGCACTGCTTGCTGAGAAGGGGGAGTGACAGAGCGGCTTGGTGGGCACCTGGCAGCCAGCCAAGATTAACCCACCACACCTGGGATCACTAAGTACAGAAACCTGACTTTTGTTTCAATGACTACAGCTAATCCTCTAGACATGCTTTTGATCTGACCTTTCCAGAAAGTGTACAGTGTTTAGATATAGGAGTTTATTTTCCACCTTTACCGGGACAGAAGCAAGCCATGTCATCTGAATTGAGAGGAGTCCTGTGGCAACAGATGTGCAGCTGACTCCCGTCTTTCCTACGAATGAGAACTGGTTTAGAGCCAGCAGTTTGATCTGGGCGCTCCTGTGAATCTGCTCAAGTTGCACCGTAACTGTCCTGTTTCAGAATGCCTTCTCTCTCTGTGTAAGTCATGGGTCCTAAATGAGACAGAACCTCATTAAATAAGATAACCAGAGGAAACAAGACTTATCATATCCTAAAGTCTAAGCACACAAGGGATGTCACATGACCTGTAAAAGTATGGAGCATGAGTTTGAGAATTAGGCATTGCACGTCATTTGAACAGTGCCAAAAATAATACGGTTTCACTTTTCTATTTCTTGTTTCCAATCAGAACACTGATTAGCTTTCTTAGTCATGTTTCAATGTTAACGCTATTATTATTCATGCAAGGGCAATACCTGGCAAGAGTGCCAAAAAGCACATTTCCCTGGAAGAAGGAAGACGCTTTTCACCCACACCCTGAGGACTGTGTGCAGTCCTTGTCAGCAAGGGGAAGCATGGCTGCTCCACCAGGGCAGGCAAGCTGGGGATAAGGGTGACAGCGAGGCAGGCAGGGACCTCACTGACAGCCCCACGGCACCCAAACAAGGAGAGCCAGGCCATCTGGTGACAGCAACAGGGGTCAGCCATGGTCCAAGGACCACCAAGCCTGACCATAGAGACAAGACAGGTTCAAGGTCAAGCCAGGAAGTTACATCAGCCAGGGAAGCACAGGATCAGCGAGGTACACGGCCAGGCGTGGGCATACCTACAGCATAGTTTGGGCAAGGGCCTGAGCTTAACTTCGGCTCCCGAGCCAAGGGACAGAGATCCCCAATAAGGTTTCCCGCAGCTCCTTTCCCAGCACCAAGGTCTGTGCTGACAGCTGGACCATGCCAGGGCTGGACACAAGCAAAGGCAGCCAAATGCCCACGGCAGGGGTAGAGCACGTAGAGCTTCTCGGCGCACTTAAGGTCTGACAGCAGCCATGCACACCTTTCCCATATTAGCTCACCTGATTTTGAAGGGCTGCCTTTGAAAAGTGCCATGAAAAATGATAGCTGTTGCCAATTATTTGAAGGTCAGTGTTAAGAGGGTGGCTACTTCCCTTCGTCACAGCCACGGGATGTTTTCTGGTCTCTTCTGATCTGCTAGCAAACCTAGAGAGTACAGAGAGATAATTAGCTAGGAGTGTACCATAGGGAACAATTCTTCACTTATGAGGATAGAAAGCATGGTGAAAAAGTAAGTTTTCCCACTTGTTACGTCAGGCATTGCAGAGCACATCGTGCTGGTGAGAAAAGTACAGTGTTCAGAATTTGCTCTGCAAATTTCTAGTAAGTTTGCTCTGCATTTCTAGCTTGATGTGAGATCTAATACATGGAGATTACAATGGACGTTTCTTTTCCACCCACCGAAGAATCACAGCTGCTGTGTGTTCAGTTACAACGCTGGGCAGGACAGCATGCTAGCACACTGGCAACCAACTTCCCCCTGCCCCTGGTAGTTTGGTTTGTCTTCCAGTCACACGAGACAGTCAGTTAAGCTTTTAGAATCCAAAGATGGAAGCACGCAGAAAAGAAGGATGAGTAAAAAAGGGAAGAGAGGTAGCAGGAAAGAAATAATCACAGAAAAATATATGCAAATTGTGAAGGAAAAGGAGAACAAAATAAAGCAGAATGGGCGGCAGGGGAGGGAAAGGTCGGGAACATGATGGAGAAGCAAAACCAGAAGCAGTAAGACAGAAAAGAGCAAGAAAGATAATCTTGCAGGAGCAGAAATTCCTTGTTAGGAGAGATGGAATCTAGAAAACTTAGCTCATCCTTTAGGGAAAAAAGATGCAAGGGGGAAGTCCAAATTAACTGTTTGTAGTCGAAAACAAATGTTGCGTAGAACAAGTTCCTGCCCTCCCTGTTTCTGAATTTCTTGGCATCCTGCCCTCTGAGTGCTGTCAGAGGCCCCTCAAAGTACCAAGTGCCACACCATAGCCTATCCCCCCCACCCCCTCCTATTCCCCTGCGGATCCTTGCCATTGTGCCCTGGCCTCATCTTTAAGCCTGCTCCCTTCTCACAAAGTCCTTCTTACGCCTGCTGCCTCTTTTCTCCTGCCACCTCAAATTGCTGCTGCTGCCCCTTCAGCTGCCTCCCACTTACCTTCCAAAACCCTGTAAATATAAGAGTAGTTCCATTGCACATGAAACATTTATCATTTCCGTGCTGGCTTTCACTGCAAACTATCAAGGGCAAAAGTTGTCTCTCAGCACTTATGCCTAATATCATATAGGTCCCTGACACTTCTGGGAAGCCCCTGCTGGCACCGCTCTGTAAATAGCAATGCCTGTTTTAAAGGGTAACGTCCTGTTTTCATGCTCGATAAATCTCTGCGCTAGTTTGGATACACTTCTGTATGGATCACTTCTGCTCAGGAGAACTGCCGCTCTTTGTCCGATGCCAGGAGAACTGGTTTCCACGGGGCATTGTTCTTCCTTTGTCTCACTGAGGACAAATGGGAACCAGGGAACAACCCGCAGTGACAGACAACTGCATTGCTATCCCCAAAAGACTCACAGGGTCAAATTTCATTCTAAATGTTGAGTGGGACGCCACACATCTGGAAACCAGAACAATCTGGTAGGTGCTACCATGCTTACCTAACCCCTTCCTCTACACGTAGACCCGTACAGTGAGAGCTCTGAGGGGTTTTCTTGCTGCTTTTCTGTTGCTGGGAAGCCAGAAGCCGATGGATTTTGCAATCAAGGCGCACCGTGCAGTGCGCGCTAGGACTGCTTAGCTCTCCCCTGCTGAATAAAGAAGGGAGACAACTGACATCAAGCTCTGTTCAGAACACAGTAAAGATGACATTGCACTGGATGATAAATACTAATGGCGGCTTTGACAGATTAAGGATGCCACCTAATAACAGCACTAGATACAGATACATAGGTCCAAGTTGTTAAGAATCTGTACTCATAGTCAGGAGACCGAAGAACTTGGTTCCCTGAAATATTGGTGCCTTTGTGAAGTCCCTAGCTGGGAAATTGAAATCGTAAGTCTGTAAACCTACAGGTCCAGTATCACATTTTAAAGGGCTTTTTATAAGGTAACGTCAAAGTCAATGACAAAGAAAAGTTAGAGGAGATAACGCTCTTGAAATAAAAAAAAAACCAACAACAAAACAAAAACCCAAAAACTTCCTTACCTCACGAGTATCTGGGATAAACTTGGCAGTGGCCTCCTTAAGCTCCTATGGAAACTATGTCGGCTCGCATTTTTCTCTTCAGGTTTCTGTTTTCAGGTACTCTTGTCTCTAGTGGACAGCATGAGGTCAATAGGAAGGTGCGTTTCAAAGGCTTTTGTAATTAGAGTCATCCAATTTGCCAAATTGCGTCAAAGGTCAAAGATGGTGTCAGTAGCAGAGCACCATGCAAATAACCTCTTTAAGCTGCCGTTTGGACACGGGTCAAGTAAGAAAGAGGCGGCAGGGTTTTTTCATAGAAACAGCCGCCTTGCAGCAGCGCCCAACTGTGTTCTAAATCTATTGCCGTATTTTTCCTTAACGCGATAAACACTTTTCCTAAGGCCCTCCTGAGAAGCCCATGTGCAGTAGGTGCAGACACAGCCTGCGCGTCCTTGCAGTCGGGCTTTCCACCCGGCCGACATTGGCTTCGCGGGGCGAGGAAGGCGGCGGAGCGCAAACAGGGGGCTCTGCAGGGACACCGCCGGGGCGGCG
>NW_008795365.1:1667040-1687931 GCF_000699145.1 Aptenodytes forsteri | reverse complement strand
GAGGGAGGAGAGGGGGCCCCGGCCCGGGGAGCGGAGCCTCGGCAGGGGAAGGCGGGCGGCCCGGCGAGCGCGGCCCCGGCCGCGGCTGCGGCTGCGGGGGGAACAGGGGGCGGGAAGGAGGAAACCAACGGACACCATAGGTCTCCGGGCGAGCGGCCGCAGGGGCAGCGCCGGGGGCTGCTTCGCAGGGCTGGGGGCTTACTTGCCTTCCTCCCTTCTCTGCGTTTCCTTCTCCTCCAGCTGCGGCTGCTGCGCGGGGTTTCCGCTCGCTCTGCCCGCTTAGATGTGGCAGCCGGGGCTGGGTCCCGGCCCGCGCCCTCGCCGTTAGGCCGCGCTCCGCTCGTGCACGAAGGCGGCGGTGGAGAAGCGAGGAGTAGCCTCTGACCTGCCCGCGCGTCCCTCGGCCCAGCCCTTCACCGCAGCCGGGAGGAAAGGGCTGCAGCAGAGACCCCTCTCCCGTCATGGGGGGACTTGCATTAAAGAGGAGATCTGTGCTGGTTACATCAGCCTTTCCTCAGAGGCTCACACGGTGCTGCCCTAACGTAACTGCACAGCTTTTGCATACATAGAATAAACCTCTCCTAGCTCAGTCAGTCGGTCGGGTACTAATTCGTAATTAGTAAGTAGCAGCAGAAGCCTCTTTAAATTGCTGCTGTCCGTGCAGTTTGTTATCGAGGCAGGAGGTGAGATTCTATTGTCACAGATTTAAAAAAAATTATTTAAGATGAGCTTAACATACAGAAACATACAGTACTGCCCACATCTGTGGGGCTTGGAAAGCATGCAAGGCAAGTGCACTTATACCTGTTAAGAGTTTTAAATTCCTTTTTAAATACGTTTAATCCCCTGGGGCAGCAGGCATGCCTTCTCTTTCTTCCGGGTTTCTTTTTTTTTGCCTTCTCGCAGTCTGGAAAATTTCCATCTGCCAGGAAGCAGCCAGCCTGTAAAAGGGGCACCACGCGTGTTGAACTACAGTTTAATCGCTCGCTTTAAGCATTGTATTTCCATGTCTGTCTGCAGGAGCTATTTCTTTAAGTTAAACGTGTACCGATTAACAGGATCAGATGGAGCACCTCAAAACAGATTTCCACCTACAACTGTATCTCTTGGACTTTGGCTTTAACACCAGTGCCCCCCTCTTCAATACCTCGGTCTTGTTTTGCCCAGATAGGCTTGCCCTGTGTTTGCAAACATATCAGTTAGGAAAGCGCAGGCTGTTATATGTCCAACTGAAAGCATAACTATTTACATCACAGAAACTAAAGATCAGGTTCCTACTCCTGACTTGCAGAGACACCTGAAAAGCGAAACCGTCATCAGTATTTGTACTTGCCTGGAAAAAAAGGCCTTTTGAGAGCTGAATTTGATAGGGAACAAATGCATTAATTAGCTTGGGATTTTGCAGTAATCCTCCGATTCATGCTGTGGATATTGGGAAATCTAAATATAGCTAACATTTCATGTTCTCCTTTCAAGCGGACAGACGTGAAACCAAGTGTGGGTTTTGTTAATTGGCAGGCTTTCAATTTGGTCGTGCTGTGTTTCACAGAAGGAAGTTAACATACAGTTGTTATGAGTCAAGGGTAACAAAAGAAAAAGCAACTCAAGAAAGTAAATCAGTTTTTAAATACCTGTAAGTATACTGAAATAAGGATGTGATGTTGCTGTCACCCCGCAATAAAATGGAAAATCCTAAAATTCCAAGTGGTCAGTTCCACTCGCCTGGTGGCCTAGCCCATATTCATCTGGTGCAACAACAGTGATTCCCAGCACGTCTGGCCTTTTATCAAGTTGACAGTTACTCTCTAAGTGCTAAGTAAAGAAACCTTTCTTCATCTAAGAATTGCATGAAAGGTAAACCAAGAGCATCTGAAGCAACGTGCTTTGAGCTGTGAATGACAAGTTTAATGGAGGCCTCCAGAAAGCTCATGTCACAGCCATTTTCTACTAAAGCAACCACTTATTAAGTTACCTTTGACTGCGTGTTTTTGCAAGCACCCGGATTTTGTCAAGTAACTTAAAAAAGTAGTTTTAACAAATATTTCCAATCTACAGATGCAATTGTGATTGGCATGGGGAAAGTACAACGGCAAGGCACTCCAGCTCAGAATTACAGCGTCTCTGGGGTATATGTGTTGCTCTTTGCTGCTCGATTATGTCAGACCACTCTGCCATCTTTTTTTTTTTTTGGCATTCACTGTGAGCCTGCATATTTTTAATTCCTTTATTATGGCATATAATACCTTCCGCTCATAATTTTGCTCTCAACAAACTTCGAGCAATTTAGACATCCCTCACTTAAAATTTAGTGTGGTTAGTTACAGTGATCTGATAGTCCAGTTCAAATTACTCCGGTGCAACAACATGGACTTACTACAAACTGCATCCCAGCCTGCTGGACTTTCATGAAGTTGGGTGTTACTCTGCAAAAGGTTAAATAAGCCAATCTTTCTACATTTTTCAGCATGCTAGATGAATCATCATCAGTGAATTTTTATCTGTGCTGAGCCAAGTGGTGTGTTTAATTTATTTGGGGTAGAAAGGAGATCTGAGACGCCAGTAGAAGATCTTGCTTGCCTGTGTTAGCCAAGGGAGCCCATTTCAGGGTTAGGTGGCAGAGAACTTCAGGCCAGACAAAACATTTTTTTGGGGGGAAGTTTGTGAGTGCAGTTGTGTATGTCCGTGGATTCACTCTTAGTGGTCATTCTTAGATAGCCTAAGAAAAATCACAATTCACTTTACAGGTCTGTGTTGAAAAGTATTGTTCAAGTCCTCAATAAATGTGACAGAACCGAATATCATGTGCAAATGAAAAATCTCTTTAAAATCTAAGCAAATATATTTCTCCTGCCTTCCCCCCTGGGAGCCACAGTGCAGATGTTCCAGCAATTGTTTGAAGAGCATGCGTGATAAGCTCTTTTTCACGACCTTACCTCATATTTTCACATATTCATATTTTAGCTGACATGGAGCAAAGTCATTATCACTCTCATTTGCTCCATCACAACCTCTTCAACCTTTGACAATTCAGGATATCATTATGCAGGTGGCCAGCAGAAATGCCTTACCTTGACCTATCTGTAGTACTCCCCATTAGATGTGGGCTGGTCTGTGTAGGATTGTTTCTCAGTGAGTCATACAGATTCCTCTGTAGTTTCTCCTAGGCAGTGCTGTGCTATGCATGATCAGCGGGCTCTGAGGGTGACCTTGTTTCCTGAATGATGTAACTGAAAATTCCCCTTCCTGTGCTTCTTGTTTCCTGATCAGTTTTCTCTTTGTTCTCGAAGACATTCCAGCAGCTGCTTATCTTTTATTCCTGATCTTTTATTCCCACAAATCTTTGTGAAGACAAGTTATGTCAACAGCTACTTTAATTAATTTGGTACGAACCGGAGGGTATCAAGTACGAAGGAGAGCTGTGCTGACATCCCGCCTCTTGCAAGACGAGAAGCGTCCGACAGCTGCGTGCTACAGCTCCACCTCCGAGCGCCGTGCTTCCCGCTTCGATCCAGATGGGAGCGGGCGACCTACCACGTGGGACACCTTTGGCATCTGGGACAATCGCATTGACGAACCTATTCTCCTCCCACCAAGCATAAAGTATGGAAAGCCGATTCCAAAAGTCAGCCTGGCCAACGTGGGCTGTGCTAGCCATATCGGGAAGCGTAAGGAAAATGAAGACCGGTTTGATTATGCCCAGCTGACGGAGGATATCCTGTACTTTGCAGTATACGATGGACATGGCGGGGCAGCAGCAGCAGACTTCTGTGATAAGTACATGGAAAAATATATTAAGTAAGTGTGCATCAAGTAAATGTGTGTCAAATGAATTACAGTAGTGATTCCTTCTTTAGGACTGAAAGGGAACCGGTGGGTCATATATTGTCGCTAATCCTCCTAGGTTATATAGCCACCTAGCCCAGCGGGGACAGCAGGAACACCAGACTGGAACAGTCCATTACAATGGACATGCTATGAACTACTTATTCTGCATGGTGCCTGCCCCATTGAGCAAGCCCACAAAGATAAGAGAAGGAAAATACAATTGTACTCACCTTCCAGGAAAGGACTGGGAACACAGAGAGAGTGTGACTTGACTGTTTTCAGATGGGGGGTCACTGTGATTGCTGACCTACGGCTTGCTTACATTCTTCTGTATCTCTGTGTCACATCCCTGGGTGTTGGAAGATGAATTTTATCTATTTGCAGAATTACAGGATTATGCTTCCAGTGCAGATCATTAGTAAAATCGTATTACCTTTTCACTGAAATCCAGCATTATTCAATGCATGCAGGGTGGAGATAAGGCTATGGAAGAGATTGATCAAGATGTATATTTCTTGGAAAGAAGTTTAATTTTTTGTTTACTTGTTTGTTTCCAGAGAATTTCTTGCTGAGGAGGAGAACTTGGAAAATGTTTTGAACAAAGCTTTTCTAGAAATAAACAAAGCATATGAAAGGCACGCTCATCTGTCTGCTGATGGTAGGTAAATATTCTACTTATATGGGTGTGGAGAATAAGGTTTTTCTTGTTTGCTCAGTAGTTTATAGTAAAATGTCCAGAAAAAATGCTTGAAAACAGTTTTACTTAACACAGGATTTTGCTCTGATCACTTACTGCAAATGAAACAATTATGCTTTACCTCCTTAAAATGAAAAGGCTATATAAAGTCTAAATCAAATTTACTGGGGGAGTTATTAATCTGAATGTTAGCATAATCATCAATTAATTTCTCTTAATGTGATTCTGTCAAGGAAAGTGTGTGCCAAGTTAGCAAAGAGTGATTTAGATTTGCAAGGAGCATAACTTTACTGTGCGAGAAACCTGGAGGGGGATTTTGGTTTGGTTTTTTTTGTTGGGGTTTTTGGTGTTTGGGTTTTTTTGGGTTTTGTTTTTTGCTTTTTTTTTTTTTAAAAAGCTGTTATTCCTGTGGGTTTAAAGCAACAGTGTCAAAAGTTCCCCTTTCTAACTTGGATGCTGCACCTCAGGAGGAACGTAAGCCAAAATTAATACAATCAGTATTGCTTCTGCACAAACAGAATCACAGGAGTAGCTGAGTGTGAAAGGGAAAAAAGCAGTGAAGAGGAAAACAAGGTTGGCTGTGGTAAGGCTGTGGTAAAACTGGCACCAGCCCTTTTAGACTCCTTAGTCCTGGCTGTTAATCAAGTTCTTGTATATATGTCTAGAGACTAAGTACATCTAAAGCTTATAGAGAGTAACTTGGGAAGGGAGATAGAGGTCCCCTATCTGTCATAGGAGTTTCCTCAGCCATGAGATACAATTTTAAGAGTCAGTTTAGCCAGTCTTAAAAACAAAACAAAACAAAACAAACCCAATTAAAAAAAAACCCCACCACAACAAAAGAAAACCAACAAAAAAGCTGTCCCAGTGCTGGTGCAGGTGCTGGCAAAATGACTGAGGTCATTTCAGAGAACAGAAACTGTAAAAGTTTTCTCTCCAAGAAAGGCTTGAAACCAACAAGCCCTCTAGGGAGTGAAGTGATACTGTATTCTCAAGCTACTTTTCTTAAGCATCAATGAATACAATCAAGTAATGGAGTGGCTTCCTGCACTTTAACTGCAGGATGAATCTAGGCAGACTCAAAAATTTCCTGGCAGGACAGGTAGCCTGACTATTGCAGCACTGTGAGGGATACGCACCTTTCCTCTTACCTGGTACAAGCTAAGGTATGAGGGGTATCAGGAAAAAAGTCTTAAGTCCTCAAATGCAGCCCTTAAAAAGGGGGGATTAAATCTATAAAGCTCATTTCCCCATTATATCCCATTTTATTTTTTTCTATTGAAATCTTTTAAAAAATAATGATGTGGTAAAAAAGTCCAGAGTCATTTTTGACCTATGGGGTGAGTTTTAACTGAGCTCATGAGAGAGACATCAGCAGAGCAGATGTGATTTTTATCCAAGAGCCTCCTTGCAAATACGTTTTCTTAAAAGCCCAAATTCAAGAAAGCGTCTGAATACAGGATTATGTGCTTCCCTGGATCAGGACCTTTCGTTTTCACTAACATGAAGATCTGTTGTATTTGTCCCCTTCCCCACCCCTTTGTTAGTAGGACAGCTCTTGGTTTGGCTCATTGAAGTGACCTCTCTTAAGCGTCAGAGCAGCTCCTTGAGGAGAAGGATTGGGAACTGTACTTGGTATATTATTCTGTTATTCCAAAAACGGTTTCTGATTATAGCATGTTGTACATGAGACTTATGGAACTGGATAACAACAATATTTGACAGACAAGTTGTGCAGCAAGCTGAGCATTTTGGAACTGCTTACAGGATTTTAGGATTTTTTTGGTATCATTTAACTGCCTGGTGCTGCTTAATGAAATACAATGCAAATGCCAGCAAATTTACGTAACAGTTGCCAAGATACTGGACAAACCCTCTTCATTAGAAAAGCTTGAGGTCAAGCAAAATAGAGGGCAAAAGTGCTGTCAAACATCCACAGGGGCCACACTCTGGCAAGCACACAGTGTTTCTCAGGTAGGCTGAGCACCTGCAAGCTCTTGCAGGAGCCAGTGGGATCTAAAAGTGCCCTGTGCTCTTGACTGGTTGCCCAGCTGAAAATCAAGCTATAAGGCAGAGTGGAGTAACAGGGTGCAAAGACAAGTGCGGATTTCTGAACAAATTAAACTTTTTGCATATCTGTTGTTAAAATAATTCAATACTATGTTGACTGCTTGGTGTGGATATTTTTGTTGTTGCTGCTGTTTTGAAAGTTAATAAAATTTCAATGCTTGGCCTGTATCCTTGTTAGAAGCCTACTTCCAAACTGATTCAGTTTGCCAGCAAAATTTCTGATTAATTGTGGCTATTCTAGATGTGACAGTCAATACTGTTGCTAAAGTATCTTGAAAATGGTGGCTGGTTGTGTAACACTGGATATCTGGGATACGCTGGATGCTTCCCAAGACTCCTTTTGAAACCTTGCCATAGCTGACAAAGTGGAAAGTAGTAGCTTAGTCTTGTTCCAGTAGATGACCCTGCCAGGGTTCACTCCTTTCACTCTATCTGCAAAAAAAACCAGTGCATGTTCAGGATGTCCAGGTCTTTACTACACACAACCAGCTTTGAAAGTGTGTGCCTGGGTGTTTGAAGGAACATAAGTCCTGGGACAAATCCCTGTAGCCAAAATAGCACGGATATTGTTTGACACATTGTTTATAGTACTATTTAAGGGGTAAAAACCTCATACAATGGCACAAATTTAACAGGACTAGAGATGTGCCTTGTTGGAGCACCTAGCTATGTCTTCAAGGGTACGGCCCTTTGTAGGTCACTTTACAATTACAGAGTATTTGAAATTATAGATGGAAAATACATAGCATAATAGTTTCTGTGAGCTTTCAATTAAAAAAAAACGTACCTGTATGTGTCCCAGGTACTGCTACTGTGTCTGGCGTGCAGTTCACTAGTGCTGTTGGAGTGCTGTACTGGCCTGCTGGAGACTGGTCCAGTATCCCCTCTGACAGTAATCTGTACCTGTTGTTTCACACAAAAGCGTAAGAAACTTGCTGTAGGCAGATCTGGGGTAATCTGTCCTCCACCTAAATCCTTTCTGATCATTAACAGCTTAGAGATATGCCTGAGCCCTGAAGCATGGTGTTTCATATCTCTTAAAAAGTGCATTTTCATTCACTTCCACGCATTTAAATATATCCAGACACTTTTAAATCGCTGCTAAACTTAGGTACAGGACACAGTAAAGGAAGCTCACATCCAACAAATATATCGTTATCCACGGGACAACTGTTAACGGAGATAGACAGAATTTTCTGATATTTTTGACCAGCCATAAAAACTGAAATGTAAAGGCTGAATAGCTTTGCTCAGCAAGGACAGAAATAGGGAAGTGAATCATGTGCTTGAGGAAATTTGAGCACCTCTCTGGAGAAACGTAAAGTAAAGGAAGCTCACATCCAACAAATATATCGTTATCCACGGGACAACTGTTAACGGAGATAGACAGAATTTTCTGATATTTTTGACCAGCCATAAAAACTGAAATGTAAAGGCTGAATAGCTTTGCTCAGCAAGGACAGAAATAGGGAAGTGAATCATGTGCTTGAGGAAATTTGAGCATCTCTCTGGAGAAACGGACAAACCCTCTCCTGGCCTAGTGCGGTCCTACAAGGTACTGCTCCTGTTCACTGCGATCCACTACTCAGAGAAAACAACAGGGGGTCTTTCCATCGACCTCCATGTTCAGTACATCCAACTCTAATTGCATTGGCCACTCATTTCTGGAATAGCCATCTTATTAAAACATAGCCAGGCATTAACTGGTGTATCTATGTTTGAAAGGCACTCCTGGAATCTTATTATGCTGAGCAAACAGCAAAAGTTATCTAAAAATAACTAAATTTAAAAAGTAGTGGGTTTTGGTTTTGTTTTTTTACGTTACCATTCAAACATATGATTTTTATTTCTTTGAATATGTTAACCTGCAACACTGAGGAAAAGGGAGAGCTGCAGAAATTGTACTTAAATATTTCATAAATCCATCAACGTTACAAAGGCAGCCTTTGGGCTGCCCAATCTAAGGGCCCTGATTATTACCTAATCAAGTTAGAAGATACTAATTACGATATTAAAGGGTGTTTATTTTGCATATTTTCTCGTGGGTCAGAATGATTCATATACTTCAATTCAGTGCCTTTAAGATGGCCCCATTTTAGTTGGCACTGGTTTGAACTCCCCATTTTTGTGTTATATATAAATATATATATACATAAATAAATAAAGTACCTTGAGGAAACAGATTGGGCCATATTCTGTACTGAAGATGTTCTTCAGAGTGGCCACTCTTTCCATATATGAGACAGCTGGCCCTCTAGCATTGATAAAATTCTTTGGTTGATTTGTTGGTTGGTTACTTACCTCCAAAAATATTGTAGCTTTTATTTTGGCTGAATTTAAACTGGTTTTGTCACATAGTTTTAGTGAGAAGGTGAGAATGGTGGCAATTCCCCAGAAATACCAAGGCTGATTTATCTGTGGCCAAAGGTGCATGTGTAATATATATATACATAAAGAAATAAAGTACCTTGAGGAAACAGATTGGGCCATATTCTGTACTGAAGATGTTCTTCAGAGTGGCCACTCTTTCCATATATGAGACAGCTGGCCCTCTAGCATTGATAAAATTCTTTGGTTGATTTGTTGGTTGGTTACTTACCTCCAAAAATATTGTAGCTTTTATTTTGGCTGAATTTAAACTGGTTTTGTCACATAGTTTTAGTGAGAAGGTGAGAATGGTGGCAATTCCCCAGAAATACCAAGGCTGATTTATCTGTGGCCAAAGGTGCATGTGTAAGCCTCAAGTACTTCCTATATGACCTGCAAAAGACAATGCAGGCAAACCCAAGAGTGACTACTTCCCCTGTTCTGCAGCCCTTATTCTTTCATCTCCAGTGTTGCAGGTTTATTTTGTTTGAACAAAGTCCCTGGGTGAATTTCCTATTTGCCTCTGTGTGCGTGTTATTTGTGGCAGACACTGTACCTGGTCAGCAGCTCTAGAACTGGAGGCCCTGGACACTATATGCTGGGCTTCAGTGGAAAGAGAGATCTGCTTAATTTTGTCCCAGGTGAAGGAGTCCGGCGGTTCCTAGCCTGGACTACTGGAAGGTTCCCACATCCTCTTTGTCACATTAGTTGAGATGACTTGCAGTAAAAGTTGTCCAGTGAGTGTTAAGAACCTATTGAAAGATCTTAGTTTTATAGTGATATTGTTAGGAAAACAAAATAAACTCTTTAATTGTTAAAACCAATATATATGCTGATGCAATGTATTTTGATATTATTAAATAACCTAGCAGCAGTTGTAGTAAAGCATTAGAAATGTTATCCCATCATCATTCCTGTGTTTTCGAGCTGTGCTAGAAATCACATAAAGCTTTTAGTCTAGCTACATCCACGTGCTTGCACCCCTACCCAGATCATGAACTGGTTCCAAGGAAGAGAGCGTGAGCAGCATTTATTTTTCTAAGAGTGCTATTTAATTAATAAACGTACATACAGCTCAAGTCACTATGACCATTACCACAATTCTGGACAATATCTTGAATTGTTCTTTAGTGCCGTCCCTTGATTTTGTGATAGCGGCTCTTTTCTTTGAGAGTTCGCACTTGAAAGATGGAGATTCACCTGAATGTCCAAATGTTTCCAGTCATTTATGAATTAAAGACTACGGATCTTAACTTTTTCAGAAACTGCTTATGTTTGTCAGCATAGTTCCAAAACCAAGGAATGAAATGGGAGAGTAGCGGCAGTTCTGCATTAATTTTAATGTCTAAATAAAATGTATTTTCTGTGAAATAGAAAGGTAGTTTTACGTAGGTTCTTCATTTCACTTCTTTTAACTGTTGGCTAAAACAGGTATTTTACTGGTTCTACTAAAATTTCTAATCACACTGGTACTTGTTAGCATCTTACTTTTATAATGTGCCTCAAAGTGAGCCTGCACTGGACTAGTCCTTGCTTCAAATTAGAAACAGGGTGTCAGTGCTTACCTGAATAGTCCGAAGCTACCAGCATCTAAATAGTTTTGAATATCGTAGCCTGCATGGCAGCCGTAACATAGTCCAAGATTTGACCTAGGTCACCACAGCTGATGTTCACGATTGACGTGTTGGTTAAGTGTATAGCTAAACCAAGTCCTCACTGCAGTAATAATACCTGTTTTAAATAATAACACAAGCTTTGTTTAGTCTGTTCTGTGAGGTTTTTTTTTGATTCATCAACTCACTGCTTTCGCTGCGCAACAAGGCTCAATGCATCTTTCAGGGCTCTGTGCACTTCAATTTACTCCCAACCCTGTTTTACTTACAGGGTGCCGAGGCCTCTCAGGGTTGGGGAAAGAGGTCGCCAAGATCCCAGAGCACTCGCATTTTTGTTTCCATAGTACGCAGGGGGTCGTGCCACGTGTGTGCCGTTTGCTGGCAGCTGGTCAGAGATGGGGCTGGCTGGCCTTCCTCGGGCTCAAACGCACAGTCCTGCCTCAGATCCATCCCGCCTCCCCGGGGTCAGGGCTGCAGGGCCAGAGGAAGGAGTGCATGTAGTTGTAGCTGAGCTTTGCAGAAGTGATGGTGGGAAGATCTTCAACTGTTAGTCATGTGAAAACAGGAATATAACTGGGGATTCTCATTCCTAAGTTAGCCCAAGACGCCTCTCGAATTGGCTTGCCTTTAAAACCTGGAAAAACTGGAAAATCCCAGAATGCAGGAGACCTACAGAGGGCCTTTCAAGGGGATTTGCATTGGCTGGGAATGCAAATGTGTTCCAGGCAATAGCTTGTCCTGGCCAGACGTTTTACTGTAATAGCTCAAGCTGGCAGGAGTTACTGCTTTCCAGGCACCTCTCACTGGGTTACCTTTGCATAATTTGCAGGAGGGGAAGATACTAACTGTAAAATGGGACTGCTCCTTTCAAAAAGCAAACAAAAAAGGAAAGCTGGACAGTTCTTCTGGCATTTCCTTCACTGTGGCTAGGACTGCAGATCTTTTCTGAAATAGGCAGACTCACATTTCTCCTTTTCAAGCACTTCTTTTTTTCCAGAGCGTTGTAGAAATTGAAATGAGAAGCCCTTAAGTTTACTTGCACCAGTTAATCCAACCAGGTCCCTGAACACAGTCAAGTCAGCTCAGCTCGCTCCCTTACTGTGAGGGCTCTGTTTTGCCCTCTAGGCAGTCACTGTACACCCCTGTCAAGTGATCCCACCAGTGCCCAGGGCAGATGGCCGGGAGAGCCACCACCAGCTGACTGCATCGGTTTGCAGGCACAAGGCAAGACAGAATCCAGCTTCACCTTTGCACTGGGACCTCCAGCAAGTTGACAGGGTCTGAAGGGAGCAGCGTCCCTTTCTGAAAAAAGCCACTGGCCTGCTGGCTGAACCCTTTGTCTCTTGGCAAGGCGGGGGGAAGCAGAGGGAGATTGTAACAACTCTGACAGCAACGGCAGGACCCCACAGACTAGGGTGAAGGAGCAACCTAGTGTTTCTCTTCCGGTGAACTACACGGAGCTACAATTACTATTACTCAATTGCCCACTTCACCACCTAACAGAAGGGAAGAGCCATCAGCTTTATGGTGGGCTACCCATGCAGTCACTGTGCCCAGGGATAAGGACGATAACGCTGTAACTTGAGGTGAGCTAGTGGGACAGAAAAACTATTTGGTACAGGCTGAAAGGAAGCCACTGTACCTTGTACCGCTTTTATTCCACTTGCCCTCTTTGCATGGAGCCATGTTGTTGCACAGAAATACTTATCCTTTCCACTTCCTCTCTATCTATCTCTATGCCCTACATGCATGCATGTGTGCTGTATTTTTTTTTTAATACGTAGATTTAGTTTAAACTTAAAAGCAGTTACTTACTGGTAATGTAGAGCACAAGTTGTCTTCATTTTACCAATTGAAACTCTTGCTGTTATAAATGGTCCCATGCTTTGAGGCAGTGCTAAAACCTCTCTCTTTGATGTGACGTTTATAGCAACTCTGATGAACTCTGGGACCACTGCAACAGTGGCTCTGCTCCGGGACGGTATTGAGCTGGTTGTGGCAAGTGTGGGAGACAGTCGTGCTCTGCTGTGTCGAAAGGGAAAGGCCATGAAACTCACCATTGACCATACTCCAGAAAGAAAGGAGGAGAAGGAAAGGTACCTGTCGGCTGATGATGTGTCTTCCCAGGGAACGGCCTCGGTCAGGATGTGCTTGTGTTCTGCTGCTGGGTTGGGCCTGGAAGAAAGCAGAGAGTTGAACACAACGCCCCGAGATCACCTCTGAGCTGGCAGAAAGCGGCACAGCTCCAGTTAATTCATTTGGTTCCGTTTAGAGGACTGGGGATGTGGAAAGCCCTGCATGAGCGTAAACTGTCTCGGCAGTAAGATCAGCACAGCTAGGACTCGGTACAGAGCCGTGACATGGTTCAGACTTGTCCAAGACTGCCAAGTTAGAGCCAAGACCTGAAGAAATGCACTATGGTTCCCAGGTCAGGACTCAGCCCGCCAAGCCACATCCCTTCTGTGAAGCCCTTCAAACAGCAAAAGCCAACCCTCAGTCTCCCAGCTTAGGTCCTCCATACCCCATTCTGCATCAGTAGCTAGTGACAGAAATTGCAGATAGAGACGGGGGTAATAGTGTGAAGCAGTAACTCATATTCGCTTTTTCTTTTGTGCCTCTGGACAGGATTAGGAAGTGCGGTGGCTTCGTTGCCTGGAACAGTCTGGGACAACCTCATGTGAATGGTAGACTTGCAATGACGCGGAGCATAGGAGATTTGGATCTTAAAAACAGTGGTGTGATAGCCCAGCCAGAAACAAAAAGGGTTCAGGTAAAAGAAGGCCTGGTTAACAGGGACAGCAACATTCGGACTAAGGGGCATCATAGGTATTTGATGTAGGTGGCGGTACCCACACGACATGTGCCCAGGTGAAGCCTGATGGCCAAGCATTGTTTTTTATTTGTGGTGAAGTAACCAGGGACCAATTCTAATTAAGTCATTTCAGATTAACACTAACAGGACAGAAAAGAATCTGGCCCCGATACTAAATTCAACCAGATCAACTTCTAAATCCCATTTATCACAGTACAAAATAGGATGAGGGAAGAAAGATAACACGTGATATTCATTACTGAAATACAAAGGTGTTAGTCTGTTTGGGGCTTGTGGTCAAATGGATAATTTTGAGATTAATGCTGATATAAAACCATCACTGAGAAATAGGTGGGATATGGATGGGCTGTCATTGAAAAAAGTAGAATACATAGAGGTTTGCACACTTGGGAGGAAGAGAGGAGGAAAGGGCAGTTGCATGCATCTTACCATAGCTCTGTAGTTGTCCAGAAAACAAATTAACCACCCAGAAGGTATTCAGCACAGTTGTCTTCACTTTTGCAGGAAGGCTCTCCTCTCAGCTCATATTCTGTTTGTTACTTTGCCCCAGTGCACCTCCCAGGGCCTGGGGAATTTATATTCAGTTGGTCCTAATTAAACACCACCCACTAGGCCTGAGGGGTTTAGGGAGATGACCGCAGTGCTGTCGTGTCTTCCTTGAAATCCTCAGTTTAAGGAAGCATTTTGTTTACTGGGTAATATCTGGATCTGGTCTTTTGGTCTCAGTGTATTCAGAGGGCTGCTTCCTAGAACTGGAAGCACCTTAAGACGCTCTCCTCTAGTACAGGGAACACAGTCTGTGTGGCTAATGGATGTGCTCGAGAATTCAAGGGGCAGCCTTTGGCTAGCCGAGGGTTTGGGGGTTCCAGTTAGATCTTGCACAGAAAGCAGGAGAGCACGCAGCACCCCCAGAAAAAGTGCTTTGCAACAGAGTGTAAAAAAAAAAGGCGGCAGCTAATTTGCCTTGCAGCACTCACTCCATCATTGTGCATACTGTGTGCCTTTATTGCAGTTGCATCATGCAGACGACAGCTTCCTGGTCCTTACTACAGACGGTATTAACTTCATGGTGAACAGTCAGGAGATCTGCGACTTCATTAACCAGTGCCATGATCCTGCCGAAGCTGCCCACGTTGTTACTGAGCAGGTAATGCCAGGGCTTCTCTTGGTACAAAATGCTTGTTGTTGTGTTTGGTTTGGTTTGGTTTTAAAAACAAGAACAAATATACAACCACACATTCAAGTGAATTGAACTATGCTGGTTGAGACATTCACTAGTCCCACCGGCTAGCATTTTGCTTACCCTGTGTCTTGCCACATCCTTGCCAGGCATCATTTCAATGAACTTGCTTAGCTCACAATCCACTGAACTGCGTGGGACCGTAACTGCAGTTTATTCCTGCGCTGAGTATGTCATCAGCATAGACAGAAATGGCCAGTTTCTCACCGGGGTTCTGGGTGGTGGCATATCCTATGGAAAGCTCTGGGGCATACCAGAATGCAGCATCAGGGCTGGGAAGGGGCAAGGAAGTCTTGGGCCTCAGGGCCTGCTGTCCCATGTGGAGCCAGACACTTGTTTCCTTTTCCAAGCAAGATGATGATGCTGACTATTTGTTTCTTCTCTCAGGCAATGCAATTCGGCACTGAAGACAACAGCACAGTTGTCATAGTGCCATTTGGAGCATGGGGAAAGTACAAAAACGGTGAGATCAACTTCTCCTTCAGCCGCAGTTTTGCTTCCAGCGGGAGGTGGGCATGAAGACCTGCCACAGCTATCTTTTCCTGCCGTAATCTGGACACAGCGTGCTACAGGAGAACACATCCATCTGTTCATAGGTTGACTCAGTGTCTTGTCCATCTCTTCTGTTCCCAGTGTTATAGAAGATGCCACTGCTCCCTCGGTGCCTAATGCCCTGTTGTTGCTTATGGCTGATCGCATTTTGCTGTGTTTATTTATTCCAGTCAGCATTGAGGCAGCTATTTCTTTGGGTTTGTAGTCCCAGCAGCTCTGCACATCACTTTGTTCATGTAGACGAGGCTCTGGGCTTTCACCTAAGGCTGGAGGTGTTGCACAATTGTTTCATACCTACTTGTATTACCCAGGACCCTTAGTTACCCGGCAACTGTGTAAGTCTGAGTCTCTGAGCCACATGCTGGCTTCTTTGTACGTTAATATATGGGGGAACAAACACACAGTGGTTTTAGGTAGACAAAAAGCATGTTTGTTGTCTTCCTCTGCTGTGCAGCCACTAAAAACTCCCCTGTGCTTCAGGAGAAGCAGGTGAAAAATAAGGGAGAAGTTTCAGAAGCGTTTAGGTTCTGATGCCAGTGGCATTTGGTGTAGCTGAACAACTTCCTGAGACAGTGCTGCTTTGCAAGGCTTTATGCTCTCACCGCCATCATCCGTGATCCTCTAGCTCTAAGGAGACGGAGCAGGCTGGAGCCACGTGCCGTTGGACAGATGGAAACGTTCCTCCATTGGCTCCAAAGCCTGTACAGTCTCTGTGGACCACGTAGGAGCCCCTTGCACCATCTTCTCTTCGGTGTGCCAGTGCTTGACAGGAGCACAGAGGAGGGAAAAAGCTGCACGTTTCTGATATCCAGAGACTCTCATCAACTTGATTTTTTTTTTTTTTTTAAAAAGAAAACCAGCTAATTTCGAAGAGTTTACTAATCAAGATTCTTTGGATGTGTAAGACAGGAGAGTTTATTTCTTCATAAATATATGAGGATTTTCCTGCCCTCCGCTGAAGGTTTCTTTCAGTTAGTCATGATCTCCTGTGTCTCTTCGTGGTATACAGGGAGTTGTAAAATGCCCAAAGCAAGCAAGCTAGAGAAAGGAGAGAGCATTATAATAACCTAAGGTAATTTTTATAAGTTTTGGGTATTGTTTCTAGTAGATGTCAGATATTCAGACACCAGAAGGTAGTTTTATACTTCAAGGAAACATTTCCACTTCCCTTTCCGGAGGGAGTCTGCGTGCAGTGAGGCATGGGGGGCCGGAGCTCTGAGCCAGCTCGTATCGCTGCTGTGACATGGACTGCAGGTGACGTGTTGGCAGCAGGTGAAGATCTGTCCCAGCGTGCCTCGTTCAGACCTCCTTCCTCCTCCACTCCACATCAGGTGTGCAGCTCCTGTGGCCTCCGAGTCACCCTGTTGCAATGAAATATGGGCAGAGAAGAACTGGGCTCTTCTCAGACTTGCCGCAATGTTTTTGATTCTATGGATGTTTCCAACAGCACAATTGTGAAAATAAAACAAAAAAAGAGTGAAAGAGAAGTTGCCTGATGCTAAATCACCTTGCAATAAGGAAAAATATTTCTGAGATGCCTGGCCTGATACTCATTTTCCAGTGTGAAGTACACATCTTCATTACTTTTAGCCCTTTCCTTTTAGCCCAGGGTTACACCTTTGGCAGTCATTCCACATGTTTTCCTTGCCTCTGGTCAAAGGCCTAGCAGCACCCAGCAGAGCACAGTGTTGTACTGACAGCATTAAATACTAGGTGTTTAGAGAGTACGCTGTTTTTGTCGGATCACTTGGTGTGTTACATGGTGTATATAACATGTATGTTCAGTTCATAAGTACAAAGAGCTTGTGAGTCGGTATATGTAAATCTCTGTTGTATCGGATTTTGTTGCCCAGGCCTCCGTAACGAGTGCATCACTGGTTTACAATAATAATCCCTTCTCTCTCCCCAGATTTTCCCCAGGGTTGGGGTTCAGTCTTCACCCGAGATCAGAATGTTTACTGGTCGTGGTCCTGGGCTCAGCCTTGCTTACCTGAGGCAGAGGGGCGCTTTTAGTTGTTACCAGCGAGAGCAGGTTCTCAGTCTGCGGCAAGTTTGAAGATTCCCACCACCCATTTGTGGCAAAAATGGCAAAACGCAGCCTCTGCTGAGCACTTAAGGAGAGGTCACACCCACAGAGGTTCAGAGAGCTGCTTCGGGAACGTAGCTGTGATCGGTTTTCGCTGCAGCGTGAACAGCTGACAGCCTTTCTCTTGCCAAAGAAGTAACCTGCTAAAACAGCAAGTCCGATAGTTCCTAGCAAAGGGTTAACCGCAGCACACAGCAGTCTTGCTCTGGGCACAGTGAAGGGTTAGAGCCAAGTTCTGGAGAGGGAGTTGCTGTGGGGGTGGCTTTGGTGTCAAGTGTCAGACAGGCTTGAGCGTGCTTGCAGGGATTTGGACGAGCTCCATCGACGCTGTCCTGTTCCAAATGCTGCTCATTTCTGTTCGGCCAGCTAGCCATCTATCTAGACAAAAGATATTAAGGGTGCTGGGAGTGTTCGTGACAAGTACACATTGATTTTTTTTTTTTGAGCAGTGCTGGATACTTGCCAAGCTGAAGACATAGTATTAAATGCAGGCTGCTAATGAAAAACACTGCAAATGAAGAGCAGGTGTTCTGAGGAATGACCTGGCAGTTAGAGTAGCTTCTAAACATTGACCCAGATGTAACATGAAATGACAGTTTTTCTTCTCATTGGAGGTTTTGGGGCATTTTTTGTTCTATCCCTATCTCGTTGCCTAATTTCATAGAGAATAAAAGTGGTTGGGGGCTTTTATTTCTTCTAACAGAGTGGTTATCCTCTCAGAGGAAGGATCCATCCATAACTTCTTTTAAATTTTATAAAGGAAGGGATAAGACAAAGCTTTGCAAAATAGCAGATGATTAGATAAAGATGTATTGGCGGTTGCTATTATTGCCTTTATATAGTGACAGAAAACCTTCGATTGGAGAGGACTTCTGGGTGTCATCTAGCCTAGCCTCCTGCTCAAAGCATGGCTAACTTCAGAATTGCATGCTGTGGTGAAAGGATGTCTCCTGACATGGAAATCAGTGCCTGAAAATGGATGGGAGAAAGAATTTAGCATGCAGTGCGGTTTACCTGTGGAACCACTTAATTGTATTGAAATTGAAAACTTACCCGTATTTAACAGGTACTTTGTATAGCTACCAATAAATTTCACACATAAATTAGCACATACCTAAAACTAAGATACAAGCCATTTTGCTCTAAGGAAAAGCAAATCAGTAACTGATAGGAGATTAGAGAGATGCGTTTCTTAACGCACAGGTTATTCCCTGCCTGTTTACTCTAGTTTTCTGCATCTCATTCTGAAGTAAATGCGCTACTGTTGCAGATTAAATGCTTTGCCAAGTGGCCCAGTAGTCTGCCTGTTCCTCCTTCCATTAAGAACAGAGGTACCTTCACACTGGTTTGTGTGGATTCCTTCATGCTGCACACGGCAAGACTCGGCTCCAGATTGAAAAGCATCGCATTTTGTAGAAACACTCCATTACCAGAACTGTTGGTCTCTACCTCCTGAACCACAATACCGCTTTTTCCTACCAAGATAACAGTCAACTCCCCTAAGATTTAGTGGCAACTGCACCAAACCTTGTTTTTCTCTGAGTCGGGGAAAAGCCTGCAATTTCCTGGGTGGTGGGTATTTCATCATTTGACACTTCTCACTGAAGAGTCATTCGAACAAGTCCCTGCCCTTGCATTTCCATTTTGGGGCTGTTTTGACACCGATACCGTGTTGGCAGAGTGAGCTTTGCCAACACGTTCACGTGTTGAGTGGGACATAGGTGTATGGCACTGAATTTGGAGTGCACGGACTATGAAGTCAGTGGAGTAAATCCATGTTGGGGAAAACAGAAGTGGTTTTCATAGTGGTAGCAGGGGATCAAATTAGCAGTGCCACGGTAATGTCCGGCCAGCAAACCTCTTGACATAGGGTTCTCCACCAGAGCTAGGTACTGCTCTACTATGATGAAGCTGTACTTCTAGGTTTTTCTCCTATCATCTAGTCAATAAGCCTCCTGCTGCCTATAGCAGCTCTGCAAGCAACCAGCTTTACACCCCAGGGACCGCCAAAATTCCCTTGCCTAGCAGAGAGCTCCTTTCAACTTGAGGTCAGAGAGCAAATTGTCCTAACAGCAGCAGTTGCCTGTCAGAGAGGTTTATTATTGAAAGATCAGCAGAGGTGTTTTACACTTTGAATGAAACGAAACAGAATCTGTTTGCTCTCTAGCTCCCTATCTTTCCCGTGCATCTGTTGTTTCAACGAAAAGAATGGTATTTTTTGTTTATTACAGACTGAACTGAACATTAAGGGTGACCTACTGAGCAAACTGTAACAAGTGTTTGCTTTTTTCCTGCCTTTTAGGGATGGATTCTAAACTCCACTGGATCTGGTATGAGTATTTTCTTGCCTGAACACTCCCCTTGGAGCAGAGGTATATCTCACTGTACAGGCACTGCAGGAGGGTGGACTGTGGGTGCAGAAAGGTGAAAAATGCTGTCCAGCTAGATACTTGTTTTTCTTGTGAGGACATGGAAGGCACAAAGGGCCTCATGTTGCTGGAGGATTTACTAGGAGAGGTGTTGAGGTTGCAACTGGAGCTCCAGCTCCGTCTCTCCGCCACCTGGAAAGGGGGGTTTCACGCTTTGTAGGGGGAACTCGCTAAAATGTCATTTGCAGCCTTGATTTAGGAGAGCTGGTCTCTCTGGAAGGTGAGCATAGTGCAAGAGACTGAAGTGGGGATGAGATCCAACAGTTCGTTTAACACAGGGTCCTCAGTACAATCAGTCCCTTTTGGTTGAAAAGCTCAGGGTTGGAGAATAATCATGGAGCACAGTTTGTGGCTGAGAACAGGGCTGTGGAGAGAAATCAGCAATATTACCACTTTTTACATACTTAGGGGAAATAAAAATTGTGAGGAGCTTCGACTCTTTACAGGATTTCCGCTGACTTCCACAGGATCAGGGTATCAAATCACCTTTTCTGTCTCAGCAGGCAGATGTGCTGTGGTCAAAGGCATTAGGGTTTATAGCTAATGGAGAGGCACAAAACAACAGATACCAGTGAAATTGGTTTAGTATTAATTTTTCTTAAATAAATTCAGTTGGGCACTGCTAGGTCTATTGGTCACTCACCCAACAAGCCGAACGTATGGTATAGCAACACTCCGGGTATTCCTTGGTTCCGAAGCTGCTGTTCTCAATGCAGGGATATCCAGCGGGATGTCCTCTTGACCCAGGATAGCGAGTGCTTGGGCAGCGGTGTGTGTAGTAACTGTCTACAGACTTAAGTGCAATTGCGTACATTTGTTACATAGTTTGCCTTAGGACTGTGTGTAATTCCTGTGGTTTGGTGTTCATGTTTGGTGTAATCAGTGTCCATAGTTCATCTACTTCTTAATTTTATAGAGGTGTCCAGCGGGATGTCCTCTTGACCCAGGATAGCGAGTGCTTGGGCAGCGGTGTGTGTAGTAACTGTCTACAGACTTAAGTGCAATTGCGTACATTTGTTACATAGTTTGCCTTAGGACTGTGTGTAATTCCTGTGGTTTGGTGTTCATGTTTGGTGTAATCAGTGTCCATAGTTCATCTACTTCTTAATTTTATAGAGGTGTCCATTTTGCCTTTTTTTTTTTTTTTTTTAAAAATTTTTTTCGTTTTCTCAAATAAAA
>NW_008795365.1:1608472-1666778 GCF_000699145.1 Aptenodytes forsteri | reverse complement strand
TTCCTTTTTTTTTTTTTTTTTTTTAAACATTTGTTCCGTCTTCATCAACTCAAAGCTACAGTGGAGCAGATAAGTCTGTACTGGAATGCTTAAAAGATCTTTTAATAAAGAATTGGCTTCTAGAGTTGTGTCACTACAAATGGATTTTTCTTCTTCCACCACATTGCAAACTACCAGAAAAGTTTCTGCTTCTCAAGCTGTGTCGTGACTGTTTTGTTAGCCCTGGGCCTCAGCTCCTGCCATAAAAAGCTTCTGATAACCAAGGTTTTGCCTACAAAGACGTTCACCCAGTGTTAACCAGTGCAAAGTACCTTCTATCTCTGTGCTCTGTCAGCGTCCATGGGCTTTGCTGCATCAGGGCGACATGTTCTAACTTGCTATTTTTGTCTTTTATATTTTGATATATTACAATACCAAGAAATCAGAAAGCCCTCTCTCTAAAATAAGTCCATCTTAAAAAGATAATTCTTTTGTGAAACAGAAAAACACCCTGGGTAGTTGTCATGGTGAGCAATGTCATCCTGTGACACAGTGGAAAGAAACAAATTGGGCCTCCTTAATAAAAGGATATATTTTGGCTTCTGCATGGATTGAAGACTTTTCAGTTATCCTAAAAGAAATGATAAGGAGTAAATAACAGCCGAGGGTTTTAACTCATCTACAGAAGTAACCCCGAGATCATTATTATTTTTAATTACTACTGCTTTTACAGCTGAACTTAAACCTACTTTCACTCTCCTTTGAAAGCAGCAGCCTTGACTTCAAAGAAGACCTAGCAGTTTCCTACAGCTGAGCCCCAGCCCGTCCTTTTAGGACTAAAGCGAGTCCTTTTTCGTTATCCTTTGTTGCCAGTCCACATCCCAGCTCAGTTTGGAGCTGATCAGCTCTTAGATATATGCATATATCCCATAGTGGTAAGCATATAGTAATCACTGCTCAGGTAGGTGAATTTTAAGAGCTGGGGTAGTGTGTCAGGAAACCTGCTGGATAGCTTTGCCCTTTCCTCACGCCTGCCCTTTCACAGTAGTTGGGAAATGGCTCCCAGGTTACTCTGCAGTCGGAGCGTTTGTCCTGTAATGAGCGTCCCTGTGACCTGCTGGTTCATGCACGGCTGTGGGAGAGAAAGAGAGCGGCTGTGTCCCAGTAGCACCATGGTGGTTCCCTGTCCAACTTCATCAGGATCGCCTTGGGCAGCAGCCAAGCTTTAAGAAAAACAGCCCTTGCTCTCACATGGGGTGCTCACAGAAGCTGGCCCCCCAGGAAGGGCTGGAAGCTTTTCCTGGCACTGAGGGCAACTTGTGTCAACACCCCCTCACAGCCTACCTGCACGGGGCGGGGGTCGTGGCTGATTACACAGGGTTTTCATCACCGCTGTTGGGCAAGGGCCTTGCTCTGCGTGCACGCACACGTAAACCATACATCAGTATTTACGTTTGTAACATACTCTTGCCCAGAGGTCATCTTTGCTCTTGCTCAGCACTGCAGCTCTTTAACCTCCCTGCAGCTCTGCCCAGCAAAGCAGAGCAGGCGGCACAGGCCACAGTGGCACCAAAAGTGGGGACGAAGCAGTCCATCCTCCCAGGGGAAGGTGCTGGTGGGACAGCCGAAGGCCCAGCACCTGGAAAACTGGCTGGATTTGAGCTACCACTGGCTCTCAGCAGCCTGGTTTTACTCTTTATTTAATGTGGTCATTACATTTTTTTGGTCATTCCCCTCCATGCAGTAACGACTTCACAGCTTTTCCTAGACATTCACGCTTAGAAAAACTATGTTGCATCTCCCGCTGGCCTGCCTGCCCCACAGCACAGAGGACCTCAGCTGGGGCAGCATGCCAGGGGCTGTGGCAGACTCTTGAGCAGGCACGATTGTGCTTATGCTCATCAGTGGGCGTGTTCAAAGTTTTGGTCCCATTTCTTACAAATTCCCCTTCCTTTGGGCCAGCCATGCACCCAATGCAGCATCACTCAACTGCCCTAGGAAGATAGGGCAGGATTTGGCCGCCAAGACATCAGTCCCGTTTCTGTGCTCACTTGCCCTGTCCTCCTCTCTACATTGTGTGGCACACTAACCTCACCAGCGAATCAACACCACGTCCTGACGTGGAGACAGACGTGTTCCACTACCAGTAATTCTTTAGAAATACATAAGTGTTTTTTACAATGATATATAGCACAAAACACTGAGCCTAGAAAGCAGGCTCCAAACCTCACCCTTCTGAACTCTCAAAGCCATCACAACTGTGATGAAAGACAATTTGGTCACAGGAAATTGGCCACAAATTTGGTAACAATATACCGGGCTATGGCACTATCACAGAATGAAATGCTGCATTTTTTAGTTCATAATAGCTCCCCCCCCGAAATCAGACAGCTGCAGACCTTCTGTGAACAACTGGCACACCCAACAGATGCACTGGAAGACCTGGCCGTTTGTTTTAGCTGCTAAATCGAGTATCTGGCCCCAGGAGGTGCTTCTGCCTGGCAGTAGCTGTCGTGGAGCTAGAGTTAAAGGCTGGTACACTTGCAGTGAGCTGCCCTGTCACTCACCAACTGCCTCGTTTCACTCCAAAACTGGCTGCTGGCCTGTCTGATGCCTGTTGGGGATTTTACAGCTCCAACACTGACATTTGAGCTGCCATGAATTTCACAGGGCATCGTTCTTCCTTCTCCCAGACCCAGGTTTAGTGCAGGAACCTCACAAAAGGCTATGGCTTTCCTAATTAATCACCCTTTTGTTTGCCTGGACAGAAAGGAACCAAACTATCTCTCCCAACACCTGAGTTGCAACAGGGACTCTAAATTGCACTATCTTAATGTCAACATTGAAGGCTGTGCTCCATGGGGCAGGGATGGGACTGCACTTTCCCAATCAAA
The DNA here is from genome assembly GCF_000699145.1 of Aptenodytes forsteri. NCBI lineage: Eukaryota > Metazoa > Chordata > Aves > Sphenisciformes > Spheniscidae > Aptenodytes > Aptenodytes forsteri. Next base: position 1,663,905 of record NW_008795365.1, on the reverse strand, counting down.
AGGTCCATCAGGACTGTGGCGCCTGCCGCTTCCCCATGCTTGCTCCTGGCACCTCCACTCTCCACCATGCCTGGGGCATGCCAGAGGCAGTGGCGCAGCCCTGCCTGCCAGGCTCTGGCCACAGCACTCAGCCTCTGGCTCCACAACCCACTTGGAAAACTCAAAGGGCAATTTTTTTTTGTTTCATCAAGGCAGGCTTCTCAGAGACCCGTGGAAGGGAGTTTTTGGACATGCCACAGGCTGGCAGAGGTGGAGAGGAGCACGTGCACTTTGGGGTGCTGAGGGCACACGAGGGCCACAAAATCACGCCGTGGGGCTGGCTCACTTTCCCACAGCTGAGCGATGCCCTCCGTAAGACTTCACAAGCTGTGGAGACGAGGCGCTGCAGTGCACTCTGTAGGCAAGATGTGACACTAATTGCAAGTTCTTTGCGTCATTCAAAATGCTGTACCAAGTTAAGCACAAGTTAGCTAACAATATGGCACAGATCAAAGAAGGTGGCTAAGTCATTTTTTGCCTGTGGGAAAATGAGGTTGAAATACTGCATACAGAACTATCCAGCTGCACAGACCAGCCTGGAGCTACTGTTAGGAAAGCATCTCTCCCCCCAAAGAGTGGGCAGCAATGCCAAATCCGACACCCTGCAGTCGGCGTGGTTTACTGGCTCAAAATGCTTTGATGAAGTTCATTTGTGACCTGCTCCACGACAGTAGAATAGCATGCTGGGCTGCAGCTGTCAAGTGTCTGCAGGTATGCTGAGAAGTACAGTAATTCCCCCGTAACTGTTAAAGAGAAAACATTTTTTTCAGTGTATGAAAAGATTTAAAATATGGAAATCCCCGAGTGAGAAATACTTGAACCTATGAAAAGTGGACATTACCAATGCTATATAACCAAGATATGGCTTAGGAAGGCCATGCAAATTGCTTCTGTAACTACTGCTTGAGAGCACACTTAGATATAACAAAAAACCCCAAAGAGTTCATGGAAGGAGATAATATTAAACGCAGTAAGCACAGACAGTTAAGTTCATCGGTAGAAGTTCCTTTGCTTTTACAACCAAAGAAATCACTTACTGTCAAATACCAAGAATGCAATGTCGGTTCTGGTGCTCATCAGCCAAGGAACGTGGTAGGCCCAACTGCATCAAAGCCTGGTTTTTAGTTAGAGAAAAACTGTTAGCCACCAGTGTTGGCACGTAATTAACTGCCAACATGAAAACCCACATTCTTTAGCATTACCAGCTTAGAAAAGGCTATAAAAATGGGCTGAAGAATCAGTAAAATATTTGAACATTTGGGGATCTTAGGCTGTTTCTCACCAGGTAAGGTCAAGTTCTGCTCTTGTAGTCATTCTTTCCTTGGGGAAGATGATTTAAATTGGATTTTGATACTTCCGTCTCTTCCACTGTCCTTACTGAGCATGACTTAAGTAATTTTCTGTCTGCTTTCTGTATATTGGTACAGCCTATTCTTCTACACACTGTCAAATTCTGCTGGCTTCGCATTCTACAATGACACTTACAAAGCAAAAAAGAATAAACAAAGACACACGATTTCACACTGCATCATTGTGGATGACTGTACTCATGTTCAGAAAGCAAAACCGTAGCAAGTAATAGAAATTTACTCCTCTTGATGATACAGAAGCATGTTACTCCTTAGTTACCACTCCCATGTTAAAAACATTTATTCAGCTGCAAATGTCTTTCCAACAAATACAAAACAGCTTTTTGGTGGTAAATAGCAGGTATTTATTTGAAATGAAAAAAATACTTCAGTACCTGAACTATTGCATTTAATCATGTATTGTAATTGTGTTACTCTACCTTTTTGCATTGGAGACAAATATACAATGAACATTCAGATATCACAGATTGCACACTAGATAGTAAATCGTCAGGCCTTTTACGTAACCACCAAAAAACAGATATTGGATTCTGCAATATAGTACAAAATTCCACACTCCAGTCTTAGCCAGTTATCTTCAATTTACTCCTGATGCTGTACAAATAAATGGCCATTTAACTAGGGCTTACAAGTTAATAACAGGACAAAAAAAATATACATTGCACTGACACAAAAAGTCAGCTGTGTTAATAGTCATGCAACAAGTAACCAAACTTGCTGAAATTAAAAATACTTTCTAAAAACAGTTTTAACTGCATAAATATTTTATACACAGTTCATTTACTGAAACAAAAGGAGTCTTTAAATGATACAAAGCAAATATAAGTTTCTACCAATTTTATACATAAGAAAGTGCAAAATAACTTATCTAAAGTGTTTTGCTATTGAACTGATGAATGTCGGCTGGAGGCAGCCAGCCCCCTCTCATAAGCATGACATTACAGTTGCACACTACATACGAATGTTAAGAGTACATGAATAAGTATACTACAAAGAACAAGGCAGGAGAAGACATGTGAGGTACTTGCAGAGAATACAGTCTACTAATGTTAGTGTACATGAGTATATTTTTGCTCAACAGATTTTTACATGGAAAACAAAGCAAGTATTTGCATTAGAAGCTTGAAAGAAATGGAAAAAAACCCACTCCCAAGTGAACAAAACAGTTGCCCACAGCACCAGCTGCCAGAGGAAATATGAGGTGTGTTTTTTCCCCTCCACCTCCTACAAGCAAGAACGTGGTTTTTGGAACAGCGCAACTGAAGAATTAAGTCAGAGGGCTGTGGTGATTTGTTTGCAATATGTAAATTGGGACTAACCTCTACACTACAGAATCTGTAAAGAATAATGACCTTCATTTTTTTAGTATGCTGCCAAACATCAAAAGCGTAGAACAACACCCGTACAACGTGCTTACGCAGCTGAACGCAGTCGACTACCTCTTCACTGACGGCCCACTATCTTCATGACCCCACATTAGTACTATATGCCAACTGTTTGCTTTAGTGTTTAGATTATATCAGTGTTACTGTCATAAACCTTGTTTTTATTAGGGTTTAATTATGTGGCGGTACAAGTTCCAGTCCGTAGAAAAGAGGACTTCCTTAAATTTGGTTTTGATTTGAAATCTGGAGGCAAGGGGAAGAAAACTCTGTGGACTCAAAGGCATTTAAGAGTTGTTAAAACAGCCTTTGCTTCAAACGAAAAACGTTAAGGCCACTAGCCTGTCTTCTGAACTATGCTGGTTTCGCATCATTTTGGGAAGGGCGAAGGCAACGTTAGAAAGAACAGCTGAACACAGAAATTCCAGTGCTCCGCACATGCTTACTGAGGACCTCTTCTTGGTTTTAGGGTCAAATCTGTCAGGGTAGCCATGCAGCGTGGCTACTTGATCATCAATCTTTGGATCCAAAGGGATCTATTTGGGTCAGCTAATCTCAACAAACCTGCATTTACTCAACAGTGTGCAAGGGCTCTAGAGAAGCCTTTCTGTTCATTTGGGGACCTAGTATACATACCAAAACAGGAATATATCTCATTTTACAGACCAGCACATACATAATAAACAAACATGTATCAAAATACGTATTTAACTTTCAGTGCATAAACATGTGATACCAGGGTAAATAGTAAGTGGTCAGGATTAACCAATTATTCACCGCTAGAAGCTCAAATCAAGAGAACACAGGTGTGCCCCCGCAGGGCCAAGGACCTTCTGGAAGGAGCTCACACCACCACAGAGGGTCTGGCATTGATGGTGCCATTCCGACGACAGTGCCGGTTTTAACAATTTGCTGTCCCAGAGCCAGAGTCTGCCCAAATCATTCCAAGTGAAGGACACTCTCATCGTCGAGCGAAGACACTCACTGAACTACTAACAGAGCAAAAGCAGGGCCACCTGTCTTCTGTTGGTTTGGGTCATATCCTTACCGCTATTTAAAAGAATCCATTGTGAATATACCTAGATCTAGATCAGTTTGTCACCCATTTACAAAATATATACACATACGTTAAAAAACCAAACCAAACACCAGCCTGCCCCCTGCCCCCCTCCCTCCCCCCCAGCCCAACCAAAAACCCACCGGCAAGACCTCATTCAGAAATTAAGTCCATGGGCCTATCCAATGCACGTGTTCCAATCCCAGTGGATATCAGTGTCTCTACTTCATCCCATATGTAGTGCAAAATAAATGACAGAGTAGTAAAAAAATACTGCAATTAAATTCATATTGGAACTTAAAAACCATAATGGAAACCTACTGCTGTCCTCAAGTTGATGCCATGTGCTGAAACACAAAGATAGCTCTTAGAAGCATTTCTGACATGACTAATATCACCCTGTTTTAGAGCAATGTCTGTTGTTCCAAAAGGTTTTTTGCAAACAAGCTACAGGACAACAGCGGTTAAATTTTATGCACAAGGAATTCATTCTGTACCTATACGCAAGCCAATTGCTATTGACTAAAGAAGGTAAAAGCTGGTTCTTGCACTGCATGAATCAGCTGCTAATGAACATTAAGTAATTAACAAAACCGCAGCTCTGACATATGTATAAAAGAGGCCTTATTAAATATGAACAACACTGAGGTGGTAAATAGTTTGGTATAAAATGCAACACAAGTGTACAATTTAGTTCCTGGTTATCTTACAGCTACAATAAAATACTCCAAGTCCTATTCTCAAAAATGTTTTCTTTTGAAAAAATCCATGTAATTCTATGAATAGCCTTACTTAAATGAAGAATAAAGATACTGTGGGCAACTGAAAGAACAAACATGCACAGACTGGATTTTTAACAGAAATACGCATAATGCCTTCGAGTTTGGTGCTTTTTTTTTTTTTAAACATTCGTATTTAAATTGATAGATGAGATAAAGATGCCACACAAAGTATAGTGGTTAATCTGAAGTCCCATGTAACAGGCAGTTAAGTTCATATTTAGATAAAAAGGCCATTATACCTATTTACAATATACACAGTTGCTTGCGAAGAAGGCAGATTTACAACTATCTTCTAAAAAGCCTTCCCCTCCCCCTCCCCCCCCCGATAAAGATTACTAGCTCTACAAAAACAAGACAAGAACGGGTGTTTAGGATAAGTGAGGATTTTCTTGATAGCCATGTCAACACAGGTTTAGGAGTTGACAGTTCTATTGGATCTGTGGTTATTAATCATGTCTTCCTGGGCCTTGCTCTTCACTTAATTATGCTGTTAGCCTCATTTACCTTCTGTCAACACAAATGAATTCAATGATCCCTTTTTACTTTTAGTGCTTAAAACTCAGTATAAACTTAAGTGTAAACAGACAATATTCTAATCCCTTCTGATCACTGCACGATAAGCTCACTAATTCTTGGAGTGACAGTGGGGCTGGATGGGGTCTCCGTTTGCCAGGACTCCATCAATTTCTGGGCCCCTCCTCTGAACCCCGCTCATGCTGCAGGTTGTAGAAGCAGTTCTGGCAGACTCTGACTGGTGATGAAATCTTCAGACGCTTGATTTCAGACTGAAACCTACTGCACCTGTAGAGCAAAACAAACATCACTGTGAACACAGGTCCTTTCTCAACTTGGCCATTTTCTATCCAGGTGTGGAAATTACCATCATGACTTCAAATACCAGAAAACTGCCCAAACTTATTTTGACACAGAAATGCAATGCAGTGTGGCAGAAGCAGCATTTAACTTTTATCACCACCACAGAATCACTGCAATGACTCTGTGTGAGAGGTAGTTTAAAAACAGCTGTTGTCACCAGTTTAGACTCAAAGTATAGCTACAGAGATGAAACTACAAATACCATCTCTGACCCAGTGGACCAGAGAAGAGACTCTCGCCTCAGTTCCTGGGTAAGGGGAGCTCACATACATCCAGTGTCATACATTTTCCTGTCTGAGGCTGCATGCTACTGGCTCCTAAATCAGTATCCTTCAGTCCTGCACACAGTTTACGTTTTGACCGGGTTGCTTGTACACTGACAAGAACAACTAGCTGCTGGCAAAAGAAGGGTTTTTTTTTGTTTTGGTTTGGTTTTTTTCCCTTTTGCTAAGTTCATTTGTCTATCTCTCCTGATACCTGTCTTGCTAACTGGATTTACAAAGGGGCTGGTCTGTCTTTTCTAATTCTCCCTGGAGGTTTTGAGTTTTGATGTTTTTTCTTCAGCAGTTTTGTTTTGGTAAGGGAAACCTCAGTCCTTCAGCAGAGTTCCGTGGTATGCAACAGCTTTACCCAGCCTAAAATTCTGTAATGAAAAGAGCCCAAAGGAGACTGTTGGCTGGCTTACTTCTGGCAGAAGAGCTGTCCACAGTTCCTGCAATGGTGACGCCTCTCAGTGAGTGAAAAACGGACTGCGCAGCCCGAACAGCTGTCTCCCCCCTCGTCCTTCACCCAGTGATCAGCTGCAGATCGGCCAGGCTGATCGCTTACAGACCAGCTGAACACTCTGCCTCGACCATCCCCAATAAGAATTCTGCTGTGATCCCTGCAAGAAAAAAGCAAAAGCATTCCTGCAACAACTCTGGCACAGTAATGCACAGACATCTATGACTGATTTTACATATCAGAATATGTAATATGTTAAACTACTGGCATAGTAACCAATGCGCAAATTAGCCTAGTCTGACTGAGAAACGGAGCTGTAACAACACTCTATGTAACATAATGCAGCTGAATAAGTCTACTTATTTTAGCATTTTTTTTATCTCAGTCCTTCAACAAGGCTGCCCTAAACAGAAGCACCACAAAGAACAATGGCTGATTTGTACCTCTTCCTGCTGACAACACTGAAAAAATGTTTTAAGCGATCACTTGCGAGCTACTCACTTAGAGATGCCAAGTGCAGTGATTTCTGCTGGATGTGCGTTGTCTTTGCGATCAAATGCCGTGTGCATAGTTAGTTTGCTTCTAAACACCAACTGACGCTCCCATCTGTATCCTAGAAATGAGTGGGAAGTAGGAGGGGGAAAAGCAAATTTGCTTGTTCTCATTTTTGTTTCCTCCTCCCCCCCAACATACCTGTATGCGTGACTTTGTAGAAAGAAAAAATCTCCCCCCAGAGATAACTCTCTCTGACTCAAGTTTCACTCAGGGAAAACACATTTTTCAACTGCTCCCCAATGTATGCAAGAAAGGAGAGGATACGAAACAATGCAGAGCCTCCAATTTCTCTAAGTCCAGTTGGGAGCTGCAGAGAATGGTGACATACACAGGGAAGACCTGTACCAAAGCCTGACAGGACTGGATAGCTTCATTTTTTATTTTCTTATATTTTATTTATTTTCTTTTATTTTTAAAGTCAAGACTCAGATTTGCAACTGTCATTATTTTTCTTCATAAAAGCTCATATGATGCTGTGTTTTGGGTATGTGACTGAAGCAGTTTTGATGACATACCAGTGTTTTGGCTGTTGTTTGGCAGTACTTGCAGAGCGTCAAGTTTTTCCCCACTCTGCTCTGCACCCCACCCCCCGTCAGGAGTTTGGAGGTGTGCAGTAAGTTGGGAGGGGACACAAGCTGGACAGCTGACTCAAACTGACCAAAGAGATATTTCACACCATATAACATCATGCTCAGAAATAAAACTGAGAGGAGGGGTTTTTGGCAAAGGCAGCCATTTGCTCAGAGACTGGCTGTCATCATTCTGCTTGCGGGAGGTGGCGAGTGGTTGCCTTTGCATCACTTGTTTTGTCTTCTTTCCTTTGCTTATTAGACTATCCTTATCTCGACTCACGAGTTCCCTTGCTTTTGTTCTTTCTATTCTCTCCACCATCCTGCTGCAGGGGGTTTTGGTGGTGGTGGTGAGTGAGTGGCTTAGCTGCCAGCCAGGGTAAACTGACCACAGCTTCTCAAGAAAAGCCTGAACAGCATGCAACCTTTGCACACAAATTTTTCTCTTCACTGACCATTTTGGAATTTATCAGCCAACCCTGCTCAAAGCTGCACAGACAGAGAGAGACTGCCTTATGGGTAAGTGCTGACAGCACATTTATCTGACAGAGGAAGTGTGCCGAATTTCTTTTACCTGGTTTAAGCTTGCTGTAGTGTCGTGCTTCAGCATAGCTGGGGTGCGGGTGGTTAACCTGAGCATGGGGATGCATTTTTGCTTGTCCCTCAGAATAATTCACAAAGATAAAGCCATCTTTCTCATCCAAGCTGAGCTGGTCTGACCAACGCCTGGAGTCATCAGAGCCGCTGTCTGCTGACCACGCTGCTGCTGCTCTGTTTGATGATGACCTAGGCCTGTGGCTGGTGCTGCTTGGTTGACTCTGGCTCTCCTGCAGTTTCGTGTCCTGGCCTATGCATGGATCATCTGCCTCGGAGTCACTGCTGTCCTCTTCGTGGGCTTCCTGCCCTGGATTCACCCCACAGGAGAGAAGACTTTGTTAGCAAGGCTGCTTATAGCCTGAGCTTTTGCTCTATTCTGCTGCTGCACTACCTACAACCCAACAGGTACCACAGCATGACTAGAGGGAAACTGCATGCAGGCATCTCAAAGCCTTTGTAAAGATTCAGCTCCTGCCAGGAATCACACTATTCATCTTTTTTGTACTGGTCTGTCAGAAAACAGCATTCCTTAGCTGAAGCTATTTCCTACGATAGTCCATCTGAGGTAGGCTATGATAGACACAATGACTAGAATTTTCAAAAATGCTCAAGTTTGCAAAACCAAATCCTGCTGCCTTTCAGCAAAACTTATACAAGTAGGCAGAGTCAGCTATGCTGAAACTCTGGTTGACTGAGAAACATGATGCAGATTTGTTAATAACAGGTTTTGTTAACACAAAAAAAGCAACTGCCGAAGACATTTATATTCCTAGTGACACTGAAAAAAAAAGAGCTGTATTTATATAATAATTACTAATGAGTATCATGTGATCCAGGTCCAAATCCAGATCATATCTTCAATATGAAGAGGGCAAGAGGAAGATTAGATGGCTAAAAGAAACACCCATCAAGCACAGAACAAAATCTTCCGACAGGGGAAAATGATATGGCCAGCACTGCTTGTCTAAACAGCATGTTCCATCAGTAGATTTTTTTAAACTCTGCTGTTACGCTATAATTCCATTTCAAAATTAAAAAAAAAAAAACAATCTAGCTTTTGGACAATCTATTGGGTTCACCGATAGCAGAAACAACCACACAGAGAAAAGTTCGGTCTTCAGAGGAAAAAAAAACTATGATGGGCATGATTTTTTCTTACTCAAAGCAGCATGAAACTACCATAAGCAAGGTGGTGAACAAGGAACTCAGATGCTCTATTTATTATGCCCACTGGATGTCTATTGTCTTTTGAGACAAAATCCCCATTGTCCATTCTGCACTGTATAACCACAGGATTTTACCTACGTATAGCAAAGATCAGATAAAACGCAAATACAAAACAATTGTCATGAGACATACCTATTTGTGCTTCCTGACAATCCTCTTGCATTTCCAGCATTTCCACAGGCTCCGGAGCTGGTGTTTCTGGTACTTGCAAAAACTCCATCCGCCAGAACTGGAGGGACAGGGGATAAGAAAAGTGGCACGTACTGAACTCTTAGCTTTCTTCTGAACTATTTCTAGAGTTAAGATGGCTTATTAGAACTGTGCGTTTGCACTGGTAGCATGAGAGGCAGGTCATATCTCCATACTAAGCCCTGTTTTTGGGGGCTAGATACTATAAAAGGACATCTGTGTTCATGCCTGAATCACAGGTGAACAATTCTTGTGCTGTTATTCAACATCTTAGCTGTTCAAATAAAAAAAATCCACTCCACATAGCAATCTGACCAGCAGACTCCAGTTAAGGCAGACCCAGGACTGCACACAGCAAAGTACTGAAAATTGGGTTAGACTCGCAGTGATCAGAGATGCCACTAAGTTCCTCTATTCTTTCTAGACAGCAAAATGAATTGTCTCAAGGTGTGTAGAACAAAAATGGTGAATGAAAACTACAATCTCCAGGCATGAAAGCTGGTGACCAAAAAGTGACCAAAATAGAGCAGGAAGGAAAATGTATGCTGCTGACTATTGCTAGTTACCACATCACAACGGGTGCATCGAAAAGGAGAAAGAAAACTGAAAGACTGCATAGGAATGTCAGCTCACTGAAAGAGTTTTCCATGAATCTTCAGTGTCCATCTAACTTGTGGACAGGATACAGTGCACCACCCTGTGCAGAAATGGCACAGCTGGTTCCAGCACCAAAAGCAGTCTGCATTGTCTACCCAGTCTAGACTCCCTCCTTCCTGCAGAACTAATTGTTCAGGTGGAGCACCCAAGTATAGCAGGACTGCTTTTGGTACCGGCCAGGACACTGTGTTGGATAGACGTGACTTCTCTAATTACCACTACTAAGGTGTAAACTTATTTTTCCAAGCAGTGATTCCTGGTACTTACCCGGACAACTCCGTCTGAATGTCCCGTTACTATGACATTCTGGGTATCCCACTCATTCATCTCTGACACAAAGCAACACATTATTTGCTGGCTTCGGCCAGTGAAAGTGTTTACGCTTGCGGTAGGGCTGCCATTAATGCTCCATACATGGATGTAAGTGCCAGCACATGATACAATATCCCCCTGCAAAGACAAATAACACCTCCATATTTCAATACAAGTCTCAGGTTTTCTTCAGCAAAAATATAAGCCAGGTTCATCTATAAGCCAAGTTCAGCCATCAAGGCTGGCACTTTTCAGGAAGTTCTAGTCAAGCTGAGTTTGGCCACCTAAACAAATCTTTAGGCCGACGTGCATTTCTTTAAAATTGTACATAGAAAACCAGACTTAGTAGCAACCTCTTTGTTGTATTTACAGCGTACAATGAGTAGACCAATTCCTCCACTTTTCACAGCATAACAATCCAACAGTGTATTTTCAGTACTTTCCCCAAGTACCACCTTAAATTTCATTTGCTTCCTTATTGGGAAAAGAGCAAGAGATGGTCCAAACTAGTGCAGAGGGGAAACAGGAGCTGCACTCTAAAACACTGGCAACACTACAACCACCAGACTACTAGCAGCTAATAAACTGTGCCTCTTGCTACCCCCTCTTTGCATTACAGCCATGTTTTGTCTTGATTTCAACCATTATATCTGCTCCAGTTGCAACATGGTCCATCCAGCCCTGATGGACCAGCTACATAAAGTTTCAACTCAGGCAAATTCTTTGACATGCATGGGAGCTGGATAAATGGCAGCCTGTAACTTATAGGACAGAGAGACAAGCTTTTAGGATATGTCTGTTTCCGCTACAATTTTCACTGCAGTTTCATCCAAGGTATCTTCTGCTTCCTTTAAGAGTAAGAGAACAGAAGTTAACCAAGGTCACGTATCAAAATCTTTTCTTAGTTCCTGTGGCAGGTTTGACAACCCACTTTGAACGCCACACTAGCTATACTGCTGCCAGCACTGTTGGTAAGCCCTTCCAAGCTCAAGCTGCTCTGCATGGAATAAACCCACGTGCGTCTCTGGACAAAAGATGCAAATTATTCCCTAAACCAGCTAATTAGTTTTCAGACGAGTTATACAAGTTTTGCCAAACTAACAGAAGAGCCTAGTTTGTTTTTCTTTGGTTTAACAATTTCTGACTCTTGCTACTGTTCCCACTGCACACTGGTGAATGGTATTTGGTTCTTACCGTTAATTCATTTATACAGAGTGCTGAAACTGGAGCCCTGTGACCTCGAAGCTGTGTTAGAAAAGAGAGTTTATTCAAATCCCAGATGATGCAGGTGCGATCCCGTGATCCACTCACAATTATGTGATAAGCTAGAGATGCTGTTAAGCATGTGACAGTGTCAGTATGACCCAGTAATGCCTGCAAAACAAAAGTCAGGAGGAACAAGCTGCAATCAGGAGAGAGCACAAAAATTACTACATCTGAAAAGATTCAGATAATGTAAACATGAGTATCTTATCAGAAGATGCAACTGACTTACAAGTACTCAGTTGGCAACTATTTTCATAATTGAAAATGATACGAGTAATATTTTTTTCCATTTAAAAAGTACTTTCACAAAACCAAATTTCAAGGGTCTAATGTTATATAGCCTTCTACTGGGAAAAAAAAAATCAACCCAAAAATAAATTTCCAACCCATTCTGCATCCTCTATCTGCATCAGTAGCCTATTTATAGGGTCAGTATGTGTTCCAGGCTGCACCTGAAATTACATGCTGAAAACAGAAATTCTTTGTAAATATAAAATGGCTCCTATATAAACTTCTGTTGATGTTTGAAAAAAGATGAAAGAGACAAGAAAGAGTTGCAACCAAAAAGGCAAAGTCAATTGGAAGGAGGATAAAATTACAAGCATCTACTTGTATTAGACCCTGCTTTTACATTTTAGGCTTAACCTAACCATTGGAACAGGAGTCTGGAATACAGTCAGATTACTGCAGTTTACTCAGTTACAAATCATTGGCTAAAGTACAGTAAACGGCCTTCAATATGCTGCCCTGAAATTCAAGACATGGTGTTTTAGCTTGCACCGTTCTTAAATAAAACGCTTTGGAAACACAGCTTTGGACAGTTGTTGGAGACCGCACAAGGGACGTTATTAAATAATTTTCTAATTTTCTTAAGTTTGAGTGGAAGCTTTCCTCTGGAAAAAGTCCTGCTATTAAGATGCTAACAGGAACAGTAACACTTAACAACCTAGCTACCTATAACAATGATACACAGCTTCTAGAATATTTTGAGGTAGCTGGGTTTTTTATTTTGTTTTGTTTGTGGGTGGGTTTTGTGGTGGGTTTTTTTTTTTTTAGTAAACACACAAGACTTACTCTGCACTTAGCTGCAACTGATTTTAAAGCACAAGTGCTCGTTTGTTAGATTAAAAGTTGATGTTTTCAATTAACAAAGCAAGAACAACTTAAGGTGATCCTGAACAAGTATACTCTGCTCCACAAACATCGCTGCTAGAAAGAGCAAAGTTTTGCACAGAAGTGTAATTTAAATATATACATCTTTAAAGAAAAAAGTAATTAAAAAAAATTTTAAAAGGAAAATGAAACTTTAAGACAGTCTCCTTCACTGCCCTCCCTGACACAGTTTTCAGATGGGGTTATTTTACATACAACACTACAATAAAGCAGATGATTTCACAAAACACACCTGTATAATTTTGTTAACATCACTACCAAATTCCCCATCTCTCCAAAAAGCTCCTGGTGATCAACTATCCTTAAAAACGATGCAATCTGAGAGATGCATTTTGCCTACTTTCAATGCAGATCAGTACCTTGACTACTCAGTTCTCCAAAGGTCTGCTGGACTCATGGTTTCAAAGCTTACTATGTGAGCAATACCCCTTTCATAATTCCTTTGATCTTGTAACATAATTTACCTAAAAGGCATTTTTATTGTATTTTACCTGTTTCAGTGTGAGGGCTTTAGCTTTTTCTTTGGAGATGCCCATTTCCCACACACACACCGCTGTGCTTGTTCCTCCAGTGATAACTAGTTTGGGGTTGGGGCAAATGGCACACAGTATCTGACCCCATTCTGACAAACATTCATAAACAATTACTGCCTAAAAATAAAGAACACACAGAAGAATTACTTGCAGGATTAGTGTTTGGTAGGATAAAAATAAAAACCTGAGTGCCACCCTGCACGCTGGACCATTAAGAAACTAAGATATCGCTGCTACCCCTTATGCAGTTTTTCCTCAAATAGAAGCAATTCCAGCCTCTGCCGTAAGATGCCTCCTGAGGGAACATGAGATGAACTTTAACTGCATAGATTTAATTCATTCATGTTTTGCAGACCTGGTAAAAAATTATTATTACTTGGTTTATGTCATTCTGCCAGCATTCTGATGAAGACCATCAGATAGGGAGCAATAAAACATATGCAGTACAAGATTACTTCATTCACATGCGAAATAAATTTCCATTGTTAGATTTTTTCACTACTGAGTACTAATTGCTTTTGGTACATTCAGCACTGAAACAAATTTCAGATTACAAACCTTGTCCGACTCGTAAGTACCCAGTCTACAGCTGAGGTCTGCATAGCCCCAAGCAAAAGTTTTATTCCATGTAGGTGGGATGAGAACCTTATTCTGTTCTACTGCCAGAATGCCTTTATCAGTACACACGATCTGTCCCACAGGCTCCTTGAGCTCTAAAAGAGAAGATGGGGTTATGTTTTATTGCTAGCACAGACAAATACTATCTGATCCCATTAAATACCTGACGCTCTGCAAAAGCAGGATCTCTGTATTGGCTATGTTATACAAATCTTTGTTTCAACTGCAACGGTGGCAACTTTTGCTATATTCCTAACTAAGGCAGGGCTAAGCACCGTCAGTAGTGGTGAGAACACCCCAAGGATCACTGAGAGCTCTGATCCCACCTGCAATGCTGCACAAGGTGTTCTTCAGACAAGATGTCTGCAGTCATTAAAAGTGATTGTATCATTTTCAGCACAAGTGAAAAAAAGTTTTTGGTATCGATTCCAACATCTTGGCCAAGCGTTCCCACAGGCTACATTTCTGACTACAGCCCGTGGTGTCCCACCTGATTTTCCCCAAGCTTTGCAAATATAGATTAGTGCTTTCTAATTTCCTGTCTTAAGAGCGTAGCCCTGCTATGTCCTGTGTAATAGTATGTCCTTCTCTCTTTACAACAGGCAGGCACAGATTCATTTAATCAACTAGGAAAGACATCACTGTGTAGCATTTACCTGCCTCACAGACAATTAACTTTTGTTCAGTCCAATGTCAGATATGAAGTCAAAACCCACCTTTTTTTCATCTCAGTGCAGCTACCAACACCACCCCTTCTCTGCCAATATTTCTCAGTATTTCTTGGCACTGCGATAAAGAATCCTTCTGCTATGAAAATCACAAAAATTGAGGCTATTGCAGGCCCAGAAGCAATGTACCCTGAATATTGTTTGTTAAATTAAAACTTTAAAGAGGTGCTTGGGCCCAATTTTATCCCTCTATTTTAAAAAAGTTACACTAAACCAGCACAGATTTGGTGCTTCCCAAGTACACTTTAAGGTAGCTAAGAACATAGTCTTACAGCATTAGGATATTTTAAATTTGTCTTTCTCACAAAAGTACAGGCTTAAGGACATTAGAATTAAGCAAAACATGGAAAAGGACAATCTTGCTGAAACTCTGAATGCTCTGGCAAAGAAAGAGGAATAATTACCCTGGTTTCACAGTTTACCTTTCACTGGGGCAAGAGATGGCCGCAGGTTGTCCAAATGATGGAAAAAAATCTTGTCACTTGTGGAACCTGGGGGCACAGAGGTTCCCCCAGCCTCTCCATTCAGTCGGCTTCTAACACGCTTTGGTGGGTGTGGTTTTTTAAAGAGCTGAAATTCATCAAGAAATTAATTATCATCAAAAATTACAGGTTTACAAGAGCACAAGCTTAAAAAGATCATCAATACGTCCAATTTACCTTCTAAAAATTCTGCAGGTCAGCAAATGTTACTTAACTGTTCTCAGTATTCACTAATTACTTATGGCAACCATTTCAATAAGATTTCAACAAATAATACGAAATCCAACAAGGATATAACGGGCAAAGTATTTTTAAAGCTATCTCCAGTTGCAAAAGCAGTTGAAGTAAAGCAAGCAAAAATCCCAAAGTTGATGCATAATGCAGTATTAAATGCTAACCTAGGACAAACTGAAAGCTAATTTTTGGCTTTAAAACAAACTGTGTCCCACAAACAGCAGCTCGCGCACTTGGAGGCAGCCAGGCTACCAAAGAACAGAGTAACAGCATGGGTGGCATGTAATTGGACCACATATGACAATCACGCATAAGAAATGCATCTTAGCACCTGATTATCTTCTGCCTAGCTTTTCAATACGAGTGATTGAATTTCCATTTTATTGCTTCAGTGACCATTCCTGGTATGTCAGACAGTGTTAAACAAGCCGATCGTCACTTCTAATAAGCCGTGATCATCAATGACACACACTAAGGTTTATCACGTGATAAATTCATAATAAACATCTTGGATGGTAGATGCTACGTATTATAATATGTAAACGACAAATATAAACATTGAGTGATATTTTATAACATTTCGATTACTCTTTCGCAGAGAGGCTATTACAGCACTGAAAAGAGAACTGAAATTCCAAGGCTAAAAGTTATTTTCCTTACAGCCCTTCGAGATGTGTTACCTGTTTGCCTATCCAAAGCAGAGGGAACATGCATAGCCTGTAGGTAGCTGAGCTATGAGCATGCGCACACGTATCTACTGCTCGCACCTACACTCTGGGTATGAAGGGTAACAACACGCCTATGTGCCACAGCTCTCCCTGAACTACAGCATGCCTCCTGTCTGGCTGGGCTATGAGAAGATGGAGAGAGAAGGCACATCATACAGTGTTCACATGGACAACTGATCGCAAAAAAAGGCCGGTTCCAGCAAGAAAACAAACAAACAAACGAAACCTCCTTTCTCCTTTGAGCGACCGTTCTTCTTGCTTATTCATTCTGCTCTGACCCCCCAGCCTATGGCATCTCAGGACCCTTGCAGAGTCTGCGAGGGCCCTCTTTCAAACGCAGCACCAGCTCTGGAATGTTTTGCAGCACAACTTTTTAAAATGGGAAGCAAAACTACCAGGGGCATTACTGGTGGAAGAGATGTGATAAAGAAGATGTAGTCCTCGTGTTACATCTCCATGCAGCAAAGGAGTGAAAAAGTGCACAGCAGCCACGTCACTGAGATAGCCTGCCCTAGATCCCCTGGCAGAGAGGGTCATAGCAAAACTCTACAGTTACGTAAAAACGTGCTCCAAGAGCACTCACCATCAAAAATGACTTAAGGAAGGAGCTTTGAGTTTCCCAAGTTTATTGCTGTTTGCCTATTTCCTCTAGCAAAGCATCATGCAATTTCTGGTAGACCTCATCATAGGCTTGTACCTAACAGGCATCTGAAGATTCAGGCAGGCCTTCAGACTCAGCTGCAATGCTCTTCCATTGCCCTGCCCTCAGCCCCAGTCTTTATCTGTCCACCTGGCTTTAGCTGGGCCATGTCTGATTATCATCACAACCCAGTGACTGATTATTACTTAAAAGGAGAAAAACCCACAGCCACTACATATCTAGATTATTAAGAGAGAGCAAGGAAGGAAAAGGAGAAAAACAGCCATAGGGGATAGATGAGCAGTTCTTAGCCTTCCTTCCAAGCAATGACAGACAGCTGTTAGTGGGTCCCCACAGGAAATATCCTGTGGCTGTCCCGAAACATTATGTGCTGCTGTAGTCTAGAGTTCCCAACACATGGGTTGGGTTTCCAGTGAATTGCTGAAGGTATCTGTGGTTTCCACCAGATCCAGGATTGGAAAAATTCACCAATGACATTTAAAAGTTTCACTGGACAGCAAAAAAATACTAAAGAAATGCCTAATTTAAAAAAAAAAAACAAACCACCAAAAAACAGAAAAAAAAGAAACCCTCACCCCCCCAAAAAATGAAAACCCACACAGTAAAACTTTAGATTTAATATTACATTTAATAATTTACTGTAATCTCTTAAAGAGAACACAAACTTTAAAGCTGCAGCAAAAATGTGTCTACATAGCTCCTTAGCTATAGCTGCCCTACAAGAGTCAATCTTAATTTAAATTTTGAGGTTTTTTTCAACAGATTCTTCAAATAAAAGATGTGGCCAAGCCCTGCAGAACACCAAGAGACTGGTGTAAAAAAAAGGAAGCATAAGTTATTAGAGAAATTATTTTATTACAGAATAACTTAAAATACCTAAACACTAGGCATTACTTTGAAGTTGCACTTTCACTGCTCCCCTCTGACTTCGCAGCAGGAACATACTTATTTTTCTGATGCTGATTTTTAGAGTTGAACCATAATTCATTTTGCCTTTCTTTTAAGGGTGCAAAGGGGGGGGTGAGACAGACATTTCTAATCTCACAAGCAAAGCCCAAAGTTGATCTTCGTTGCATTTATGATGGAAATGTAAATGATTTCACATCATTGGAAGAATATTTATGGAAAAACACTCCCAGGAAGTTTCACTCCTAAAACACTTTCCTGTTCTATATTAATACATTTCAATTTGAGTGTCATCTGGCAAATAAGAATTCTACAACGGGTATACCTGCTTTGGTATCTGACCAAAGTTATTAATGAATCCGATGGTAGCTGTCTCTTTTAATGGATCATTGATGTTATATATGTCCACTTGCCCCTCATAGAAGAGATGGTGAAAGACATTTACAGCTTCTACTGCAGCAGGACCTTGCTGTTTATAGCCAAAGATCAAGTCAATCCACTCATGCAGATGTGCACTCACAAAGTCACATTCCAGAGCCTGAAATTCAAAGGGCATGCATTAGAACTAGCCATATTGGTCAACGGTTGTGTCTACTACACCTGCCACAAAGAAAAATGCAGAATATATTTTGACATATTCTTGTTATGTTTTGATAAAGCTTCTCCTTGAAGCAAGTCTTGCCTCAACGTACTCCCTAGCCAAAAAGGAAGGGGAGGAAACACTGGTTCTACAGACCTTTGCGACAATTAGCCATCAACCTAGAACTCATGGACTGGCTAGTAGCTGTGACTGCACAAATCAAGCTTAGATTAATATGCCGTGGAAAGTCCCAACTGACGTTTTCTATTGTCATTATTAAAATGCAAATTACCTCCCGATGAACTCTGATAAATTCACGAGGATCTCCTTTTGCCCATGGGGGGAGTATTACATCGCCAAGTTTAGTGCCATTTTGTTTGCAACCTATTAAAAAAAAAAAAAGAAAAAAAAGAAAAATTTGGAGAGAAGTATTGAAACAGCACTGAAGAGCAATGGTGAAAAAAAATTATAAAAAAAATCAAATTCTAACACCTTTTCTTTATAAAGCAAGTCATTTCAGTCTTTTCTTTAAAATACTGTGTCATTTTTAAATGTCAGGCAATAAAACATGAAAAATTCTGCCTCAGTTGTTCATGTAAGATTGCTCGCAGGAGGAAGAATTCAAATATTCCTTGCTAAGACTTTTGAGGATGATGATAGTGTTTCAGCATACGCTCTTCAAAACAAACATTACCCTTCTAGCTAGAGGCGTTCAATAGATTACTCCTCCTCAGTCTTCACAACTTAATAATGCACAGTCTGAACTCAAAACCTTCATGTTTCCCCATCAAGCACTCTTGGAACATGATTTTTTTTGTCGTTCTTTTTCTATTTAAGTAAATTTCTGCTTTTCTCTCCCCGTCATGGGAAAGACCCACTACAGTGCATGAAAGTTAATGAAAACAACAGCCAGTAAAATAGCCTTCTGCAATCACTGCACAACCAGAATCTTGTTCTGTCAGTTTAGCTTGCACCTAAGCAGCCAACCCTGCTACTGGGAATTGCTACCATAGCAGCTGTCCAGTTTGCATCCAGAGTAATCAGCACAGCAAGGTTCATGTTCTTATCTCTTTTTGACTTCCTTGTTCTTATGCTATAAGGAAAACTGGAATAAATGTCCTCACTTAAATTGGGGCTATAGCACAATCTCCTGTATTTGGCATCTGTTTAGTATGTCTATAGCAATGGCATGTCAACTGAGCGTATTTTGAAGAAAATAAATCTCAGTATGAGACAGCGTAACAGCAAACTGTACTGAGAAGCCTTGGTGGAACAGTATTTCACCCTAGGATTTATTTTCTTCACAACACAAACATTCTGTATCAAGGAATGGAATTATTGTTTTACCCATGAGAATAGCTACACATCACAGGAGTAGAGGCTAAACATTCATTTCCTAACAGTGAAGAGCTAAGGTATCCCCCGCAAGCTTCACACCCAAGGACATTGGTGATTCCCCTGGGCATGATCTGGCCACATCTGGGTCCCAGATAGCCCCCTTCCCACTCTGAACGTTAAATGGTGGCATGTTGCGATTACTAAAAATGTATTTGTTAAGACTTCCCAGCTATATTCTTGTTTTGTCGCTTGTTGCCGAGAGACAATTCCACACTTCCTGTTAGCTCAGAGGAACACCAACAAATTTCCAAGTTTACAGGGGTACACAAGTACTAAGTACATTGCTCCAACAGAAACATTGCTTGCATCACCAGGCTTTGAATATGCCTCTCTTTATCTGGGGGAAAGGGGAGTGGGATTGCTACGAATTAACACAATCAAAAGTATTACACAGTGTTTGAAAGTTGTTCATAGCAAAACCTTTTCTACTGTTGTTCCAAATGCTCAGTGAAGAATTTCTAGGACTCTCATGCTTGCAGTCCAAAATTATCAGATACAGAGCTAAGTGGACAAGACTTTAGCATTTTTCCGGTAATGGCCATGCCCTTCTTTTGGTTTTGCTTTTGTTTTTGTAAGGTTGTGCTTCTCTTACATTACATTCTGAATAAAGGATTTCAGGCTGTTAAAACCTACGACTTGATTAATCTTTATTATTACTATTAGATTCACAGCACAGAGCTCAGAAAATAAGAGCTTAATGCCACTGTTAAGAGTGACATACATACTAAGGAACATGCATCTCCTATGGCCAATAGGTGTGAAATTTGACTCCCGTTGAATAATCACTCTCACAAAAGCTAACTGCAACATTTCAACAAAACCTTTAGGAATACTTTAAGAGTAAGTTCTAAAAGTGAAGACTGTTAAACAGATTTTGCAAAGCTTAAAAAAGCATAACAAAATATGCAAAAAAGATGGTGAACACTATAATGGAGTGGCAAGTTACATGGAGAAGAATGCAAACCAGAGAAACTTCAAGTAAAACATGATTATCTGTGCATTTTGAACTGGTAAAAAACCAAAAAAATCAACTAACACACATGACTCCAAACAAAAATCCTTTTTGGGTATTTCAGTGTCTTGTTCAGTAATTCTCAGAACAAACTTTGCATTAACTGCTAAAAATGAACACTCACTGCTTGAGAAAATATCTGAAGTCTGATAAATGAAAAAATAAATCTGAGGTATCACAGAGGAAGTAAGAATTCCTGCTACACTCTTCCCGATGAAACAATGAGTTCTGAATCATTCAGACTTTCAAATATAATACTGAATAAACATGTAGTATCAGGAAATACCAGAAATAGTCCTGCTTATGCTTTCATGTCAGAACATGAAAGTCATCTATCATTTTCTCATGCAGTTAAACAGATCTTTTTCTGCCCAAATTACGAGACACTTTTCTCATGTCGGACTGTCTGGCACTGCTTTTTGACTGTCTGGCACTGCTCTCGCACCCGTAGCAATGCTATCAAGCTCCTTCTGCCTACCTAGGTCAAAATTGTTGGAATTGAGCAGGAACTCGGGGAGGTAGAAGAACTCTGGGATGAGCTCCTTCACGTCTGCCATGTTGTGCTTCGATGCTGAATACCAAGCCTCCCGTACGCTGTGAAACATTCGGTCAGCCAGGTCAAAGTGACCGCCCTGCGGGACAGAGTGAGAAGCATGTCAGCATCAGAGTATCTCTCAGCACAGCAGATTTTGCCAAGAAGGCAAATCAGAACATCCTCTGCCTAATAAAGACACTATAGAATATAGCATGTTTCTTCCTGTAACACAACAGATTTAAACAGCTGCGTTACTTTTTGGTACACAATAATAGTAAACATAAAGCACTGAGATACAGATACACAGAATTTTAAGGACAGAGTCACCTAGGCCTATTTCAAAGTTTAGTCTCTTCCAGAGAAACACAAATCTTTTTGCCTGATGGCTTCTGTCTAGGAAAATATTTGACATGTAATGTTACAAACCCCATTACCCATCAAACTGACAAACAATTCCAGGCTCTGCAAACGTTAGTTTATTTTAACACTCAGTACTAAAATGGCTCTTTGGATAGATGTATTGGTTTAAAATAACAATCTTCCAACACTTCCAGCACAGAACTAAACAAGTGGCATATGATTCTTTCAAGAGCAGACAAATAAAGCATGATGAGCAAAGTATTTTTCACAATAAAACTTGCTTTGGTTTTTGTCTGCTGATATTTTGTTCTGCATACATTTAGAAAAATGTTCAAACTACAAGAAAAAAACCAAGAATTCCACTACATCTTTTACAAAGAAACATCAAAAACGTCCCAGGCAATAACAACTCTGCTAAAAATATTTCTTCTACCATATTTGATGAAATCAAAGACGATTGATCGTATTTTTCACTTAGATCTCAAATGTACAGCAGGAAAGAAACACAAAGTGAGGTGATGTAATTTTTACCTGTAACCGTAAGAAAATCTGAGTAAAAGGCTCCATCCGGACAAGATAGGAAGCCACTATCATGGCCGACGAATAGTGGGTCCCATAGTGATAAGCTGGAGTTTCCCCTGCAGAAGATTAAAAATCATAAACGTAGAACAAAAAGCAGTTAGGTGACAGAATCAGTACTAACTGAAAAAAATTCAATTAGTGCGTCATTTTAATTACTCTGTGACCTTGGACACTTTTAAAATTGGAATTTGTCATTTTCATTCTCAAGAATCTGAAAGCTTTATGTTTTGTCATGGCCACCACTTGAGTTTTGGCTGCAGTCCAGTAGCTCTAATTCAATGGGCTTCTGCAGAGCAATACTGAATGGTTAGTCATTTTTTATTTTAACTAATTGAAATGTTGCAGTGCAGCTGTGGTGATTTCTGCTGAAGAAACATTTTATTTTTTTTTACTTTTAGTCTTACTGGTTACTGTGGAATTAAAGGCTTGGGCAGAAATACGTCTCAGAATTGTTGGCTACAGATTCTGTACAGCTTTTACTTTCTTAATTTCTTGGCAGAAAGTCTGCATAAATACACTTAGAACATACTGATTCATTTCTAGAAATCAATGTCTTTGCCACCTGCTGTTGTTTGATACAGAACAGCACCGCAGTAGTTAAACAGACTTGTGTCTTCAATAAAAGCACACAAGAAGAAATGTATCATGTAATAGCTGCCTTGCCAAACACACAAGTTTTATTTTCAATATATAAGGAAGCTCTAAAATCAGGAATACATAACTTAATTGCATCTCATTCTGAGTTTTTTTTTTTTAGCTAAGAAAATGCTGTTTCCTTAGCAAAAAAACCATGCATTAAGATAAGAAATAAAAAGCTAGAGTACTGCTAAGGTAGAAGTATTCCCATTCCTTTGTAAAACTTACTTTTCTTGCAGCAGCACTCAAACTGTATTAGTAGAGATAGCTGGTTGTGTGCTTCATGTGCCTGCCCATTCTAGCCTTTAGATAATGTTAAACTGTTCTGAATGTGCAACTGTTTTGTCTTAATTTTTACATGTAAACAAAAGCTGTCATTCGGATTTCAAACAAACAACACAAGAAAAACAATGCCCTTTGCTCTAATTTAGTATTTGTTGGAGAGTCACTAAAAACCACGGTAGACTTCTGCATATCCACATCTAGACCTCTTGACCCATAATATAAAAATCCATGACTCCCTCCCATCATGTGACAGGCACATGTCCCTCTGCTCTTCCTGCAGGATGTATCATTACTTACCATTGGGATCTTCCCAATCTTTGTATCGCTTCTTGTACTGGGCTAACCTGTCTTCTGTTTGAGCTCCCATGGGCTTGGCCAGGTTTCTGAATGTCTTGGGATTTGTAAGATCCAGTTCCTTTAAAAATAAAACAGACACCAAGTTTATGAAAAAAACCCCACAAACAAAACCAAAACCCAAACAAACCTTTTCAATACTGCCAATTACCATATTTAACACCACATACCTCCTAAGGCTGTCATCTTTGTTTTCTACACACACAGCAGGTGCAATGTTGGATATGCTTAAAACAGTCCTTCAGTCTGATCTGAGAGTCAGTGTTTTTTATTTTAAGTCACATCTGGGCTCCAGATAATTTCTGCCCTGCTCCCCTCATCCTGTTCCCCAATTCCCCCTAATTCTGTTCTTGAATACTCAACATGCACCGTAACAATATTTGATGTTATTGTCTGGCTGGTAGCAACGGCTGCCCACAAAAAAGCATTAATAGGATGTTCCATCTTTTTCAAAAGCAAATTCTTCACCATGGGGCCAGATTTCGCAGTAGCCCCTACCAGAGTCTTCTGGACAAGCGTGCTTTCTCTGTGGGCATAATGTCCTTCAGGATATTCAGTACAAAGCTAATGCAAAGACTTACAGGAACTGCTGCAGCACAGAGAGGCAACTGCCTTAGAAAAAGCTATGTATCCTGGCCCTCACCTGTGCACAGTTCAATAACATCCATAGAATCAGCACAGGCAAGGACCTGCCCACATGAGACATCCAAGAATCTCTAATATCTTACCCACTGATAAGTGGGAGGAACATTACAAAATAGATGAAATCAAACAGCTGGCAATAAAGATAAGCCTCGGTTTTACCAAGGCAGTAAGAGCCAGCTGTAATATTTGCAAAACCTCCAACATATAAAAAGATTACTGACAAGGCTGACAAGATATTTTATTTACCTCTGAATCATAGTCTGCGAGGATCCAGGGAAAGACAGGGTACTGCATGAGATCATTATAGGATCTGCCCGCCAGAGTGTTTAAGTGCATCAGGTACTGGAAGTTACTGATTTCTCCTCTCTTAAGGAAGACAGATAACAGCACTGTAAAGTGTTCACTTTACAACAATCAAATGTCTATGCTGCCAGACTGTCAAAGTGTTCAGCTCTCCCCAAACATACAAAATTTACTTCAGTATTACAATGCCTACTCTACTTTTACTACAGTCCCTCCTCTTGCATTTTCAACAGTAGAACCACTTCCTATTTGATGATGGTATCATGAAATACTACAAACTAAAACATTGAGATACACTTTCTATAGTAGTATATTCCACCTGTTCCAATAAGAGGATGCAACTTACGTGCACTGGTTAATTACATATCACTACAAAATGTGGAATTTAATAAAAAAAAAAAACCAAAATTTTCATACATTGCATTTTCAACAGTAGAACCACTTCCTATTTGATGATGGTATCATGAAATACTACAAACTAAAACATTGAGATACACTTTCTATAGTAGTATATTCCACCTGTTCCAATAAGAGGATGCAACTTACGTGCACTGGTTAATTACATATCACTACAAAATGTGGAATTTAATAAAAAAAAAAATCCAAAATTTTCATACTTACTTCCCATCTTTGAGTAACAGATTTTTCTCCCACTAAAGTGCTAAGCAAGCCAGACCTAATGGGAAGAAGGAAGCGCATTTTCTGACTTAGCAGTAAGATCTGGGTTACATCTTCACAAGACAATCCAAAGCTTTAAGATTAAAACTTGTAAGTTTTAACACTTAGAAAAACAAGGCTTTGTTCCTTTTTGCTTTAGCAGTGCCTTTTTTTATTTTTAAGCACAGACTGTTAAAATTATGCACATTAATTATACAATTCAGTGCAAGTACAAATGTTTCTAACAGGCTGCCGATGAGGAAAATACCTTTAACAACTTGGACAAATCTAATGCCTTTGGCACTCCAATTCCTTTCAGAATGCATCTGTATACCAGTAACGTTAAACCTGATAGCATGTATTAATTAGTAAGAAGATATACCAATGCTGCCAACGATATTAGTACGTTTACAATAACTGGACCACATCATCACTAGTTATTTATTTTGGTAATGCCCAATTTTAAATTGAGGCTGCAGTACTCTCCAGTGAATCCTGACCTTAATGCAAGCATCATTTATTTGAAACTGATGAGCTACAGAGCTTGCGAGGAACAGAATCACCTACCCTTGCTCTACGCTGGTGTTTGGTCTCTGCCCAGACACTGACTCCGAACTGTCAGTTAGAGATGGCACCACAGCCAAAAACCTGCATCAGCAGTTAGAAGGAGATTAAGATTAGTGTTTCTGTCCTCAGTATGTCTTCTCCTTAGAAAGAGAGTGCATTTAGTACAGTTACAGACTTCATTTTGAGCAGCTACGTAACATCTTCAACAAAATTGGAATGACCCCTTTTCTCACTGAACGCATACCCCAAGTTTTGCATGCAGGCATTAGCGCTTCCTAGTGGTTCTTCATGCAGCAGTAAGTTGCTATCAGGTTATCCACTGCCTAAGACCCATCACTCTTGCAATCTGCTTCTGCTTGTTAGGTCACTGTAGGCTCAAATATGGCTCAACACAGATATTTGCAAATATTCCGATTAAATGTTCTAACTTATTTTACAATACCTTTGATAAACTTTGTTTCTAACCCCTTTTTGGAAAGCTAGAAGATAGTTCCGTCCGTCTCCTGAGAAAACTTCAATTGCAATTGGCTGAAAACAAAGAGGACAAACCCATGTCAACACTAACACATTTGCTTGTCACCTCTGAAGGTGAGGCGCAGACCAGTTTAGTCATACTGTATGTACTACATCTGACACCAAATTATGGTGAAGCAGACTTTGCTTAGTGTGGCCAGATGTTTTATTTTCGGAACACTAAAATTCACTAATACACCCAATAAACTAAACCATAGTAAGCCAAACGTTCAAACAAGGATGCCCAACTTAAGCACTTCAATTTCAACACTGTGAATAGCTTCACTTTCCAAATACTGATCAGTTATGTATTTATTTACATTTTTAAAAATGACAACATCGTCAAAAAATTCCAAAGTTGGCTCCTCAATCAAAATACGGTGTCTAAGTTACCTGCAAAAGGTATCTCCTTTTATGTACTTCCTTGATATCTTCATATGCAAAAATGCTGCATGTTCTTTTGAGTTGACTTGGACCTTGCCTTGCTCCCCTAGGTATGATTGGCTCATGCATCCTGTAAATGAGCATAAAAGGCAAGAGAGAAATAACTAAAAAGAAGGTAAATTAAAAGAATTATTCTCTTAATTCATATGAGAGTCCAGCTATAGAAACAGCTGATTTTCACAATATACCATACTACATTGAGCAATTTGTGAGCACAGAGGAAACTGCTCCTGAGGTCTTGCTGAATCTGACATCCTTTTGGAGGTGACTCCTCAAAAACCTCATTAAATACTTCTTGTTCAGCTATTAAAGATTGAGGAAACTCTCTATTAATCTACTCACTTTGGAGGCAGTGTCTCAATATCCCGTATTTCTCTCGTCGCTGTCATGGTAAATCCGTCAATGACATAGAAGTGCTCTTTCCCGAAGAGAAGCAGCCCTTCGCTGGTGTCAAGGCCCTGAACCCGAGCACAGCGGTACATATGCTGAATCTGTAATGAAAAACAGACACTCAGCAAAAGCAGGTTAATGAGCTCAGGCTCAGACCGTTGCTTTGTTAGAACAAGCCCCAGACACTGCTTTATCGCTGGTAGATACAGCAAAAATTCTGCTATTTTCCCCCTTAATCAGAGATATACCTAACGCCTGTGATTAGCAATTGGGAAGGGAGTTAAATAAAGCCTCCACTGTATGATAGATTTATATATTTACCAACTTACCCACTCGCATCATGCTCCTTGAGCATATTTTAGAACCTGTAGCCCACTCAGCTATGATCACAAATGTATTTACTGGTATACTTCAGATGGACAAAGTCTGAAATACCAAATATGCAGCACGGTTGTTCAACACTGTTCTTGGGGATAAAATACTAGTTATCAAGGTTTTTCATTCTAATGAAAGGAACAATTAATTATAGATAGTCTGCCAAGTTCAGTATTTGTATTTTCAACGTATATTTTCTGTCTGGATTCATTAAGCCAAGAGGATAATAATCCAAGCATGGCATAGCTCACAGCTTTCGTTTCAGGACAGGTTCTTTTTTCCCTAGCAGGCAGAAGGAAAGAAAAAGAACGTTTCCAGTACAGGGTTTTCAGCTCAGGATCTCTTTGAACCAGAGCACACATTTGGTTTCAAGGAAGAAGCTGACGAAATATCAAGCAAACTCAGCTGCAAGGAAGGTATTTAGGACATTTATTCATGCTTGTGACAGGTAATGCAGAAATTCCAATACAGTAAGTGCTTAGTGTGTTTGAAGTACACAGTACCTTCTCTCCTTCTTCGAGAAGTCGAAGCAAAGTTGTATTGTCAGTCTTCTCCTCTTCATCAATCGAACTCCCCTCAACAATTTGATCCTGCGATTGATCCTGGTTCTCATCATCTCCTCCATCAGGAGCAGAGCGAGATCGTTTCAGGGGAGGCTTCACCAGGCCTGGAGAAGAAGAACAGAGATAGATAAATAAAAACTTGACACATAAAAAAAATTCACTTCACAAAACCTATTGAACTTTGAAATTACTGATCCAATGCTAAGAGAGAAAAACAAGAGTCCTACAGGATCGTTATGCTTACCTTAATGCAAGTGCATGAGAAGATATAAAGGCAGATAAACTTAAAGAAAACAGTTCAGGACAGAACAAATGATCTAACCTTTGACTCTTGCAATGGTGTCCTCCCCGTGTTCTGGCTCCTGCTGCGTTGTTTCACCCACTGTATTGTCTTCTATAGCATCCTGAAAGACTGCAGGGTTTCCAGAAGCCAGGCGCATGTAGTACTCCTTACTGTCATAACTTATAGCTCTTCGGTAACGAGCAGGTTTCTTAGAAATAATTGAAGAAATTGCTTGGTCAGTCAAATCCTCACTCACTTCAGCGAACGTGTTTTAGGAATACTGTGTGCAGCACAGTGCATGCCCGTCAAGTGTTTTGTGCGTGCTCAGTCATACACCAACACATACAGAGACTCTTCAGTAGATCTAATCTGTCAGCTAATTTGCAAGGGAGCTAGGGAGCTATTCAGCCACTCAGGTAATAATGGGGTTACAGAAATGCCTGCAGATAAACCTACAACATGGGAAATAAGAAGTGTGGCCAGTATGTTATGAACTGTCACAAAAGGCTGGAATACTTGTGCTTAAGATTGATAGATCAGATGGCCATTTTATCATCTTTCATAACTCCCTACAACACATGCAGCTTATTCGTCAGCCAGCTGACTTCTTTGCTAGGCAATAGTTTGAATAAAAAATTGCCTCAAGGAAAGATACAGATATGTGGAAGTTGATATGAACTAAAAGCAGCCAGGGACCAGCTTTAAGGCTCAGAAATTCTTAATTAATTCAGTTGTTTCTTTTTTAGTAAAGATTCTTATGGTTTGTGGGCAGGAGATGGGCACAAGAGTGCCCATTACATTTAACCAAAGTAATACTTAGAGCACCATTTGTGCCTTTGGGTGACAACCATGGATTATGAAACATTTCATTATGGTGGGGGTTTTTTGGTTTTTTTTTTTTTTTTTTTCCTTTTGTCCATCCCATCCCCCACCACAGGCTAATTCTTATGTTCCTCACTTGATCACGGAGGTAACATTCGAAATAGAAGAAAGAACTAAATGAGGGCAAATATTTCAGAATGATCGCAGGAGATACAGGTGCAGATAAAAGAGGTATTAAAAAGCCAAGAGCCTTTCTGAAATTAAAACACACTGATGCACATGGGTGGATGAAACCCCTTGGTTTTATACTGCTGTTGAAAATTTTCTTCTCCGACTGTTTAGTTTTCTTCTCTCTTACTGTTTAACCCCACCCTCAAACTTTACAAAGCTTTGTGAATGTGTTCAGTTCTCCATCACAAATTTTTTTTTTGTTTTGTAGGATTATTTCCCATGAATTTCAAAATTAGGTTGGAATAATCACAAAATATTATTATAAATCCAGTTCAATACTTTACAATATGTAGAATTGTAGAATATCACTGCCATTTCAGTCAAGATTTTCCCTTGTCCACTTTTGCAGTAATAACTGAAAATACATAAAATGGGATTTTTTTTTTAATTTATTTTATTTTGTTCATCTGTGTGATAGTATAGTGGGAAACTAAATGACCCATAAAATCGAACTAGCTTTATTACAAGTGGATGCTCGAGATGACGAAGAGCTTAAGATCAACAACATGGAGATTTATTATTTCAGGTCAAATTGGCTGCCCCCAAAATAAAAAAATTAAGGCACGGTGATCTAATTTGCTCACTTATGTTCAGGTAAGTCTTCACTCCGTATCACTACAAAAATGCCACTTAAATGATGCTTAAAACCTCTGTGGAAACAACTTATGTACCTACAAAGAGAAATCCTAACTAGCACTGCTAACATGAAGAAAGGAAAACAGTAGCAATTTATATTAGATATTCTGTATAACAGAATTACTTTCATTTATATGTATTAGTTTATTGTTGAATGTAATTCAAAATGAGTGAACGCACATTACACACTGTACTTAGTGATGGGCAAGACTGCGAATGTAGTTAACAGAGAAGCAGCATAATACTGAAACGTTCGCAGAGCAGCCATATCCAAATAAGTCTGTTATTTTCAAGGCAGGATTCAAGTTTTTTGAACAAATGTGTATATTTCATTAACAGTAAAAATGAGGAGAACAGTCAGCTAAGACAAAATTAATCTGGGCTCTAACAAAAGTAGGCCTGTTACAGCCCATTACAGCCAAAAAGGAGAAAAACTGCTCACCAGATCCTCTCTTAGAAAGAAACACTTACTTTCCCAGTAAGTGCTTCCAAGTGATTGTGTTGCCCATTACTAAACATGTTCCACCGACCATTAGTTCAGATTCCAAAGCCACAACACTTCACACAGTGAGAACAGTGATAGCACAGCCCAACACAGCCTGTTAGTGTGCAGCAAAGAAGGTAAGATCTACAGAAAGTTTTATTAGGTGAAGGCTGAGGAGAGCACAGTAACATCTTCTAATGTGATTACTGAAAAAACCTTTAGGCCTGGAAATATTTACTGAAACAGCAAGTTGAAAGCCAAACGTAGAAGCCTTGTTAAGATTGCCTAACATGCAGGAGGAAAAAAAAGTTGTATTTATTTTATATTTTCAGTCAGTGTACTTGTTTCTTTACCTTTTGAGGAATGGTATCATCAGATGTCTCAGGAAGTCTACTTGAGAAGTCAGACTGAAAACAGGGCATCAATTATATAAGCATCAGAGAAAGAACACTTTTGAGAAGAATGTATGATGGCATGTTCTCCACTTCGTGTGAATTAGACTGTCACTACGGCTATTGTGTGTCAGATTGCAAGCAGACAAATATACCTAATGGATTAAAACTGGTTGAATGCTATTTTTTTTTTGCTTGTTTTAAGTACTTTGACACTCATGCTTAATTTGAGGAAAAAAATCCTGCATGCATACACACATGCCTAAAAAGACACAATAAAGACTGCTCCATTTCTTAAAAACAGTGTTCCAAAATTAACAGGAACTAACTGCCAAGCTTTCAAAGGCCACGTGCATTTCTGCTACACAGCCCACATTCATATTCGCAGACGGATGAAAGTACATTTCACAAAGGCACCCAAAACCAAGGCCCGTAGCTGGTTTGTTGTTTTTTTTTTTTTTTTCAGATCACTGTTTACCTCAATCATCTAGCATAAGGCTGAGAACTCAGACTGAAACCTCCCATAGTTATGGTACTTCTCAGCCTCTAGAGACTTGTGAAGATGCCTCTGCTGTTCATTGGCATGATCACTTACCTGATGCAAGCACACCTCATCTTATGTTGCAATTGCTAGTCTTCGAGTTCACTTAGTTTTGAGCCAAGTGATTCAGTCCCTTCCCTAAATATACTATGAGGAACAACTGGACCTTACCAACCATTTATGACATACAGACAGAATACCAGGTAATACCAACAGAGAAAAACATGTTTCTTAAGAAAAACTTATAAAAAAATATGGATTTTACACAACAGGGCATAAAATCACTCATCGCAAGACCTTGAATACTTACCAGCAAGTTTGTTTCTTGCTCAGCTTCAGGCATGTACGGATACTGAATATAAAACATGTCATTTCGCACCATCTTCTTCCTCATTCTGCAGGGACCCTCAGTCATCTCCAACATCCACTTGTCAAGATGAGAGCCAATGGGAGGACCCCACAAACCTCGCTCTCGTAGTAACTCGTATTCAATTTGAGACCACTCTTCTGTCACGTATTTTAATGCATTCTGCTGACGCTGAATACAAAGACATTTGTATACGCATCAGGAGTGATGCTTTTAAGCCTGTCTCTGATGTAAGCAGAGACATTTTCACTACATTACAGAAAAACGTGTAATAATGCATAATTCTAGCAGCATTTTCTAGTACGCCTTAATGAGATTTCTGGTGTCAGTTAACATAAAAACAGGGTTCATACTGGATTCTTCTCAACAAAAAAAGGAAAAAAAAGAAGGTAAAAGCTCTGCTTTTGATTTGTATCGTTAATTGAATGTATTTCTAAATGGCAAATATGAAAGAAATGTAACACTAATCCACTGACTTTGAAAAAGGATTTTAAGAATGAAAACAAAAATTGTTTTGGAGGCCTTCCCTGCTTAGTATTTACACTGGAGAGAGAAGTTAAATGAAGCAAAGTTTGGTGGTTGGGGTTTTTTAACTAATCACTTTCAATTACTTGTTTGTCTCGGAAGCTGATTTCTTAAGAGATATAGCATGCAGCTCAGCAACTAGTTTGAACCAAAGGTCTTTGGGGATGTTTGGAAGAAACAGCAGGGTGCAATGATTTCATTCTGGAAGGCACAGAATAGCCACTTTCTATCACTGCATGATTTGGGAAAGGTACCATAAAATTTTCTTTGTGTTACTATAAAAGTAGTGTTTGTACACAATGCATCTCCGCATCTCCTCTCAAGCTTTTGTACAATGTTTTAGAAAGACAGCATATTCTAGCATATTTCCAATCTCTCTTTTTTCTTTTTTTTTTTTAACACTTCTAAGGAAAGACTACTTAAGCTTCTTGAAAATAATTAAGATTTAACTTATGTACTATTGCTACAAGAGTTTTCATCTACAACCAGATCAAAATGAGTTTATTTGATTGCATTTAAAAATACCTTTGAAAGAACAACTGTATCTAAACAGTCAAGCATTTCACCAATGACAACCTAGTATTTTACAAGCTCCATACTGAGAAATGGGATTGGTATAACCGAACAGGTCAAAATATCAGTGTCAGGTAACTAATCCTCTGAACCATACCTCCTGATATTCCTTATACTGCATATCAACCAGGTCCCGAACCACTGCAATGTGAGTGAACATCCACTGGGAAATTTCCTAATACAAAGGTAAGAGGACAGATGACATTTTATAAAGGCAGGTTTTGTCTGAATGAAAAGCCTATGAATACATCACCTTTCTAAACTTGCTCACAAAGGATAGTTTCTTAAAAAAAAAAAAAGCTTAAATGATGAATTTCAAACTACTGCATGCAACAGTATTTAAGGTTTTGTTTTGTTTGGTGTTTCTTCTTTTGTTTTTTTACAAAGGCAGTAAATTCATGTATAGGAATATCCTTTAAAAGAAACTGGCAAACATTTGGAAAATATTCCAAACACATGACAGAACATTCCCAAACAGCTAAAGATTAGCACTGACAAATATTACTACTTTTCTTTATTTCCTTTTAAGTAACAGTTTGTGGATGCTGCCTAGTTTGTTGGAAATCCTCAAGACACCCAGCATTCCTCACTCTGTATTGCAATATACCTTTTTTCACTTATTGCTCCCTCTACTGATACAGCCAGCAACGGTTCCTGTCAGCTCAGTCTGTGAGTTTCTTCCTTTTCATTTTAATGTGTATGCCTGCTCACCAGGAAAAGGACTGAGAGCACTGAGAATTCCTTATTTTATCAAAGCCACTGAATAATTTTCAGATCAGTAAGAGAACTAGCAACGTTTTTTTTTTTCCACAGGACACAAATAACTCCTGACTAAGTCAACAGGAGTTATACATTTCCTTGTGGCAGGAATACACCTGCCCCCTCTGACATCTTCCCACTGTTTCAAGTGCTAAATACAGTAAGAACTCAATCCTCCAAAACTTTCAAACCCCCTCTCTTTCCTTTGTTTTCAATGCCTCAAATACTTTATACTAACTCCTTGCAATGCCCCACCAGGTACTGTCCTACTGCTGTGCTACTCTGGTCTAACTTTTTTTTATTATTTTATTATTTTTTTTAAGCAAGCAGGTTTGTAAAGCAAATGTCCAGTTCTACCATCACATATTGCTTTGCTGATCTCTTCTCTGTAGTACAATAAAAACAGTGCAAAGCAGCATTTGTTTAGTCATGATACATACACATTCATATAAGGATTTTCCTAAACCACATAATCTTGGGGGCAGGATGGAAAAAAGGACAAGCGTCTATCTCTCAGCTTCCATTTTAGAGCACTATTGCAAACTGAATTTAAACCCAGACTAGCAAAGCAATAAAGCATATACGTAACCAGAAGCAGCTGAGCAGTCTCACCAACAACGAAGAGTTTAACTCTTGGCTTAATGTTACAGATATGCAGACACACCTACTAGATTAGGACATGCAGAAGCAAGATGCCCAGTCTCGATATTCAAAAAAGGGAAAACCAAGCACCAGATATCACTTCACACTCCGCAGGATTCCTTACATCGGGATACGTACCACAAACCCTGAACATACATTGCTGGATTTTAGATTCATGTTATTAATTGACAGAAATTACCTGTGTAGAGAGGTTGTGTTTATTGAGCCCACTCTCCTTGCGGTTTCTCCTGGAACCAGTTAGTTTAGAGAGGCCGAACCCACTGCTAACTCGTGAAAGTTTGGACTGTGTGGTTGGAACCAAAGCCTCCCCTCTACTGATGCATTTCTTCTCATGAGCTGAAAAACAAAGAGAAAGTGTTGGGAACACTTTTTATTCTTCCCCCCATTATAGTTGTTTTTTAAACAGAATAACCCTTTCTGCTGCTTTAAAAAGGTGGGTATTTTGGGGATTAGGGGTTTTTTTTGTGTGTGTGGGTTTTTTGTTCGTTTGGGGTTTTTTGTTGTTATTTGTTTGTTTTAAGAGTGCCCAGTAGAACTCACATTCATGTCAAACATTCATGACTTGTATGAGGAAAGATCCCCAGGTGAAATCTAGGAATTGCTTGCATTTTGAAATAAAGCATGACAGACAGATTTGTTACTCCTTTTAACGATTATCAAAATCGGGGTCCATAAGCTATGAATTCTGTCCTCATCTGAAGAGGTGAAAACCAGCTATGTATGAACAAAATCATCACCTAGCCTCCCTCTACCCCCACCAATTTTAATTTTGCTGTTTTACATCCCTTAAAGAACAAGTGGGCATTCCAAGTGGGCATTCCAAAGAAGGAAGACAGCGTCTGGAGAAGTATTTTTTTCTCAAAACAGTTACAAAGATAACAGAATTTATGTAATTTATGTTATAAACAGTAGATACTAGCGAAAAAAACACAGCTGAGCACCGTATCTCTACCCAAAAAGGAGCCACAACATGACCCCACTAACCAATCTGGCAGCAAAAGTACGCTGTATTGAGCGGAGAAGCTAGGTGGGCCTACTGCACCTTTTTGTGCACATACAACCATCCCAGTTGATAGACACGTCCACAAGACTGATGTGCTTACTTTAAAACTGAAGTTAAAAACATCACAGCTTAGTTCAACTCTCTCAACAGTTTAATGTTCTCCCGATATTCAGCTAATGAATACTGTAATCGTACTGTGTATCAGTTACCTTTGATTTAGAAAGTACATGCTCCTTAGTGTTTCTTTAATTCACTCCACCTCTGAGCTTTCTTTTTCTTCTTTTAAAACCACTACTACTTTCTTATAGCAATAATTTCTCCAAAGATCCTTCACTCTACTCAAAACATTTCTGCAAATATACTGACTATCAGTGAGATACTGGAAACTTGAACAAACATCAGCCAGGGACAAAGCACGTGTAGAAATACAGAGACTGCAAAAACAAGTATTCCAAGTTTCCAAAAATGCTTTCTGTACCTCCAGGTTAACCTCAATTACTTTAGAGCCATGTAATCATCAAAGGAGTCATGTCTATGGAATTTTATTATCTGCTGCCTAAACTCTCGCTAATTCAGCCCAGGAACAGTTGGCCTTCTTTACTACACGGGTGCAGAGCTAACTTGTGCTTAACTTACTGTCCACCAGGATTCCCAGGTGGGAATTTTTTCCTGCAAAGCTGCTTCCTATGCTGAACAGATTTCCCAGCCAAGAAGGAGAAGTCATAGTATCACTGTTGCTAGAGAAGGACTGCTCAGTCACACATTTCCAATCATATCACCAGACCAAGTTTGCAGGCTGCACCCAGCCATGCTCAAGAGGGGTCCCCCTCCCCACCTGGCACATCCAATCCTGAGAATGGTGAAACAGGTCACCCCAGTCCAAGTGTTCATGGAAAGGAGCTAAATGATTCCATCACTGTAATCCACAATACGCTATTTGGTGCATGCTGACTCACAAACACAGGACATTGTTGAGACCACCAATAGTATTGAATAAAGGCCCTGTGTGCAGTGGAGCGTAAGTATATCCTACACACGGTAGAGTTTCTGAATGAGAGATGTTAAACAGTGACAGTTTAGAGTACCTACCACTACACAAAAGCTAAGCCCATATTAAGACATCCAGTGCATATGGTTCACTTCAGGGAAATCTACCATTCAGGACAGATAAATCCTCAGTCACACTTACCCAAATGATTTTGCCAACACTTTAAACTCGCTTCCTCAATAAAAGGTCTTGCAACAGTTATATCCACTTGGCCACGATCATTGACAGGTAGCGTCACTTTGAAAACTTCTTCTAAAACCTGTTTTTTACTATGGATCAGCTCTGTCCACACTCTGTTTATGGCTTTTAAAAGAAGCTGGCGACCTGCATAGGTACAAGATCACAAACAGCAAGCTCTCTACGGTGCTCATAGAATTGGTATTTTTACAATAGAGAACTGAATAATTTCTGCAATTATACTCTAGTTTCTCGCCCTCTTGCATGACTTGTGAAATGCCTTTGGCCAGACTGTCTTTTTTTGCCATTTATATGCTATCAGAAAGTATCTAACAGTTAATTCTGGCAATTTTTTCTCTGTGAATCTGAAACATCAGCTCTGATTAGTTGTGATTATTCTCCTACATTCATCTATCAACAAAATGAGATTAAAAAAAAAAATCTTATATAAGTATATGTCTATATACACATATATAATTCCATACATACATTATGCTTTAGTATTTTTACATATGACTGTGTGCGTAAGTACACACCTGCATAAATAATAAATATATATGTAAGAAAAAATCAAAATCACTGAATCCTTTCTTCCACAGCTAGTTAATAAATTTCCTTTGAGTGAAAGATCCTGAGGATACCACTGAATAATAATTTTACAGCTTATGCCAATTATTTCTTACCTATGCTCATGTAAGATCCAGCTGATACAAAACCATCATGCACACTTAAAATGACCCATTTCTATTGCATTCAACTCAGTGCATATAAAGCAGTATTTCTAATTCTGGTGTGTGTCCAGAAAACAATGAAGAGCTCTTGCTATTTTAACAGAACAGTAACTTATCCTGTATGTCTGTCTCTTGGTATTTTGAAGTGTTTTTTCATCTATTTTTTATATATTTTATACACGCCCCCCCCCCCCGGCCACAGAGGAACTGGGTTTTTTGAGTAACTGGGTAAAAGATTAGTAATGACAATACAGAAATGGCATTAGCAGACATCTGTGGCTTTGTCACTCTCAGATTACCTTCACTGACATCTTGATTGTAGACTCCATCTGGTTCTATATCAGAGGGGATCATGATGTGCCAAGTTGTCATCCTGGCTTCTGCTTCCAATCCAAACCCATCAACGTTGCTACAAATACACAATGAATTAACAACCATCAGAAAAAAAACACAAGCTAAAGCATTTGATTCCCCATGACAGTATCACAAAGATTAATACATGCTACTACAGCAACGTATCTTCACTTCTGTCCACTTGAGTTCTGATAATCTGTGGTCACAAGCTGAACTGAAGATTTATGAAAAATGACATGCCATGGACACTGATGTCACTGGAGGAAGACGTTAATATTTGAACAAACACAAAACAGCCAAGGCCACAAATGGAGAACATTAGGATTTCTGCTGCTGATGCTTCCCAAGTGTCTTTGGATGAAACACAAGTCGTACATCTTTTTGGAAAGAAAAAATGAAAATGCCAGGCAGGCATTTGCAGCGATGCAGAAAAGTGGGTGTCTACAGCATTTGTCATGGGCATCTGATTTAATGCCTGACTGGACTTACTCAATACTATACATCCAAGTACTAAGATACGGAATTTATACGAAATGATTCAATAGATAGTAAATCTAGTGACAGACCTCTGACTATTAATTACTTGGCACCAGTATTTCTTTCTACCTTGAAACATTTCAAATTATCAAAGCATAACAACAAAATGGTTAGATAAGCACTTGTGTCAGTATTTTAAAATACCTCTGTAAAAGGAGGTAAGAATGTTCTCTATACCTGGGCTCTTCAAACCTAATTTTGTTTCAAAATAAATCACTTAAGCTTGCTTGCATTTCACTGGCTGGA
Source organism: Aptenodytes forsteri (assembly GCF_000699145.1). Lineage (NCBI taxonomy): Eukaryota > Metazoa > Chordata > Aves > Sphenisciformes > Spheniscidae > Aptenodytes > Aptenodytes forsteri. Next base: position 1,625,670 of record NW_008795365.1, on the reverse strand, counting down.
AAGTTATAAACAGTTATCCAGAATTTGCTGACTTATTCGCAAGGTGAGTGTCATTGCTGAGAGAGAACAGGTGATTTTAATACTTCACAGCCCTGGTTCTGGAATGAACTTCCATCTGAGATATTTACCTTCCTACGTGCAGATTAATCAAGCAGTGAGCTAGGCAACTGATGAACTCTTGATCGTGATTTCCAGGTCCCAAAATTAAGTTTCTGTTCACAGTAAGGACCCTTAGGGAATCAAGGAGAGCCACTTGCTGAGGAACAGTTTTGTGCGCCCTTGAGAACTGATACAAGATGGTCCTGTTCAGGCAGTGATAAATAGCATCCAGCGATAGTCCCTGAGATCTTCTTTTTGACTGATGTGAAGTAAAGAGACATGATCAGATAGTAGCAGAAAATCAATTTACTGGCAGATAATCTTCCCCTGAATTGACCCGTGCTCATTTTTCAAAATCGGAATTTTACAAAAATCATGAATTCTATGAATTTCAAGGACCAAAATGACTTATTATATATGATACACTTATAATTTTAACATCTATAAAGATGCTGCTGATTTCTAACAGCAAAAGTCTTCTACCAATCTCCAATAAAAGTGCATGAGGAAGCTTCCCAAAAATGTCAAGGTAAATTTAGGAAGCTTCCCAAAATTCATGTGAGGTAAATTCTGTTCTTTATTTTGGGGGATTTCTAAAAAATAATGTCATCTGAAAGCAGTTTTTACTCAACTGCCCCATATTAAAGCACTCCACACTGACTAGATGTGCTAGGGAAGCTCAGTAAAAAGAGAGAAAGCCTGGGGAAGAAAAGTGTACTTCTATGCTGACCTGACATGCATCACTAGTAGATTGCTTAGTGACATCACTCCATGGATTTTAATGTAACCTGCAAAAATGTTTTCACAAGCAGGCTAATAGAAGAACATTGTTACCTGTGCAATGAGCTGGATTATGAAGTCCACAAGAAGTTTGGATTCTTTGTTGAACATGCCCTGCCAAAGCTTATCTACCACACGCTGTGTAAAATAAAACACATTGTTCACCAGCACTTGGTAGCTTCCTCCACTCGTTATAGGCAGAGAGGCATCTTCACCTAGGTAACAAAAAACCCCAAAGTTTTCTTCATTTATCAAAAAAAAACATCTGCATAAATACAGTCACATTAGTCTGTGCTTTCTAGGCTTCTGTAAAATAGAAAAAGACTCAGTCAAATAAAAAGCTAAAACCTCGAGGCTTCCCTACAATGAACTTTGATGGTAAGTGAACGTTTGAAATCAACAGTGACAAAGGCCAAAACAGGGGGGGCTGGGGAGGGAAGAGTCCAGAAGAAATGGTACTCCTGTGATCCTGAGGCATCATATTTGTGTATGGTCCTCCTTTTCAACTGGAGCTGCATGCGTGCAGAACCACCTGTAGCTTTTTTAAGTTATACTTTTGGTTTTTCAAAAACCTTTTCATAACCTTTTTAAACACCTTGAGATGATAAGTGATATCAGCTGGCATCACTTCACCCTCACTGTGCTTCATTCAATAAAACTGAGAGTCAATGGGTATCAGCTGCATATGTTTGCATGTATGTAAATGTCAGTCCAGGTATACTAAGAGAAGCTTGAAAAGTGCAAGTGTTTCCATTAAAAAAAAAAAAAAATCATCAGTGGTGTTGATTTTGCTGGAAGTTCACCTACATTTATTCACTTGTTGCCCCATCTGCACATAAAGCAACTGACAGCATCGCACCTGGAGGAAGCTGGCAAAACCTTGAAGAAGGAATGCCTGGGGAAACCAAATTCCTGCTCCTGGGCTGCACATAAGTACTTGTAAGGGCAGGCAGCTGTTCTAAGAACCTGACCCAAAGCTTCATGTAACACGATTCTGGATTTATTTTATTAAAGCACTGCACCCAGAGAAAGACAAATCATTGCTGTGGCAAGAAAGAGGGAGCCTTCCAAGCACATTTGAACAGAAACGCATGGTGCCTCATGACATCTAGGACGGAGACAGAGCAGACCGAGAGCTCCTGGGAAGTCCAGCAGGCCACCATGAAATCCGATTGGGCACCTGAGCAGCGATATTCCTACAGGCCACTTCACAGTCATCTAAACCCATGCTCTGGTGGGACAGCCCACCGTACTGACATCCAAGTTACAAGCTTCTAATTCTCTTCCTGTCCATTTATTAACTGGATCAATGGAGTGTTAATCCCAGAGGCTTTTTCTGGGGTGCTCCATTCATAATAAAACTACAGTAGGAGGAAACAGAAACAAAGCTAACTTTTAAAAACCAAAGTCCCACCCATGATAAATTGACAAAAGCTCCAGATCCTCTACCAAGACAAGAAGGACAAGAGAGATGATGCAACATCCAGTTTCATTCAGTTCTTTTTGATATGATTGCAATTTTTCTGGCTTACATATCCAAAAGATTCATCCCATATATTTTTTTTGAATAACCTTTTTTTACAGCTTTGGCACAACTGAGATAGTGAGGGAACATGCAAGCACAGCAACACCATTTACACATCAAAGGAAAGGAAAGGGCAGGAAGAAAAGAATATAAAGACAATCAAGTTGTAACAAAAGAGGACACTAATAAAGAAAAAGTTAAATAATCAAAACCTTTTGCTCAAATCAACAGATTGATAATTAAACTTTGCTATATTACCCAATAAAACATCAGCTGCAAGTAAGTGGTCCATCACTCCATCCAAAACGTATGTCTGAAACTCCTTCTGCTGTGTTCGTGTTGATCTTTCCGGGGAAGCCTGATAAAAGTAATGAATAACTCTGAGTGAGCAAAAAAAGGGGGGTGGGGGGTGTGTTCTAGGTGAATTTCTCTTTTCTCAGCTCTTGTGACCTATCTTTTTTTTCCTCTTAACATTCTGTCTCAAGTAAAAAGTCTTGGCTTTATCTAAAAATTTAAGAATGCACATCAAGTATATATTGGCTCTATGCAGTCTTACAGAGTAGGCATTATGCCTATTTAAATCCAGTAAATTTATCTTCTGCCAAGAAAAGAACACATTCCGAAAAGGTGCGTGGTTAAACTGCAACCTCATCAGTTCACATAGTCACCTCCTTCAGTAAAAAAAAGAGTAAACAGGGCAGATCAAACATGTAAATTTATCATCACTTCTATGTGGGGTTCTGCATATTACTACAGCAGCCTTGGTATAGTCATACAATAGATGGATGTGCTAAGACTTTCTAATTTCTTTTGTACTTAAAGGGGAAAACCACTTTATCACCTTGGGTTTTTCAATGCATACATAATCATACCTAACTGAATGATCCGCTTAAACAGTCCTACAAAGCAATATAACATTAAGCGAACCTGCTTTGTCTTGCCCTGTAACAGTTTAGCAGCATGTACATACCCAGTCCTCTGTTTATGCTAAGGGGCCAGTAATTAACATTGACGAGTGATAACATACTAAAACAGCAGTAAAGCAACTGCAACCAATTGAACATGGCCTCAAATATGCTTCCTGATGTTTGCATATAACTGCATCTCTTGACAATTCATTTTTTGCTTTGTGACAGCAAAGAGGTACCCAACTGCCCCAGGAAATTCATTAGGAAATATACAAGCACAGTCCAAAATTCCTGCAGCTATCAAAAAAAATCAGGGAGACTCAGCAACACATAGACGAGGTCACAAATAGGTAGGTCAAGAGAGAATGTGAATTGACATGAACAGAACATTTCAAAATACACTGTCTGAAGAAGGTGTGGGCAAGTTAACTCCTCATTCCCTGCCTCACCATTAACAGAAGGATGTTTTCTGCAGGTGTCACAAGCTTTAAAAGATAATTTACAGGAAGATAACATTTAATGGCCTCAAGTTGCGCCAGGGGAGGTTTAGACTGGATGTAAGGAAAAATTTCTTTACTGAAAGAGTGGTTAAACATTGGAACAGGCTGCCCAGGGAAGTGGTGGAGTCCCCATCCCTGGAGGTATTTAAAAGACGAGTAGATGAGGCGCTTAGGGACATGGTTTAGTGGGTGGTGGTGTTGGGTCGATGGTTGGACTCGATGATCTTAGAGGTCTTTTCCAACCTCAATGATTCTATGATTCTATCACAGTTATTTTGTGACTTTTTATAGCATACGGCACCATAAGTCTGCCACTTCTTTTTATCTAATATGAGTAAAACAGAAGCCTTAATATTTCTGCAGGGATTTTATATTTTCAACAAAACAAATACAGCTGTCGTGGTCTGAAAGGTGTTTAACAAATGAATCATATTCCACAAAAATAAAACTTGAAGAAAGCTATAACTTCTCACGCTGCACTGTTGAACATCTAGGGTTGTGATCCACTACCTGTTTCCAGACAAAAGGAGGTATCGGCTAAGATGCCAAAACAAGATGATGGCTTCTCTAAAATAAGCACAAAATAGAAATAAAACATTGACATGGCGTGCTCAGCAATAACAGAGCCATTTCACTGGCCAAATGAAAGTTAAGGAGCCCACGAACAAAAGCGGTAGTAGGGCTGTGGTGTGGAGGGGAGAACAGAGCACAGCAAGAAAAAAAGCCAGGTAACCAGCATGCAGACTGTCAGCTCAAGCACCTGAGATGGTCACCAATATACACAAATGCTGGAGCAGGCAGGGAGAAGTCCAGAAAACATTCTCAAACGAAGGCTGAGATAAACCCTCTGCGTTTGCTTTCTTAGCTTTTTCAAGGTGTTAAAGAAAGGTGAGCAAACTACTATTTATGAGACACTAGTGTTCCTTTTTTTCCCCCCCTCTTATTTCATGACAATTTACAGGATGCTACTGAATCCCAGGCCATCACTCCTCTTAACTTCAAAAGGTAAGCAGAGGAAAACATATTAGGGAATAAAGTGTCACAGTTCAAAAAACAAAAACAAGACACAACACAAAAACCAAAGAAACTGTACCTCTAGCAGAAGATCTACCAGTGGAGTCTGTTTGCTGGCTGGTGTGAGACTTAAGTTATCAATTATCAGCACACGCATGAAGTCAAACACAAACTTCTTGGCAGGATGGTTGGTTAGGTATGTCTTGGTGCCAACATTGCAGTATTCTGATTGGCTCCTGTTCATGCCAGAATCAGCTGCAAAGGCTTTAAACTCTTCAGCTGGGGACCCAACTTCATCATCAAGATCAGTGACCTGTGAAAAACAGCATATTAGAACTCTAGAGGTCAGCAAATTAACAGCAGTCTGTTTGCTACTCTATTCTTTACTTGCCTTTCTAAGGCTATTCACTTCACATTTTGCTTCTTAAGAAGCCTTTTTACAAGATTATTATGTTCAGGATCAGTTCCCTAATACACAACAGGAGAAACATCCAAATTCTACTTTTGTATTCCCAAAGCAAACAGTAATCAGTGAAGACTGGCATAAGTTACGCGAGCTAGAGATTCACTTACCAAGAAGTACTTGGGCAATTTCTAGATACTTTGCAAAGAAGAAAAGTTTTGAAAAAATTAACTAAAGCAGTTAAAATGAAATCAAGACAGAAGCCAGCTAAAAAAGGCTATGAAGCTCACATGACAGAAAACAAAAAAGGTACTGAGCCTTTTCTTTTCTTAATATACCACCTTCATCAGAGCAGTTACAGGTAAGCCAGTTTCCCAAAGTCTCTTAAAAAAAAAAAAAGTCTCTACAGCTTTCCTGTTTCTGATGAACAAGAACCTTTGAGGGGCTAGCTCTTAAGGAGGACTGTAACAGAAGTGCAAACAGTAACAAAAGCTGTCAGATCCAAAAGACTGACTGTTTTTATCTAACGCCCTCCTCCAAATGCAAAGGGGACAATATGATTTCCTTCAACAGGCTTATCGTATCACCAGCTTACATGTGAAGTAACCAAATGTTTTGAACATTTGGTCTGATTCAGTAGGAGAGTTTTCCCAAGAAATGAAGAGAAGCCTGAACACGTAGTCCTTCTGGTTTTAATGGCAAATCTCAGAAAGGCTGAAAGATCAGTTAGGAATTTTCTCTCAAGGCTGAATTTGGGCTATAGCATTTTGTTGTGGGAACCTGGCTGTTATTCATCTATTTCACAAAGGATTGATTAGTTCGACACATTCGGGCAGAGGGAAATGCTGGAGGAGCAAACTGATTTGGAGTCAAGAGAGCCCTCAAACAGCAAAGAGCTCAAGTTGTCAGGCAGCCACACAAAGTTTCAAGGGACCTAGTAGTTAAAGTAAAACCTGCTCAGAGACACAAGGCTCCTCTAAACTCTTTACAGCTGAATGCCAAATCAACATTACCAGTTTGTAAGTGGCACTTTTTTTTGAGAGAGCAAGCTCCTAGCATCTACTTCAAGTGCAAGTTAAACTAAAAAGCAAAATAAACTATCTTTATGAGAGACTCATCAGCACACACCTTTAAAAAATGATCTCCCATTTCTATTGACAACAAAAAGATAACATGCCACCAGTAAGTATTTCCTGAAGTATTTTATCGTACCCTTCCTAGTTCTAGCATTTGCCAGCCTGTAGCCCAACTATCCTTCCATGTTCTTAGTAAAATTACTTTTAGACGATGGCTAACAATAACTGTTTGTTTCCTTTCCATTCATATTCTAGAAATAGTATCATTTGTAAACGATGCTTAGCTCAAAGAATACTTCAGGCAGCAATGCAAGCAAAGTTGAATTCACACCCTCTCCTGGCTTGAACTCAGTAGTTCCAGGCAATACAAGAACACTGTTTTGCGGTTAAGCCACAAAAGAAGAAATGGGAAGTGGGAGGAAAAAAAGAAGTTTTAGATTTTATCACATCCTCCAGAGCAGGAGAATGATACAGCCTCTTTTGCTTTTGTAAATTTGAGCTAACATTGTTCATATGAGGGAAAAAATTGATCCACTAGAAAACAACTAAACCACATACATTCCCCCTAAAATGAAGTTTCAGCTGTCACTGCACAGCAACTGCCCTTCAGCTGACCATGTACTTCTCCGTTCCAAAACCCAAGTACAAAAACGTCCAGCCCAGCCTTTACAATTACCTCTTTCTGCAGGGTAAGTAGAGCTTTATCTTTGTATGACTGTTAATTGATAAATCCTCAAAAGTAACATTCAGGGGAAAAACAGAACAGCTAACTAGTTGGATTTCCTACCATCTCAGAGTAAGGTCGTATGTTGAAAGGAAACACTGTTGCTGCCAGCGCACACAGGAACTCTGGACTCATCCACAAGGAAATGAGGTCCGGCACATTGTGATACAAATATCGAAAGAACTGCATCAAGGTGACCGGATATTCTCGAAGCCAAGAGCCTTCTTCCTCTGACTGCCAAGGCTGGGTTGAAAAACAAACAGCACATTAGCACAGATGGCACTAATTGAAGAATGCTCGTTTCAGAAAGGAGCTGCAGGAAGAGGAGCTGTAGGGTCAAATATACAATCAAACACATGGTCAAACATGCAATGTAACACGTGATGAGGCCAAATGTGATCAACCACACAGACAAACACTTGTTCAAGCAGAGCAGAAATAAGTGACTGAACATAAGGCCAAGCACATGACCAAGTGTGAAAAACACATCCAGAACATGTCAAATATGTTGGAGCACTTGTCAGAACACGACTGAAGACACAGTGTCCGAACATGTGACCTAATATCTGATCAAACAAATGACAGAATGTGTTCGAGCACATCACCAACATGTGACAAACCTGACCCAATGTGACAGAACACGTGTCTGAGCATGTCACCATACGATGAACACCTGACCAAACATGTGACCAAACACATGGCTAATCCTGCCTCCAGAATGCATGACAACTGAACAAGCCACCAACTTCTAACAAACACATAAACCACATGTCCAAACCATGTGCCTGCAACAGGTGACAACAGGACATGTGATAAGAGAAAGTGTGTCCAAGCCATCACAAACATGTTACTGAACACACGGCAGCATGTCACCATATCATAAATGCACAAGAAACATGTAGCTGAACATGACAAACATGACAACAGGACAAGTAATAATAAAACAGGCTGGAACAAGTTGCAACCACATGATGAAATGTAACCAGACACATGACTGAACATGTGATAAACCCACAGCAATAACATGGCAGCCTAACACATGACAGTAACCCATGCCTGAGCATGTGTTCAAGCACGTCACAAACATGAGACTGACCATATTTGCAACACATGACTGACCATAAGACAAAACATGTGTCCTAACATGTAATGATTCAAAACACGTTGGTAAACATGACCGGACTCATGTCAACCCAAAATGTGATGGCACATCTGAACATACACCTGATGACACAGCACAAGACAGCAAGGCAAGAGACAACATATGTCTCTGAGCATGTCACAGATGTGTCCGAACAGGTGAGGACCAAACACATGACAGAACAGATCACCAGCAAGAGACAGAACATGTGACAACAGGAACGTGTACCACAGCAGGTCACGAATATGTAACCAGCACACACGTCCAGAAGACACTTCTGAACATGTTAACATAGGACAGACACTCAAGCAATGCTTCTCAGAGCATATCGCAAGCACACGACAACCAAACAGGCGACAACCAAACAGGTACTGCTTTTCAAACATTTCATGAGATAATTTTCAGCAGATAACACACTCTGGCTCCAAGGAAATACAAAATTTTCCCACTGAAAAACAAACTTTCACTACTCTTGACATTAGATTCAAAGATGAGAAGATGACACATTTTTCTGGCAGTAAATTAATTTCCTCCAGCATGTGGCTATTAATAGTCAGGGGACTTCTCTGCATGCGGAAGGTTCATGCATGAAACCTGCAACTCGCATATCTCTGAGCAGATGGAATATAGTGTCTCAAACATTCCCCCACGATGTTAATCAGGAAAGAAATTCAGTAATCTCTGCCAAGGGCATTTTATCCTTCTGCTTTCTTGTTTTGTTTTAATTGCTGCAAAACACAAAGCCCAGCCTTTTTTTGAAAAAGCAGCATTAATTCTGTAGCCACTAGTATTTCTACGGATACTGAAAAATAAAGTAAGATAGAATAACCCACTGACAACGATGGTTTTCACCCAAGTATTATGAGCTTAACTCACAGCTGGGTTTGTCGTGACACTAACAAAACCTCAACTTTTCTAATTTGGCTTTTGACCACATGGCAAACTCGAACAATTCTGTATATTAAAATATGAGCAAAATTTTTTATGCTTACAGAATTCAGCATGCTTCTCAGCATTCCCAGTAACAAGAAGGCAGCTTCTGTGCAAACACTGTGTATTGAAGAGGTAACGGTGCCACAGGAAGCAGGAACTCCAAATATGAATGTCCAAATAGAGTCTAAATCAAACTGTAAGAGGTGAAACAGAAAAAAAGATATGAAATAACCCTCTGCAATTTGATACTGCTTTTTATTATACGTACAACACGCTCATTTGGCAGTATCTAAAAAATTATTTGTTTCACGTCCTCCAAACTATCCCCAAAAGCTTCCTATGAAGGTCACGTGTCACTGAAGAAAGTTCCTTCTAACCATGGGCTAACATAACTGCAACTCTCACCTTCTCAAAGTATTTGTGTTTTGAAACAGGAGGAGATCTGTCAGCACAAGTGCTGCACAATCACCTCAGTTTACTTCACTCACATCTAGCAGTAAAACCCACATGGTATCCCACAGAAAAAAAAAAATCAACAAAACAAACCAACCAAGTTGCATTTTCCAGCAAGTCCAAAAAATTAAATCAATTAAAAAATAAAAAAGGACAAAGTGCCCATCTCTAGCATTAAGAGTGCTACTGCTAAATATTTTAAGTAGTTGAATTTAGGTTTGATTTTAACAGTGCCATACTTCAATGCTGTAAGCAGGAGGTGAGCTTCACGCCTCTACTTCACTGTAGCACAGTGCTGAATGTGCTGTCAAGTAAAAAAACAGGCAGGCAGAATACCTTCCGGTCTGAAATTTTTACTTTCCAGTTCCCACTGATAAATAAAAGTTAGCACTGCATCCATTCTAAACAGGCACCTCATCTATCTGGAGTGTGGCTTTTCTCCATAAAGCACTATGCTAAGGCTTCCTAGGACTCTGTTGTAGGCCATATAATATCTACTCATTTACATACAATTAAAACAAGTGCAAAAAATCAACTTGTTCAGAATAAGAACAATAAAAGTTTTCCAGCAACAACTGAGATGCTTCCCTACAAAACCACAGAGACTTTCTGAAATAAAAGCTACCTTGTTTTGTCTGTAACCTTGTGAACTCTCTTTAACACAGCAACTCCCCACTCTTAAAAAAAAAAAACAAACACCCCCCCCCCCCAACAAAACAACAAGGAAAGCAAGCAAAAAATTATGTCCCCTTCAATGCCCACACCATGCCAACTTGAACAGGGATCTGCTTCTCATTTGACCCCAAAACAGACCAGAAAGACATCAACAACAGCTATGCCATAACAGGCTGGCTTCCACATACTCGCACAGTACCTTGTCCTCCCACCCCAAACAGCTCAGCACTAAACACCACATCGTGACTGTGAGTCAGCTGCAGAGAAGGAGGGGGCCTGGTTATTCCATTATTTTCTTTCATGACAGACAGAATTACATTTACATCTTACTAGATAATCCCTACCTGGCAACCCTGTTTACATCGGCTGCTGATGACAGGTGCACTGACCTGCAGGTTTTCGGGCAGTTCAGTGACTGGCTGCTGCAGGAAAAGGGCCATGAGGAGGAAATAGAGTGCAGGTACATTAGTGTGCTTTGGGAGAAGGGACTGCAGAACAGGAAAGCCTGGGAAGTGACAAGCATCCCGGTTAATCTCCCGGACCGTTGATCTGCCACCAGCACTCCTGCCGACATTGAACCCTAAGATGAAAAAAAAATACAAAAAGCCAACAATCTTAATAGGGAAATGCCTGTGAAGCTCACTCTTACTCAAGTACTGAACTCAAGAGTGTACCTCCTCAGAAGTGAATGCTGTAAAAAAAAAATGAATGTGTGCATACAGACTACCACACACATACTACACAATTCTGCTTCAGATGTCTCATTTTTCTGATTAAAAAAAAAAAGGAAATTATTGCCCTCCAGTACCACATAGATGACACTGCTCCATACAGATTGCCTAATGCTACTGCATATACACAGATCCATTTTCTGACCATGACCACAATTTCAGACTTTTAAAACACCCAAGCTTCTGAAAAAAGATATTTTGCTGTCTGAGAGGGATGTATCACCTTAATCTTAGACACAGATTTATATTACCAAGCAGCAATCCCATGGCCCATTTAAGTCGATGGGCAGCTAATTCGTTTCCAAAGATGTCTCAGGGACATCTTGTTTCAGCTGTTCTGTTACTGATTAATCAGCTGGTATGAAACATTAAATGCTCTTATTTTATCTTAAGTGCTGCCAGAGGCACAAAACTCACATTTTGTGACCCTGCTTTTACCTAGGTATTTCATTGTCCTATTAAAAAAACCCCAAAAAATACACTGGGATGGCAGAAGCACTTATTTTCAAGTGAGGAAGGAGGCAGGAAGACAGTTCAGTCTCCGCATCAGCACAGATAGAGAGCCATTCTTCTGACACTGCCAGAGACCAGGTTGTTTTTCTGAGGCTCTAATACAGATTTTCTTTCCACCAGAAACTGACTTTTTAAACAGAAAACATCTCCCAGGAATCAGACTAATGAAATCTGTTCTACAAAGTTGCAGGAATTCCATCAGTAATCTTGAACAAAAATGGCTCGTATTTGGTTTCATGAGAAATCTTAAGAGCCAATGTGTTATAATTTATTAAAAAACACAGGGTATGAAAATGAGATAATCTGTCACTATCATTTGATGAGCCACAAGTTTAAAAATATCTGTTTGGTCACAGTCTAGCCTGGATTCAATTAAAGTGATACTATAATAAGAAAAATAGGAAAACTCTATAAATCCTCTCCAAATGTGTTTGTAAATCAAAATCTTATTTAGAAAGATTTTGTGACAGCCAATTTCTACAAATATCAATGGTTTTCAAATTTTAAGGCACATGCATGTGCAAAAATTGTTTCTTAAATAAAATACAGGACCTTAATCAGAATTAGCCAAACAACAGATGCTATAGTGTGTTAACAATAAATGTTTGCACGTGTAATATTGTCTCAGAAAAACTGTTTTCCTTAACCTTCCTAATTCATTAATAACGCAAAGAACCATCCTATGTTCCTAGTTGAATATCCTGAGGGATATACTATGGGAAACCACTGTAAATAGACAGACTTAATAGACAGTTTTATTTATGCAAAAAATAACACGATAGCATAAGCTACTTTGATAGATTTCAAAGAGACAAAGCAGAAAAAAATGGACTTCATATTTTCATTTCAGGAAAAGCCTTCTTCCTGAAGTAAGATCACTTCAACAACACTTCACAATTGTGTCCTTATAATAAACCAATTCGGAAAAATCTTTAGCGCAGAAACAGATCGTATAGTGCTGCAACAGAGAGAAGCGGCTCCTTGTACAGTCATTTTAGAAACAACAGTTAAGTTGAAAGTACTATTAATACCACTGCCCTGATCTAAAGCCTACTCAAGCTTGTGAAAGACTCCCATTTAATGTCAATGGGTTTGCATCAGGGTCTGAATGGACATTCATCTGTAAAGCACTACCTTATTTTGACTAAAAAAATCAAGGTCCATGGGAAATTGCCACTACACCTGTCTACACTGACTTGACATCCGTTATTTCAGACACTTGGCGATGCATTTCAGACAGCTTAGAGATGTTCAAAATGGGTCCTGTAGCACTAAAGCCTTATACACTGAATTCTAGATCACACAGGGTAATGGAAGGTCTGATAACCTAGATAAATGAGGCTTAAATTTGCATTTAAGAACCTGCAAAGAAAGTCTTTAATAAGAGACAGAGCATGAGCGTGCGTGTGTGCAGAAGAACGCTGGAGAGGGAAAGAAAGATTGAGATGATACTGCAAACACACAAATTCCCAAGACAGCAAAAATCCAAACTGGTAAATCTAATTGGCACAGAACTCACTAGACAAAGCAGCTCAGGTATAACACCGCATGATGCTCTAACTAATAAAAGTAAACAAACGAGTAAATTTTACTGAATCTTTATTAGCTATGTACATATGGTGCTACGCTATGATGCCTTTGCATCTAGCTCAGATATGCCTGCCCACAGGACATACTTAACCTTACCATGATGGTAACAGAAAAAACTGATTAGCTACACAGGCTTCGTGCAGATGATGAGGTAATACTGAACTACCATGAAATCTGTGTAACGTCAACTGAAGGGCAGTTTTGTAAAACCGCTCCCTTTTGCCTAGGAAATCTAACTCTTAGTTGTAAGAAAAACAAAGTGCAGAGGCATCTGATCACAGCACAGACAACAGTAACAGAAAGGACGCAACTGCCAGACAGTATTCATACAATAACCCCCACCTCAACACACACGCACACGTGCTCCCGCGCAATCCTTGTCATGAGGGGGCTGAGATGCCATACCTAGCACAGTACCAATCTTATTGGTCAAGACAGAATCTGTCTGATCAAGCCAGCCTCCACCACTGAGACCCTCCTTAAATTTGATAAGGATGGACTGATTACTCAACAGGACCACAAGAATTCGCATGGCTGCTGTGACAGTCGTGGAATGCAGATGTTCTTCCATAAACATCATAATCCAGTCAAAACCCAGTGTCTTGACCAGTTCTTCACAAGCCCTAATTAAAGAAAGAAAAAAAAAAGTCACATTTTACAGCATTTAGTTTCCTACTAGACAGCAAAAATCAGTGTCCTCCTCTACAGGACAAACTTCAAGATCAGAGAAAATTCAGATCTACCGAAGTGTTAACTGAATTAGGTAAGTTTACTACACAACAAGAAATGCTGCTCACCAAATCTTGTTAAATGGAACATGTACAATGTATCTGTTTAGCAGAAATGGAAGACTAAATACAGCTCCTGGGACTATTCTATTGCATGAGATTTGTTATCAAAAGCAGCAATTGGAGAAATGAACTGGAAATATTTGTCCACAAATTATAATTTCCAAATACTTTTTGTTGAGCCATACATAGGTAGAGAGTTTTCACAAGCCTTTTTAATAAACTGGTATTAAAAAAAATGAAGGTTGTTTTTTTTATTAAGGGAAGAGTTGCTTGGGAATATTTGAAAGAACATGTTTTGGGTTTTTTTTTAAAGCAGTATTGCTGAAAAGCTCAAGCTGATTTGGGTTGTATGTCAACCAATGCTCAGTCAATCACTGCATAATCTACATATGCCATACATCCACAAAATGCCTCCAACAGACTCAATACAGCCTACTGGGCAGTTGCTTGAAAGTTATATTTTGTCAAGGTTTAACTTGACAGCATTTCAAAGTCTCTTCTCCAACTCACCATATGACTCTAGTGCCTCATTAAACTAATATCATGTTCCCTCATATGCAATTTTAAGGAACTAAGGGGCATTCTAGGGTCAATGATCCTAAAGATAACCCCTACTGATGCCATTTGATCTTAACCAAATGAGAAGTTGACTATCCCACTTCTCTAAAAACCACGTTTTCTCTTTCGACAGATTTTCTCTATAGTCACACATGAAGTTATGAGAAAACAGCACCAAGAAGTAAGCGAGGAGAGCAGAGGGTTAAAGAACTGGCTCTCCAGATAACAAAACTTTAAAAAAATCGATGTAGTCAGACATCCACAATTGTTCCCACTGCATCCTACTCACTTGTGATTCTCTGTCCCTCAAAGTTTTAAAATTAACAATTTTACAAATGCAATATTTTTCTTGCATGAAGTAACAATAAGAAGCAAGCAATCTCCCCCCAGATCTACTACGTATTTTCCTCTCCTGCTGCTTTTTACTTTTGTTGTTCTTAAATTGAAGCATAAGGTTCTACTAATGCTGTCAACTATGGTCTTAAACTTTTTTTTTTTAAGATTCAAAACAAAAACCATTTAATGCAATAGCTAAAAGATATGTGTTAGTTACAGCAGCATCTGCTTAGTATTATCATTCTTGCTACCACAACTGACAGCATACAACTCAATAATCATGCATTCCATTTCTGCTAGCATACCCAAAACTAATTCAGTGACATCTGTATAAATCATTCAGTAGTTCCTATAAAATTATACAATTCAACTCGTGAATCGAATGGGGGGTGTATAATTCTCCCCCTTGAAATAAAAAAATATATCCTTTTTCTATCTCAAGATTTTTTGTACTTACTGCAAATTAACAGTTGTCTTTTCTTTAGATGTATATAGAAGTTTCAGAAGGATATCTAAAAGCCTGTTCCGCAGTAGTATAAGATTAGCTGAAACAAGTCCTCCAAAATCATCCTCTGTTCCTAAACATCAAGTACAAAAAAAAAAAAAAAAAAAAAAAAAAGGAAAATTAGGCCTTTGGAACTCGGACATTTTAAAGGCTATTCATAAATTCCATACATAAGCAAACGCAACCTGATCCCACTCAGGTCACGAGGGAGCCGTGCTAAAGTGCAGGCAGCCTGCTATACACTGCTGAGAAATGCCCCATTATCATCATCACACAGAGTTTGGTCAGTTTGAAGAATGGGTAAAAGGGAATCGCAGCTTCTCAGACAATAATTCTAAACTGAGGTGGTCCAAATTAGCTAAACTAATGTCTCTCCTGGCAGGTAGAGACATAAAAACAATCAAATTCCCACTCCGCTCCCACCCCCCCCCCCCCCTCACAACACAGTAGTTGGATAAACATTTTGCATTATGCAATTGGGGGGCGGGGGGAAAGGGGGGCAGAAATCCCAAGGAAAAAAACTGATCCTTCCCAACTCCCTCCAAATCTAAGAAATGGGGAGAAAAATTAGTTTCCTTTTCTTTCGACAGACCCCCAAACTCGTCATCAGTTGAAAAACACACTTACTGCAAAACAAGCCAATACATGCAGGTCAGGACTAGCTTTACAATTATTTTGTCAATCCCTCTTATTGTACCTTATGCTGTCAAAGGAGGACTACATTTTACATTATATAAAAAAAAAAAAAAATTGCAACTTGAGGCGATGTGCAAAAATGAAGACAGATAAATGGACACTTTCTGGGCCAAGGTTTTGTGCACAAGTCACAGACACAAACACAAAGCATCTTCTATGGCAGAAATACAGCAGAACTGGTGAAGACCAGTAACCTAAAAGTCTCATGTCCTTTCCCTCAAAAGCTTCTCTCTCCATTCCTGCCGCAGCCTGAATTTCTCCCCAAGGTTCTTCAGTCCCCCAGGTAGGCAAAAAGCAGCTCAGGCTGTGGTTAGCCTGGGAAAAAAAACACGGCTGACCTGTAGTGAGAACACCAATCCAGAGCTCCCTCCAATACCCACTCCCTCTTTTCCACTAAAAACCTCGAATTTAATAATCTTTGAGACCACAATAAGCAAAAGTATTCAGAAGGAACAGGAGAGGCACAGGGGGATAATGATGAATGTGCAGACTGACTACACCTTGTTCTTCAGGAAACCAGACTAATAAAGCTAACTGTAAAGCTGAAACACTCCTCTCTCACTTGTCCCTGTGCACCAGTATATTCCAAGAGATGTAGAAACATAGGATCTTTGGGCACCCCCTTCTAATTATTTGGGTGACATCCACTGTGAGGCTGAAACGTTTTTGTTCGGGGAGACTGATTGAAAATGCAATTGCATAAGCCTTTTTTCTTTAAGAAAACAAGGGTAGAAATGGTCTCAAAACAATTAAATATAAGCATTCTTGAAGGACAGTAAAGAAACTTTAGTTTCTTTAAAGTGAGTAAACTGACTGGGCACCAGTGATACAGCCAGGAGCAGTCTGAGGACTATCAAGAAGGACTACAGAGCCCTGGGAGCAGCAGTAAGGGACTCGGGAGCGCAGGTAGTTTTTTCATCAGTCCTGCTGGTCAAAGGGAAGGCGTTTGAAAGGGCTAGATGAACCTGGTGAGTCAACAAATGGTTACAGGACTGGTTCCACAGTCAGGGGTTCGGCTACTTAGACCATGGGACTCGCTTTGAGAAACCTGGTCTACTGGGGGCTTTTGGGGTCCATCTGTCAGAGAAGGGGAAGAGCATCTTCGGACATAGGCTTGCCAAGCTGGTGAAGAGGGCTTTAAACTAGAGATGCTGGGGGAGGGGAACCTCAATCCATCCCACTCCTACCAGTTTGATGCCAGGGCCAGCAATAGATGCCCAGAGCCTGGAGAAGGAACACAGGTCAGC
>NW_008795365.1:1602875-1605978 GCF_000699145.1 Aptenodytes forsteri | reverse complement strand
ACAGGTTGCCCAGAGAGGTGGTGGATGCCCCATCCCTGGAAACATTCCAGGTCAGGTTGGACGGGGCTCTGAGCAACCTGATCTAGTTGAAGAAGATGTCCCTGCCCACGGCGGGGGGTTGGACTAGATGACCTTTAAAGGTCCCTTCCAATCCAAACTATTCTATGATTCTATGAAACTTCTTTTTTTTGCCTAAAAAAATAACTAGACTGTCTTAGTTATCTTTCACTTTCTCCACACCTGGAAGGCAGATACACCTAGTAATCTGTTTTTGTCTTTTCTCTCCCCACAAAGAAGCAGGGATGCGCAGCTGATTTGAAGGAGTGAATGGAGAAAGCAGAACAAAACCACGCAGTGTTAAATGAAGGAAAACAAGAGTACAGGGTTTTTTGCACAGCTTTGCATACAATACCGAAAACTGATGTACCACAACTAACTGGCAGCCAGATTATAACAAAATTACAATACTGCTAATGACACTGCTTCTGCATTTTAAGGATTTAAGCACCGAAGAGATCACAAAGTATTTCTCTTCTACTGCTTCTAAGCCATGCCATTGCTTACCACTGTCAAGCTTTTCTTCATTGTTTATTTCCATGACCACAAACTTCTCGCAGACTGCAAATGTAGGTAAAGTGGAAGAGGTGAACTGTCCAAACCTTGATGCATACAGGAAAAAACATCATTCATTGATATGACAGATGCACTCTCATCTATCAAGAATTCACCTTAAATATAAACCCATAACACTAGTGAGAGGGCGATACTCAAAAACGTCAACTTTCTCACATCTGAAGATTGAGGAAAATGGTCTCCGTCTAAAGTTACTAGCCAAAAAACAAATTAATGTGTAGTTAGTGGAATCTTTGCAGACAAGTCTGCATGTAAGGGACCCTGAAAATGCTAGGATTCAAGAAAGGAAACTGGGAGATACCACCAAGTCCTAGTAGAAGGAATACCACAAGTTAAAGAAAGGAGAACAAAACATTATTCTCAAACCATTACAGCTGAACAAGTATTACATCAAAACCAGTGATTACTTGACTCTGCACAACATTTATGCCTATAGCTTGAGGTGATGTAACACAAGGTCATGGTTTTCTAAGACAAGACAATGATGTGCTACTCAAAGAAAGGAGATGCAATATATTCCTCTGGAACTAACCTGAAACGGTCCCTACCTAGTATAACCTTTCCCAAGTTATACAATGTTTTTCATTTTTATTTCCAGGAAGGAGAACAAGAAATGCTCAGATAGGCATTCTACAATCTGTTTGTAACCATTTAAGCATAACGTCAATGGTTTTATTCTTTAATTGTTTTTTGTCCTGCGTAATTAAAACGAAGACAGGTAAGATGTTCAGGATGATGCTTCTGACACCTTTAATTGTACTTAAAGTGAGAAGCTGAAAACATGACTGCTTGTATGCAAAGAACCCCCAAGCTCTGCAATATTTTATCCATTTCCATTATAATGAAACAGGAAACAAGAAAAATTAAGTTTTCAAGGAGTTGAACTCATTTAAAAGCATTTCAAATACTCCTGTACATATGAACTGCAATTATTTATGTAACTTTCATTAGTCAGAATTAATAGTACTGTATCTGACAGCCTTAAATATTTTTCTACACAGTGATGATTAAGTAAAAATCTTGAACTAAACCTTTCATGTGGGAAAGTAATCAAAACTGCATTTTAACCAGAAGTATCATTATATTCCATCTTAAGTAATATTCAATGGTATTTAAGAAAAGTGCTCAGTGCTTCACACAAACGAGGGAGCTGCAATACAGCACCTTCACTTTTCACCTGCAGAACATTAAGCCAGTTTAATCATTCAGTCATACATGTTTAGATACAAGCTGAATTTAATATGCAAATCAAGGCATTAACAAAATTATTGCCTATGTCTAGTTCAGTTAATTCTTAGAGGAAAAAATTCAGTACATGAGCATTTCACGTTACTTACTCTACAGCAGTACTGCCATTATGTATTTTTAACCAAGATCACCAACATAATAAAGACACAAAAGCCAGAATTATCATAGGTGTAGGCTACCTGAGCAAGTCATAGCTGCTAGGGAAGCCCTGAAGCAGAAAGCTCAGCACATTACTAATCGCAGCAATAGTAGGCTGGGACAGAGACATATCTCGAAGAGTCAAGAGCAGCCTTGGGATGAGTTGGAATTCCCTCATTAACTTAGCGTTCTTTGCTGCTTCACTGGAAGAAAAGAAAGGAGGTGGCAATTTAAAATTGGAGCATCCTCTACATATTACCTAATCCTGTAAGTCTCATTACTAGGCTGGCATCGGCTCATACCTGGACTCAGTGAGAAGTTCTATGAAGTGCTCAAATAATGACAGATGAAGCTCATAGGGTGCATGAAGCCAGACCTGAAATACAGAACACACAATGATATGTTTTGTACACAAATCCACTTCAAGATTAAAAACTGACATTAGTATATCAAAGGTTATGAAAGGCTTGAAGAGATTAAAACTGTTTGTCTGCATGACTATTTAACCGGCCATTGCGCTCAAAAGCTCACTGCAAGGTTCTTAGTTGTTTATTCTTCAACTTCAGATAAGTATTAAATATACTAGCGAAGACTAAAGAAACACACATTGGTACCAAACATATTCTCCATTAGCGTATCATGCTGAAAACTTTTAAAGAGTTCTAGACAAAAAAAGTTACACACTATCTGGAATTTCTCTTTAAATAGATGGTGCAATGACTCCAAAGCAGTTACTGGGGTTTACAAGGCTGATGCAAAATGCCGTATTAAGTTTATTTGGCTTAAGTGATGATTTTCTCTTTGTAAAATTAACTTACTGTCTTCTGCCAAGATTAAACTCAAGGTCTTCCCTGATTTTTATTTTTTTTTAATCTTTACCCAGCATTTCCTGCACATCGTTTTAAATCATTTAGATCCTCTACCCCCCCCCAAATCAATTGTTCAATCAATAGAAGTAATAAAAGATATAAAAGCCAGAAAGCTCACAGTTATAGCTGCAAATCTTAAAACTGACTTGCTATTGAACAAAGCATAATACTTGTGCTCTGGCGTATAAAAATGGCTTAAATGCAAGGCTCTCTAG
>NW_008795365.1:1586937-1602838 GCF_000699145.1 Aptenodytes forsteri | reverse complement strand
CTAAAATTTTCAGAACAAATCTTTTAATTTCCCTGTTTAGTATAAGAGTAAGAACATCTAATTTATCCAATTAAAGTGAAATGTTTGGGTCACCGATTTCTGAATACAGAAATAAGTAATTAAAAAAAAAAAAGAAGCTCAAAACTGAGGCTTTTGGAAATTTTCTTCTTAGTGATTCACGGACTTACTACTTGCATATTTTTTAATTTTTTTTTTAATCTCTTAAGTGTATTCATTCCCCAGTTGTTCTTGGTCTTTAGGAAAAAAACCAGACATGAACCAAGCAATATGAAATTGGATCTTTCATACAGTAGTTGCTGTCTGAGTGACTATATGGCATTGATGAACTTTCTCAGCTGGTTTCTTTATGGGAGAAAGAGGACGGGGGGGGAAGAAAAAAAAGAGAGAAGAGAGAAGAGTATTCTTCAGCAGAATACATGCCTCACTGTAAAAGGAGCTGGGCTGTGACTCACACTCTTCCCTGCTAAACAGTTCATCTACCTTAAGACCTCTACAACAAATATTACCTCTTATAGATGTAATAACTTCTATTAAGTCTATGTTTAATTTTGTGAGCACAAAGGAAGCATTATTGTAATTTAAATGGTTTGTTAAAGAATAACTAGTTACATGATACTGAAGAATTTATGTTTAGACATGGCACAAACTTATTTCTGGTTTTAATATTACGCCTCAAAAAGCAAAAAAAAAAAAAGGAAACTTCGGTGGGTGACAGATTTCCTCTGTATTAAATCCCCACTAAGGTGGGGGGAAAAAAAAAAAAAAAGAGGCTCAGGCTTGCCCTTTTCACTTCCTCTTTTTTTTGTGCCATAATTGTGGTGTATTGTTGATCTCGGCAAGGGGAGCTGGTTGGGTGCACCAAAGACCTTAGAGCTCTCGAAAAAAAAAAAGTTAACAAGGCCAGTTGATTTTATTAAAATAAAGGCTATAGTAAGCAGAAGGAGTTTTTTCCACAGACAAATAGTTTCCCAGGAGTGCTTTGGAATACTCAAATAGACATCTAAAAAAAGGAAATGGATAACTCCATAAAGCCATTTGTGCAAGACGGACTTGCACTATTAAGTCAGTATCTTATAGCTGGATTAGTAGTGGCAGGAGGATATTTATTTATTTATTTTCATGTAGGTGAATCAGAATATTTTTACTCGGTCTGTGTCAGGTACAGATTAATGCCAAAGGAGCAAACACTAAACGACGAGTTCTACAGATCGTGTAACACTGTTTATCAGCCTCTATTACATTAGCATTTCCTTCTGAACTTCTCTACTTTCCTTAGTTTAACTCAACAACACTTAAATATTTCATAGGTCGTGCAAGCAGAATTTTAACTGCCTTACTATTAACTTTGCAGGAGACATATGATAAAGTGATTCCTACGTGCTATGTTGAAAGTTTACCTCCTATTGTTATTTTTGGTATGTTTTTCATGCCTTGATGTATGTACTGCAGTAGAACACACAGGTTAAAAGAAATTGCTGCGGAACAGAAAACTACAAAACGTATCTTCTAGAACAACAAAAAGCAGAAAAATCTGTGGGACCCATTCATTGTTTCTACAGCAATTCAAGCCATTTCAACAGGAAAAGTTACCAATAGTCTTGCTGCTCAGCTGCTTTGCTGTACTATGTATGAAACAGTAAGTTCTCAGGATAACAACCTAGTTTGCTGTTGTTCAATATTTAAGGTATGCTATCAGCACCTGACTTAATCACTATCCAGTATCATCATCACTTTTCTGTGCAGCTTTACATACCTCAAAATCACAGAGCAGATCCTGGAAGGCAGCAGAATTTGGAATAATGGAGGTCTCGTGCCCGCTATCAACAGTTCCCACCAAAGAAAAGGTCAGATGGAGTATGTGGCTGTTCAGAAGGGATCGTTTCTTCTTTAACAGCATTGCCAGCAACTTGAACAAGTAAACAGAAAAGGAATTAGTAGCCTATAAACACACAGCAATGTTGTCTAAGCACAAACAAGCATGGATGAAATGTCCCTTTTGAGAAGGCCCTTAAACTATGTCTGATAGTTGATATTCTTGATGAAAAAGCTTGAAAGTGGCATTACGGTTGATTAGAAAAGGGGCACATCCAGGACACCCTCCAGCTCATAAAACATCTGTTCTACACTGCAGACAGTATCTAGGCCCTGAGGATTAGGCACACACAGACACACCTCAGCTCTCTGGTAGTCAGTCACAGTTTAAGACGGCACATGATACATTCTCAGATAGTTCTGTTCCTGGACAGCAACTGTGGACACGGTAGACTTAAATACAGCACCCCTAGAGTACTGCATGCACAAATGAGAGGTATTCTGGCACTGAAGAAAAGTAGCCATGACAACATAAATCTGAATAAGCCTGACCTTCTTTTTTCTTGCTACCCTTTGTTGCCCTAAGCATGACCACAGATGTCGTCCTTTCAGTCCTCATTTCTGCTCTAACTTCTTACAATCTGGGTTGGGAAAGAACAAACTGCCAGATGTACTATTGCTACTTCTCATCTTCTGATACAAATTTGTTAAACTCTCAACATACTGGCTTGTTCAGCTTACCATCCTCCTTGAAACATTATTAAAGAAATACAGATTTCTGGGAATCTCTCTCAAACCATGCTATTTGCTGAGGTCAATACAAGTGGAATGTAAGGTCATATGTGATGATCCACTGACTGCTTATGGTGCAAGGAAGACACTGTCTGGATTTGTTTGGTTAAAGTAAGCCAAGGTCTGCAACAGGCTACATGGAATAATATATTTCGACATAACTATACTAGCCATTAGCATTATAAGGTTTGTAAATACTCCGCCCAAACCACAGCACGAACTTTCCATTTCAGTAAAGCAGTCTTCCTGAGAAACATAAAATGCATTGGTCATATGAAGATCTTTTCAGGTCAGTCAACCAATCCTTCAGCATAACTGATTGCACTTTCCCCACCCCGATGGAGAATTAATAAGTCTTCAGCCTGAAAGCAAACAGCATCACCAGCTATAAAGTCTGTGCAGTCTCCTCAAAATGATGATTCTAGGAATCTACTTGTTCGGTTTTCTTCATGTGTCCCTATCCTCCTCTCTTGCTGGCAGATCACGGAGATAGAAGCTCCCGGGCTTGCAGGGGTGGACTCACAATCACAGGAAAAGAATCATCTAAGTGCCATAGTTGTGCTCTTCCTTGCTATTAATGAAGGGTCAGTTTCAGCAAAGCAGCTAAACGTGCACAACTGCTTAGCAAAACTTTCCACCCTCTCCTTTAAAAGCCATCCTAAATAACTCATCTATGCTAATTAGCCAAGAGCTCAGTAAACTTAAGAGCAGAAAGTCAGGTTACCACAACACAACAAGGAATTTCCACGGGAACTGCTAGGACAGACAGTGAAGATTCACAGAATCGTAGAATCATTTAGGTTGGAAAAGACCTTTAAAGATCATCAAGTCCAACCATTAACCTAGCACTACCAAGTCCACCACTAAGCCATATCCCTAAGTGCCACATCTACACATCTTTTAAATACCTCCAGGGATGGTGACTCAACCACTTTCCCTGGGCAGCCTGTTCCAATGCTTGACAACCCTTTTGTTGAAGAAATTTTTCCTAATATCCGATCTAAACCTCCCCTGGCGCAACTTAAGGCCATTTCCTCTTGTCCTGTCACTTGGTACTTAGGAAAAGAGAGCAACACCCACCTTGCTACAATCTCCTTTCAGGTAGCTGTACAATCAGCCTGGTCTTTTTTAAGACATTTCTTACATACCTGATAACCTCTGATTCTTTCCATTTCTTTGCTGGCTAGTGGATTGCTCTTTACCACACAGACCAAGGCCTTCACAGCTGCATACAACCCTTCTACATCTGATGCCATGGCTACAAGTCCCAAAATAGCAGCAGCTCCACCAATGTACTGCAGTGTAGTGGCAACAGGCTTGGGGACAAATGTTCTTACTCCTGAGCATAGGCAGAGAAAATAAATTAAAATCAAATCAAATCAAATTCTTGTAGGAAATCATTGTGAACACATCCAGTAATTTGCATTCTAGCATTGCTTGAATTATGAAAAGAGTATCACTAGAAGAACTATGACAAACTCAGAAGAGGAAGTGGATTTTCCAGGGCAAATGAAAATAGTTTATGACCCAAGGTAAAATAATTAAGTATATTTTCATAATGATAACTCAAATATACTGAAACAAACATCCCATGTTAGCAAAAAAGAAAAAAGATAAGAGTATGTCCATAAAATATAAAAATATTAAATAAATTTAACAATGTACCATTCAACAATTACATGATTTATCTTCTAGACCTAAGTTCTTATTGACAAGTAATTAATCATGTTTAAGCATAATAATTCTCAAGTACTCAACTCACCCAAATATCCTATCAAAGCTGCACCAATGGAGCGCGCTGGTCCATTCAAATGCCCTGCTGAGTTATGTAGCAGCTTCACAGGTGTGGCATTTTCATGAGAAGAAATCGCCAGCTGAACAAAACAAGGGAAAAAAAGCAAGGGCTAAAGGGAAGAGGTTTTTTTTTATGTAAGCCTGAACTTAACTTGTGTATTTTCCTCCTGTGATAAAGAGTGAGTAACATAAAACAAAATAGACCTATTCTAGAGTCATCAGGACATTCTCTAAAGTAAAGAGAAATCTCCCATCTCCAAAGTTTAAGGAAGATGAATCTAACTTTAAAAATAATTCCACCGGATCATAGAATGGTTTGGATTGAAAGGGACCTTTAAAGATCATTTAGTCCAATCCCCCTTCTGTGGGCAGGGACATCTTCCACTAAATGAGCTCAAAGCGCCATCCAACCTGACCTCAAACCCTTCCAGGGATGGGGCATTCACAGCTTCTCTAGGCAACCTCTTCCAGTGTCTCACCACCCTCATTTGTAAAAAGTTTCGTCCTTATGCCCAATCTAAATCCATCTTCTTTCAGTTTAAAACCCTTGCCCCTTGTCCTGTCACTATGCACCCTGGTAAAAAGTCTCTCTCCGTTGTTCTTACAAGCCCACCGTATGTATTGAAAGGCTGCAATAAGGTTTCCTCAGAGCCTTCTGTTCTTCAGGCTAAACAACCCCAACTCTCTCAGACTTTCTTCATAGATGGTCCTTTTACAAATAATTCACTGACTTTTAATGTACTTTGAAGAAAAATGTAAACCGATGTTCTGGTTTCCAAATCTGAATCACAGTCAGAGGACTAAGCTATCAGCTTTTTTCATCTGCAACGGTAGAAATATTGTTCAACGATAATCTTAACTGTTTTTCAACGGGATTACAACTGCTATCTACATTAAAAAGCCAAAATACCTCCAAAAGGTGTTAAGATACATAGCTACTAGTAATTCCAAAAACATGAATAAAATCTAGGAGTACAATCTCCTTCAATATTTTTTTTTTTTTTTTTTTTTAAACATGAAAGTGATTATGGGCAACTCTTCTGACAAGTACATTATTGTTCCTGGTTGCATTGCACAAATTGCCTTGAAAGAAGTTAAAAGAAAGGAACAAACAAGTAGTACATGTTAACCAACTCATTTCCCAACATACCTGCTTGGCAATAGCTTTACTATCCAACTTGTTGTAAACTTTCCTTATTTTTGCCACTGTAAATGAAGAAACTGACAGTGCATAGAGACCAAAAGAGACCTTCTCTTCTGGTACCAAAGATACTGGAGATGGGTTGATTCCTTCAGACTTTGAATCTTTGCCTTAAAGACAAAATAAAAGTTTATTTCAGTAATAGCACCATTTTTCTTTTCAGTTTTAAGAGTAAAATCTTAAGCAAATTATATTGCAAAATCTTAAGCAAATTATATTGCAAAATAAGTAGAGAAGAAAGGTTTTACAAATAGCTGAGATTTGATATTGTCTTTGCATACTTGCTTGCTGTACCGAAGAGTAGCTTGATAGCATACGAGTTGTGGAATAAATCTGCTATTTAAGGTGAAAGGGCAACGCACAGCAAACATTTCCTTTCAAGAAGGTCTACAATATTAACCCGTAATGGCAACTGGCAGCCTGTGGCTTGGTCAAGCAATAGAAGATGTGGTGCTTCCTCATCTGAATTTTTGGAAGGCAACATTACTCCTGTACTCAGTTTGCGTACAGCCTAAGGGCTGTTCGCTTCCCTTCCCACCTGAAGAAAAACAAAGTACGCAAAAAACAGAGAAGTATTTGGCACATCTGCATATTTGCCTGTGACAACAGGCTTTTTACAATGGTTTTCCAGGAAAAACGCCTTAGAGGATGGTACAAGAGATGCAAGACTGAAGAAAGACCAAAAGGCCCAGGCATCAAAGAGAATATATAACTGTATCTTTAGTATTTTGTATCCAATGCTCCTAAAGTGGATGCTTCTTGTGAGACACTGCAAACACTATGACTGACAGGTGTCTACAATGCTCAGAGGAAGCGTGCAAAACTCAGCACCTGAAAGCTCAACATAGAGATTCACTTCTGCATCTTCATTCCAGTTCAAAAGGTGTCTGCAACTCCAGTGAAACACATTAATGGAATTAAAAAAGCATGAAGGTTCCTCACCTAACACTGAAACAAATGAGAAACTGGGTGTCTACATAATTTTTTGAACCAGGGTCAAGTCTCTGTCAAGTCTCACTTAAGAGAGAATTTCAGAAGTCTTGGTTTCCCCATAACTGAAATCCTCATTAGATCCTCTGCTCATGCGGATGCCCTGAGAACATTGCTCCAGTCCAGTGAACAGACAAAGGAATTCCTCCTGAACTAGTAACTGCTCTCTGAGGGGTCTTTCCAAGACTTAAAGAGCATCAGGTTTTTCATTTCGTTTAAACACAGGGCAAAGTCTCAGAAGATGGCAATCTTGCTCACTGAAAACAGGGACAAAACTTCTGAAAGAAGCATTGCATGGGCAAATTGCAAGTCAGACACAATTTCCTTGTAAAGGACAACAGCGGAAGACAGCAAGGGCTCTTCCCTTCTCCAGGATTCCCACAAATAATCATTACACTAAGGAAAAACAAGCATTTTGGAAAGAGAGGCCAAAATAAAAGGGTAAGATACAGAGCTTCATACTGCACCCCCTATCAAACTCCTTAGGGTTTGGCACAGTGCACATGACGTGAACAGCTTAGACCCAAACAGAAACACGTCCTTTGTTCTGGAGCAGACCACTCCTGAAATACAATGAACTGAGCAAAGCTTGTGCGAGAGAAATACACTGGCGCACTGGAAAAAGTCAGTATGTTAAGAAGGGAAGAATTCTTTTAAGTTACTGTGGGCTTCCTGGTGAACATGGCCTTAGCATAAGGGTAGGAAGATCTTTAATTCTTGGAAGTGAATGAACAAACTCACATTCACGGAATTTACTTTGGCTAATTTGGTACTTGCACAGCGCCAGTCAAAATGCCTTCCAGGAGAAATTATAATTGACTAGCAGATACCTAAATCCAGAGTTGCTCACCAGGTTTGCCTAGCTGTCAAAAAAGCAAGTACGTGACACAGATCTGTAGATGGCAAAATTCAATTCCCTGGTTTTTCACTCAAGATGGGCAAGGAAAGCTACCTTCTTTTTTATGATACTTCTTTCTTTCACAACCTGAAGATTATCTAACATTTGGGGTGGGGGGTGTCTGTCACCACTCTAGGGACAGCTTTCATCATGAAAAGTAAGACCGTGCACTCCCTGTACATACTTTTGTTTTCCTACCACTCTCGTCACTCACTGCCTCCTTCCTTGAGATGGTGACAGTTTCTCTCCAGAAGAGCTGGAGAGCATTATGGTCCTCATGGGGAAAGACAATGCAAGGACAAGATGACTTGATATGTTCCCTATTTTTATTTACGTTTCACTGAAAAGCCCTGTAATAGCCAGGTAAAGCAATGAGCATCTTCTGACGTAACACTGATGTTATTCTTAACTGCACAGAAAGACAGGGAGCTCTACAGAACAGGAAAATCTCGCTAGTGACAGTTCATCTTACCAGAGCTAATGAAGAATCTGTTGTCTGAATAGTTAAAAACAGGTTATGGACACACATTTCTAATAAGGTTATTCACATCTTTTCGTGTTGCACTCCCCTCAATTTCAAACAAGAACACTTAAAAAATGTAACAGAATTGCCCATATTTGTTTGCAACGAATGCTTAAAGACTATCTGCTGTACCACAATCCCTCCCTGTTTGATTTTTTTTCTCAGTTGACCTATTTAGGCCCTATAAACAATGACATTTCAAGACAGCTGTGTTTGAAGTACAGAATACATTGCAGATTTGCAAATGAGTGCTATCACTAGAAACTGACAAGTTAAAATGCCGTTCCAGTTTCACTTTCTACAGATAAATATAATATACAGTATGAATAATGACAGCTTTAAGCACTTCTAACTGGTTTAAAACCAAAGTGAGGAATACAAGGACTTCTAGCATATCTCAGTACAAGAACTATCAGAAGTATGTTAAAACAGTAATTTGGATTTCTATCATCCTCTTCAATAGCAGCTACTAATCTTCTTACGAACAGCCGGCTTTTCCTTTCTGCTACCACATACTCTGCTTTCTCACCTCTTCTGCCAATATGCACACAAAAGATTCCACTGCACCCGGGCCAAGTTACTAGCTGCCATTTGAATTGTACTTACATGGTACATATACTGCTTGAAAGCTTCCGACGTAATTTGGTCCCAGCTCATAAATGGTGCTAACACCTGGGGCAGGCAAAACTTCCTCCAGGAAATGTGTAGGGCCCAAACGCCACACTAATGAAGAGAGCTGGCGCTGTGCCGGTGGTGTGCCAATATAGGCATAAACAGTGCTGACTACAGGTGGATTGGCAGAACCAGATCCACTAGGGCTACTATGAATATAGTGAAGCTGTAAGGGAGAAAAACACAGGGAAGTTATTGAGATAGCATGGGTACTGTGAAAAGAAAGTAGACAGATCAGAAATTCGGGAAAGCGATTTGCAAACCAGGGGATGTACCAAATGACTGCTATGTAATGCACGGTATTCTGAAACTATACAGCAAAAGTCAGCAAAGAACACTAACCAGAAGGTAAATGCAAAGATCAGAAGTTAAGCAGCTTTCAAAAGATGAAGGTGTGTATGGAAACACAGGATGAGAACATGCGAGTTCTGTGCTTAAAAATGCTAAAGAACAAGGGCGTATCTTGCTTCTAAAAACACAGTGCTTTATGATGGTCATTATTTTTGCAAAAGCAGTAAGATGATCTCATAACCTTGTGTTCTTTCTCCTCCTCCTTCAGCTGGTGAAAACGTGCCTTTGGTAATTATACTCTTTCGAGCTAACATGCAAACGTGATGAAAATTTGATAAGATTTTCAGATGGCAATAAAACAAATACATGGAGAAGATGCTGGCCTATATATAATGGCAGTAACAATCTTACAGACATTTTCCATCTACCTTGCAAAAATTCTGTTACCAGCTGTTGAATGTAGTCACGTATGGCTAGATACATACTCATGTGTTACAGCTATAAGCGTAACAAGTAAAGTTACTATAGTCCTCTTTCTGCAAAAGGAATACTGAAAGGTAAACCTTGAAAGTCAAAATACTGTTTTACCTATAGCAGTATAGTAACACTAGCTAATTTGCACGTCACACCGGGATTAATTTACTCCCTTAAGGCCCACGCCTGCCAGATGCCAAATGCTCTTTAGTTATCAGTTACAGGTCAGGAATACTTTGTGCTCAGTGGACAGGTCCACAGTGCTCTTCACTGCTCTCTGCTTTTGGCCTCCTAGTTTCTTCTACCTAACAATAAAATATTGACCTTTACAACCAAATGTGTTTCATCTACAATCAGCTAACAACAACACTGGACATCTCAGTAGCTATCACTGACAAGGGGATGCTATTTATGGGATGGCAAGAGGGTTGGGGAAAGAAAAACATGGCTAAATTGGCAAAACTGTCTTACTCTGTAACCTCCCTATTATTCAAAGGTAGATCTGCCACATGGTCCTGGGATAAGTCTTCTTCAGCTTTTTATCATCCTTCTACTTAATCCAGTCAGCAGCATAGCCGTGCCACACTTGCCTCACATCCAATACAACATGTCCACTTCACTTTAGTGTTACTATCGCTCATGCCTGAGAAAGCATTCATTATCTTCTCCCCTTAGCAGGACTAGGGCTGGGTCCGAGCTGTGTAGTGAGCAAAGACCTCTTTTTGCAAGGCTCCTCATTTTGGGTTTGGTTTTTGCTTTTGGTTTAGAGTTTGTTTGGTTTTTTTAGTGTGGTTTTTTGTTGTTGTTTTGCGTGGTTTTTTTACAGATGTATATGCGCAGAGAGAGAGAAATCACTCCAACCAGTAAAAATGAGGATTTAAAGATTTATTTTACCTTAACAGTGTTAACAAGCTGTCCATCAAGGTAGAGCGCAGCTGTGCTGTTCTTTAGCATGCCTTTACTCATGACCAGAACTAGATGATGCCACTGGCCTTCCACAATGAGGTCACCACAGCGAAAACGGGCACAACAAGGAAGAATTTCATAAAATGATGATTCCTCACTGAAGTCATCAACTAAAGGGAAAGTACCAGTTAGCGGGCACCAGAAGAAATGTTATTTGTCTGTTTTAAGCTTCTTATATCATTAGGCTTTACACGAAACAATCTACAGCAATACATTAAAGCCGAAATTTTAGAAAACACATAGTTAACAATGTGACCACAAATACAATTAACAAGATACAAATGAAATCACATGATTAACAAGATATGACTTTAGACTTTCAAATACAAGAATTGAAAGAATGAAATCGGAAGTTTTGAGAAAGTATTCAGATCAAATTGTCACAATTTGACAGGCTGAACGTCATTAGATACTTGCACATTAACAAACCAGTATAGTTTTGGTAGTATCAACAATGGGTCTCTTCTTCCTTTGCCTTAATTCTTCTCTAAGAAAATTATCAGGATACTTTTAGACTTTTGACAATTACGTTTTACTTCTCCCCTTCTACCCTCCCTTTGAAATTTTAGCTGGAATGACTAGTTTGCTCAAGTTTTACTAACTTTCTCATGCCACTATGCAGGTCACAGAAAAATTTTTTTGTTGTTTTTCTAAAAACGTTTTTACAGCAGTAGTTGGCAAGAAGTAACAGATGTCTCTCTAAACCTACGGAGCTATTTTTCACCTTTCTCATACCGTGGAGAGAAAGATATCCATACTTCCTGGACCTTCTCCTCACACTTTTCCCTGCTCCACCATGGTCTCCTCCACAGGCCCCACTACCTGCTCCAGTGTGGTCTTCTCCAGGGGCCTGGAGCACCTCCTCCCCTCCTTCTGCTCTCACCTTTGTGTCCTCAGGGTGCTTTCTGTCACATTTTTTAACTTACTCCTCACTCCATGCAGCATTTCGCCCTCTCATGTACATGTGTTTTCCTAGAGGCACCACCAGCCCGGCTGCTGGGCTCAGCTGTGCCCTGCGGGGGGTCCACTGCGGAGCCAGCTGGAACTGGCCATATCCAGGCACAGGGCAGCCCCGGCCTCTTCCCACAGAAGCGCCCTCTTGGCCCCCCAGCACCTGGCCACAGACACTCAGTATAAGCTTGCCACTATCTTGCTTAAACAATTAGGTCACACACAAAAGAAGATACAATTAGAAACATTGCCTTTCAAAGCATCTGCGTCAGAATCATGCTAAATTACAAAGCATAAGTGAAGTTAAAGATGAGGTTGAAAACCTGAGACTTTTTTTCCTTAATAAAAGCCACAAATATGACATCTGGCTAGTGAGATGCATCACAGACCAGGGGTACTCGTTAACTCAAGCCTCAGCACAGTGGCTTCTCTTCTTCCCTTTTTGCAGTTCTAAGGAAAATTAATTTTCTGAAGTGCTTCTACTGAAGGGGTAGCTCAGGGCTGAGACGTTTCTGCCTAAGTCAAAACAAAGACTTCATGACGTCTCATCCGTTCCCTTTCAGTACTGTAACCACAGCGAGTCACCCTTGCCTTCTCTTCACCTTACCAGCAACGGTGCCTGGGTCGTAAGGCAGCTGACCCGATGCAAGCACCAGCTCCTGTGGGGTAAAGTGAGCTGCACCCGCTGCTCCATTGGCTATCTCTGCACCAACAGTGAGAGGAGTCAGAGACGGATGCCTGCCTTCCAGACATGCGGCCAGAGGAACCCACTCCCAGCCTCTCCGCAGGGGCTGCAAACCACAAGCTGCTGACCACCCATCCCCAGTTCACACACCTATACTCTTCAGCATTTCCCAGGTCTTTCTTCACTAATGGGTGCTGAATTCTGTTCTCCTGAATGTTGAAATACACTTTAGTTCTCAGCACACATTTTTTTCATTTCTCTAAAAGGCATCCTTTGACTTCATACCAGAGGGCATGATCAGTTTGCAGGTGCATTAGCTTCTCCATCACAAAGCAGAATGACCCACACTCTACTTGAAAGCTTGTGTCCGTCCCCGTCCCCCCCAAACAACAACAACAAAAACCCCAGAAAACCAAAGCTCAAAAATTTTCCACCAGGGAATGCTTCAACAGAAAATAGGAGCTTTTCAGATCTCTCTTCATTCTTTCATATTGAAGGAAAAGAAACCACTAATCCTCTTACCTCAACAGCTGCCTGCACAGGCAGAACACTAATTTCTTTAGAAATAGCACAAGGAAAATGATAAAAGCAGAGTACTTGGAACTGACTTTCAGATACAAAAATAACCTCAAGTTCTTTTACTCAGCCAAACACCTCTGAGCACAATTCTCACTCACAAGAAAGATCCTTAAACCACCCCATTTATTCTTACAATGGACTGTCAGCACTTCCAGTCCCCATGCTGGCAGGCCTGCCATCTCAGTTCTTCGGGTACTTACCTGCTCAGCACTTGCGGTACCCCCCCAACTACGACTCCAGTAAAGCAAAGTATCCCATTCAATTAAAAAACAGTCTTTGTAGTCAGAGACCTTCAGATCTTCTCTGACAAAGCCTCTTCAAATCCAATCTCTTTTCAAAAGTTAGATAGAAGAGGTTTACGAACTAAAAACATACGATCTATAGCTCCAGCACAGACTAAAGCAATTAATATGAAGATAAACTTATTTAATCCTCTCTTATAAGAATTCGGTCTTTTGAGAAAGAAAACACTGTCAATATCTTTGTAATTTAAGAGGTTTAGTTCCTCCCTTATACTATGGGTCTTCAGCTCTCAAGTTTTAGGTTTTGAATCTGACTTCTACTAAGAGAAACTACTGCAGTTAATGATGCAAATGTCCGCTTATCATGAAAATAAGGAATATTCTGTAACAGATACCGAATGAAGCTACAAACTCTTTCTGAAAACTGATCACAGCATTAAAACATGAAGTGAATGACTGATCGCCTTCAAATAGCCCTCCAGTGTTGGGACTATGCAGATTGAAAAAGTCTTCACAACCTGTTAGTTTACTATTTCCAAACTTCTTCAAAGCAAAGATAGTTAACATTTTCACCTCAAGAAACGATATCTAAAATGAACGATACAAGACAAATAAAAGACAAAACTCTTCCAAAAACAGTGATGTAATCCCTCCTTCAAATCTATAATACTTGGGGTTTTGGCAAAAGTTTTTCTTTATATGCAGATATCCAATCTTCTTTGAAAATTATAAAAGCTCCTTAATTTCTACATGAATGTTTACATTTTATATTTTTCCATTGTCAAAACCCATTAGGAGCTGGTGAAGCTGCAACTGAAGTTCCATCACACACAATTCCAATTCTTCTAGATACTAGGTTCAAAATAAACTTGCTGTTGCATCCCCATAATATCATCAGGATTAGCTGATGACACGACACAACTCTTACCATAATTTTGAAGCAATTCTTCTTTAGTTGAAACAATCAGTGACCGGTCTTTTGCTGAGAGGACAATGGCAAGACATACATAATGCTGCTCCGAAGAGTTTGCACGCCGCACTACAGTAAGAAGTCTCACGGGATGGTTATTAGGAGGCGTACTAAAACGTTCAATACAAAACCAAGTTGAGTAGCTTAAACCAGATGGCGGTGGGAAAAATCTTTCACCTAAAAACAAAAATGAAAGCCCATTATATCGCTGGAGTAGCTAGTACTTAGGATACCTACTTGTTCCTGTTTCTTTTTTCATATCGGCTCAGTTGATACAAGCTGTGCTTTCTCAAACTTTTCCTTCATGGGCTTCAATGTTACTTCTTCCATTTCTGACTCAAGCTTGGAGGAAAAGCCACCTAAAGCTAGCTCAGAGGGGTTTCTTTCAAAACAAAGTAAAGCAAGAATTGCACACTATTCCCTCCCATTCTAAAAACAAAAGTCAACTCTGAAGCTGTGCTTGTTCAGAACAACCCAGTTTCAGTTCCCTAGACAAAAAAAAGTGGAAATGGATCAGGCCCTCAGAAACTGCTAATACGCTTCTTCAATAGGTGTGACTCATTGAAGAAGCCTTTGTTGAAGAAGACCTCTCCACCACATACACCTGACTCCATTTCATCTCCTAGGGTGCTCCCACAGAACAACAAAGAGGTCACAGACTTCAAGTACTGTCTAAGTCCGTCTTACTGCAGTAAACCTCCAACTTAGTTTTTAGACTTAACACCTTTTTTAACTAAGTGATCACGTTCATTTAGCCCCGCAGCACACCAGGTTCCTGTAGGGTGAACAGCCTACAGTGAACAAGTGTAAGGATAGCAAACAATTTAGATGGGATTTTTGTGATGATGTGTGTAACTACACCTGTAATAAATACAGTCAAGAATTCAGCAGAACAAAACCACAAGTACAGCATTACAATTCATTCCACATTTCCTGTGCTCTTCACACTACTACCTCAACTTGTTCTTAATGCATCCAGGTTCGTTATTCATATGCTTCTCTTGATTACAACTTAACCTTCTGCTGAAAGCCTTGTATTTTAAAGCAATCACACATTTGTATTTTATATTGCTTTTCATTGATTTGGGGGCAAAAAGCAACAGGAACACACACACACAAAAAGACACAAAAAGTTCTCAATTGCAAGTGTACAACAGCCAACACCATACTATCACTTCATGGCTAGCAAAGAAATACAAGAGAACTAAACATCAGATACAAAACACTGCTAACAGTCATACTCGAGTACTTACCAGTTCCAATTCCACTGACAACCGCACCGTCAATAAGTCCTGTTGTAACAGCATTATTTGTAGGTGCATTATGGGGAGCCAAACTTGGCAAGAACAGGCAGCTGTTAAACACAAGGCCAGTAACACACCAGAGTTTATGAAAGTCAATATAACCGGAGTTCAATACAAACAAAGTATAGCCTAGGAAAATATACCATAAGCACACCATCACTCTCCTTGACTATATGTATTCATGAAAAGTAGAAATTAATTCTCAAGATTTTTCCTTGTGAGGCTAAATTATCTCCAGTGCAAAGAGCTTTGGCAGCGTATGTCTTTGGTGCAAAGGCACAGAGACTTATGCCCACATGGCTCCATAGCATAAGATGCTCCCTTGTGGGCAACCATGACTCGCTGCAGCCTTTGAGATGTTCTGGACTCTCAAAGAGACTGAATTAGCTAAATACTGATTGGATACTGAAAGGAACAGGAAAACACACCTGATCAACATGTGGCTCAGGGGCTGATGCCATCGGCGGAATTTTGGCTTTTTTGATCATGGGGAGGTTTACATGGCACCGGGCCTGCTGGTGACAGATGGAGTCCAGCTATCTCACAGGGGGAAAAGGATCATTGCTCATGAATTGGCAGGGCTCACTGAGAGGGCTTTAAAACTAGGTTTGAAGGGGGAAGGGGATAAAACCAGGCTCACTAGAGATGAGCCTAGGGGTGGCATGCCGATGCTGGGGGCAAAATCGATAGCCCAGCTCAAGTGCATCTACACCAATGCACGCAGCATGGGCGGCAA
>NW_008795365.1:1547742-1584264 GCF_000699145.1 Aptenodytes forsteri | reverse complement strand
ATTCTATGATTCTATAAACATTCAAAAGATCTGGTAATTGCACACTATGGTGTTCTTATTTTAAGTATGTACGCTCCCCCAGTAACATCGTATTTCACGAAATTAGCTACGTTTGGTCCTTACAAGAGCCACCAATGCTGTGGACACAATGGAAACAGATATAAGGAGTATCTCCCTTAGGTACTGGAAGATTTTAAGAGCCCAGATGGTTTCAGTGACCAGCCTACTGAGGTGGAGTGAATCCCCACAGGTGTTCAGCTTCCAGTTTGTATAGATTGTCCTACTGGAGGCAAAATGACGGCTCTTCCACTTGCTGAAGAATCATCATTTTGTTGACATTTACACTTCAGCAGGCTAGTTTAAGTATACTGTAGCTGAGTTGCCCGACAGAGCTAGGAGTTATTTTGTTCTCACATAAGCTATAAAGAGTTAACTTTGACCACCCATCTTGAAAGCAACAGCAGTCCATGGTTCTGGTCACTACTATCTTCCTTTTGATTACAGTTCTCATTATGTACTTCTTCCTCCCTCTTGAAACTGTTCTTCTCTGGGCGAATCCCCCATGGTCAATGGTGTTACAAGCATGTTCTCTCTAAGCAGACAATTTGCAAGGGTCTGCCAACTGTTGAGTTCATGAAATACCCTGGCACTTTAAAACAGACCAAAAAGGTTTTAGATTTTTTTTTATTGATTATAGCAGCCTTCTTAGGTGACTTGTTGAAATTACAAGAAGTCACAGCTGCATTTTGTGGATTACTTTTGGACATGTTACCAGCACCTACAAATATCCTGGAGCAACCGCGGTACTGACAATTCATTTTGCTAGCCTATTTCAAGTTCTTCTTAGATCCAAACCATTTTCTTTTCTCTTATGAAGGATGTAGAACAGAGCTTTGAGTACCATTTGTTTTCAAAGAAAAGTCTGTCCCTGACTATATTGGATATGAAGGCTAGATGCAAAACGGACACTGCATCGTTGCTTCGCAAAGCTGAAAAGAGACTGCAGAGCAGCAGAGCTCCCAAATATCCAGGCTGGACTGTGCTCTCAGACCAGTCATCCCAAATAAACTGGAACAAGTGCACTAAGATGCAAGTGGCTCTGTCAAAGGCCACGTCAGAACAGAAATACATTTAAGTAACACAGTAGTATAAATATTAGGTCTAGAAAGAAAAAGACAAGATGAACAATTCTGCAAGGTGGGGCTGTTTGTGGTTTTATGAAATTGTGGTACAGCTGTGGACAACAGATCATTTCTACCTCTTCTCACAATTCTTTTAAAAAAGAGACTGAAAAAAAAAAAACCACTGAGGAGCACTCATCTCATACAAGAATTTGTCACGCTCTTGGCCTTCACAGCAGTTGTCATTTTTGGTGGTTCACGTCACTAAAAACCTTTTAATAAAGCTTCTAGTCAAGGTTTTTAAGCTTTTAACCAAGCTTCTGAGAAATTTTGAACAATTACTTATCATTCGAGGTGCCATTCACAATTATCTGACTTGCACATACCTCACAACACTGCCCTCTCTGAGACACTGACTTTCAGCCTATTGGCAAGCCTCCACCTATGGACCAGTCTGCAGGCAGTTAAGAAATACCTGTTCCTTATACTATTGGTCTGAATTTTTATAGCTATTTTTGAGATATTTACCCTTTAGCACAGGACAAAATGAGTGTTTTGAGGTTTTTCTATTCCATTTTTATAACCAAAAAGACAACATTTTCCTTAAACAGATGCTGAGAATGGTGTCATGTTTTCATCTTCTGAACAGTCAAGTTAAATCATATTACATGATCCTCAAAGTGCCTCACTCAGCAGGTGTTTAATTAGAGAGAGGGGAAAAAAGCAGTAAATGAAGGTGATACTGGGTGCTAAAAGACGGAATCAGTTAAATGTTATATTCAGGCTACACCTCCTGTTAATAATCAGCTTTTTCCAGTTATTTGGACTCAACATAGCTTCCTTCTCTGTTTCACTTGTACTTCTGCTTTGCCCACTTCCTCATTTCCAAGTTCTTCAGCAATTTTAAGTGGGTTTCAGAGCATTTGGGCCATCCAAATGTTGCACACAAACCCTAGCAACTAATGAGTTTCTGCAAGGGTATGTTGGCATTCCTTCGTTTTTCAAAGGCACATGAAATCCAGAACTGAGAAAGTACTATCAACATTTAGATACATACCGACTTCTACTTTCATATATGGCAACCAAGCGTTGTTTTCAAGTCATTAATGACAGAGTGGAAATTTATGTGGCTTGAAGTATTCCTTTCTTTTCTTTAAAGAATTCAATTGTCTCTGGTTTGCAAACAGTCCATTAAAAATTACAAGTATTTCTTTGAAAGAAGAAAGTAAGAAGACATTGAACTGTGCCCCATGCTACTTGAAAGCACTGTAGGACCTTACCCGAACCCTTCAAGAGCCGTGTCAAACTCAATGAACGCTGGTGTAACCGATGATCCGTGAAGCCTGATATCATGTGGGGTTGTCATAGAGACCAAACACTTCACTCTCGTCAGGGGTACTGTGCTCCCTTCTGCTGGCTTGAGCAGGCTCCTGCTTATCCGATAGTGGCTGTCTTCATGCAAACTGAAGACGCTGTCAGAACCCAGACCTTCCATTGAGGTAACCATGCTATCTACAGTAGAAGCCAAGAAACAACACAGCATTGCAAAAGAGAGGCATTTTCAGGCTATTTATTTGGACTTTTCAAGTACTGCTTCCAGTGCAATAGCTGAATTGTCAATCATCGTCAACTAATTCAGCCTCTCAGTTAGAAGATTATGAGTTGGGAATTACTGTTCTCATTATAAGAACGTTCAACTGAGGCAGACAGACAAGCATCTTGCACAAGGTATTACAGAAAGTCTGTGGAAAAAGCCAAAAAATTGAGCCAAGAGGCCATCCCATTACCTAACACTGGGAAAGCATTCCTTTCGCAGAGGCTCCATTTCAGGCGCGTTCCTGCTACCTGACTTAACAGGCAGGAAATACTCTGCTTCATGTACTTCAGATGCAGTAACTCTGAGCTAAAATTCTCAGAGCTCTCAATAAGCAGAAAGGCCCAGTGAGCTTAGCTTAGGAAATTTAACATAACTTGCGGTACTCGGAAGCTAGCTTTGCCTTCTCTTTCCTAGGTTGAAAACTTTTCAGACTCACATTTTCACAATTTTCATTGTTTACTTTTCCCCATAATAATACCCTATTAAAAATAAATAAGTAAATTATGCGCTGGCTGAGAGAAGTTGAATCTCTCCTTCTCTCCTCTTTTTAAATGTACTGAACCTGATGACATAACATGAATTAAGTTATTTTATTTTATTTATTTATTTCATTATTTAATGCTTGTAGTTCAGTACCATCCAGGATACTTTCTAGTTCCTTTTAAATAATTGAAACATTTTAACTATGTGTTACAACTGACCATACAACGACTGAGTTGACACCTAGAAATAAGTATCACATGCTTTGGAAACTTATCAATAATTTCTTTGTATTACCATTTACTGAGACTCTCCTATACTACACAAACAGCTACTCCCAAGCTCTGCAACTCATGGATAATATTAGGAAAGAGTGCATGTGGAAGAGAGGTTCGGATCAGTTGGAGGAATCCATCCGTTACAGACATTCAGTGCAGTTTATCAGATTGATTCATTAGATGGCTGGAAAACAGATATAACTTTCCAGTATGATAATCAGAGCTGATGTGTAATTACTGATAGAATATGAAGTATTCTATCAGATGGATGAACTTCCCTGACAGGATACCACACAAAGGTATAATGAAAATTTCCACCACGTACGTGTATGTATGTGTATCTATAATCTAGGACTATCTAGTGAATATCCTTTCAAAATACATTGTGAATACCTTCCCACGGTGTTAATTCCAGGACTAAAACTGAAACTGAGTTGTTGTGGTGTCCCTCCCCCCCGGCTTTTTTTTTTTTTTTTAAAGCTAGTGTAAGTCTGTCCTTTTTCTTGAAAATTTTTGAGTTACTATGCACTCATAATTCAACACATGCTTACCACATACTATTAAAGATTTCAATTTTAATATACTAGCAAAGTAAACATATTGAAAGCGAGCAGTGAGTAAAACCATTGCAAATATTTACCATGAAAAATTAATGAATGGTTAAAAAGGGATTGCTGAACTTTAAATAATTAAGAGTAGGTGTTTCAACTCCAAATTCTACCTGTTCATAAGAGAAACGGATTATTAGATTGAGATTCTGCCAGATTAAGTAAATCGTGCTTTTTTTTCTTTTTAATTCTATTTCTTTCTCATTATTAGTGATACTAATGATGTGCCAGGTCCTTGAGTCTAGCTGAAATAAACGGAATTATGCTTAAGTGTAGGAATTTCAGTTATTTTATCTGACACCTTACTGAACCCATGAGAGACACTACATAGATTTAATGACGTGATGTGCACATGAAAGTATCTGAGAAAAATATTTTTCCTTTTATTGTTAAATAACTACAAACTCAGGATCTACTCAAGACTTAAAAGCAAACTACTATCATATTTAATAGTTACTGTTCCTAAAATAAAAAATTATAATTACCTCATTGGATATGTATTAAATACAAGTACTACATTCCCTCTGTTCTTAGAACTTTTTCCAGTCAAACTGTTCTGATGATTTCACATTCATACAAAGCTGGGGCGAAGTTAGGTTTTTCTGGATGCTTATCTACAAATTTTATGTAAGTATGCAATTGGGGGACGTCAGTGAAGCATTCTTTACGCAAATTTCTAGCACTTCAGCACCTACTTCTCATTTCCGGTTCAAAACTCAGTGAGCTGGGTTTGTGCACGCGGTACTGTTTCAACAGCTTTTTGTCCCAAGCTCCGCA
Organism: Aptenodytes forsteri; assembly: GCF_000699145.1. Classification (NCBI taxonomy): domain Eukaryota; kingdom Metazoa; phylum Chordata; class Aves; order Sphenisciformes; family Spheniscidae; genus Aptenodytes; species Aptenodytes forsteri. The sequence continues at coordinate 1,579,403 of NW_008795365.1, read as the reverse complement.
ATTCAAAGGATTTCCCAAGCGTAAAAATTCCCTAAGAAAGAGAATAAAAAATTTACAAATCATTTTGTCTATTTATTTGCCTAGAATGGCACCAAATCTAATACCATTTTTTAAAAAGACAGTAATTACTTGTAACGAACATAACTTTTAACTAAGAAAATAAATAAACTAATGCATAATTACAAGAAACACATTTGATCCATTCGAAACCATCTAAGTTTTGAACACATGCTCTCAAAAGTTGACATTATTTTAACTAATCAAACAATTCTGATAAAGCTCCCAATTCCCTTCTCTTAACTCCAAAGACTTGGCAGGAGGCTGCTGCATCCTGCAGGAGAACATCAGGATGCTCACTGATGCACATTCAGCAAGCTGAACTCATCCGGAAAGGCAGACCACAGGCTGAAGTAAGTGACCTCAGCTTCGTTTTATCCGTGCGTCCTATTTGGCTGGGGATAGTTTCACAGCTATCAACATCTAGATCTATAGATAACTATAGTATCTATATCTACAGCTACCTAGGCTATCAGTATCTATGCTTAGGGAACGTTAAGTCCCTGTGATGCAACTACCAGCAAGCACGCTCCTTGCAGAATCATTTCTGACATGGCTACATGCCACTGAAGTGAACCTACCAGCTGTCCTGGCTGCAGGTCAGCCAGTTGGCGATCCATAGGAGATAACACAATGAAGTTCCTTATTCCATCTGAGATCACAGAATCACAGGATGGTTTGGGTTGGAAGGGACCTTTAAAGATCATTTAGTCCAACCTCTCTGCTGTGGGCTGGGACATCTTTCACTATATTAGGTTGCTCAAAGCCCCGTCCAACCTGACCTTGTACACTTCCAATGATGGGGCATCCACAGCTTCTCTGGGCAACCTCTTCCAGTGTCTCGCCGCCCTCACTGTAAAAAATGTCTTCCTTATGTCCAGTCTAAATCCACCCTCTTTCAGTTTAAACCCTTGCCCCTGGGACTGTCACTACAGGCCCTGGTAAAAAGTCTCTCTCCATCGTTCTTATAAGCCCCCTTTTTACATTGAAAGGCGCAAGAAGGTCTCCCCAGAATCTAGCAAGCAATCCAGAGCATCATAAAACTGCGTGGGTATTTAACAAATGGTTCAAAATATGCACATAAACTTTTCAAGCTTGCTTTTCTAGCACTAGCATAGATGTACAAACCTACTTGCATTAATATGCAGAAAGATCAACTTTTTAAAGCTATGCATCCCCAGATTTTTCCAGACACTTCTTGTACCACATTCCTGCATTTCCTTCACACAAACTAAAGTGCTAAATAAAACTGCTGGCCTGAACCTTTTCCAATCTGAGGTATTTAACATTGCACAGAAAAGTCTAGGAATCCATCCTCTTCTATGGCAGTGTTGCTTTTAAAACCATCACGTTTCCTCTTCCTGAGGACTTAGCCAGGAACAGCATTTTTGATAGCCTCTCAAGATTTGCAGGAAGGAAGAAAGCATTTAACTTCAGTACAATCTTTGTGAAAAACACCAAACAGATTTCCCTGCTCCACACTTCCTCCTCCCCTGCCCTCCAATTCCCAACGTCTCCAGGGTTACATGCTGATTAACAGAAGCAAGACAGTCTATTTGATGAGAAATAAAATGGGATCCCATGCGATCACTACCACACAAGGTCACTTATGCTCTCTACCAATCCGAGCCATTTACAGCCAGCCAGCGACAGCGCAGGCAGCAGGGCTCAGCTCAACCAGACTTCAATGCTATCTTCCTGACCTCAACACCATCGGCTGCAGCGCCTGGGATGCCAGCCTTTCAAACATCCTTTGGAGTGGTGGATGCAGCGAGTGGTCCTCATCAGCCAGAGCAGCACTGCATCTTTGTAGAAGTCGTGCATGGAGCCCGGCTTCGCACATGACTTGCTGGTTTCTCTCTGTGTGCACTAGAGATTGCAGGATATTGGCCACTGCCAGCTGGAGATCCAGTGCATGCTGAAAAAAAGAAAAGCAAGCAACTTGAGAAGACACAAACTGAGAAGGCAAACAAAAGGAAGCCCTTATGCATAATAATGAAAAGGAAACTACCATTAGCAATAAATACACAAAATGTCCTATACTTAAATATATGTGCATGTGTGTGTGTTGGGGGTGTGCGCGCGTGTGTGGGTGAAGAGACACTTCAATCTCTTTATGAAAAAGGATAATAAGTTGTATGAAGGATTACCATGACCATTGCAAAGAAAAACAATTCAGGTAGGGATGGTTAAACTAACCTCTCCTTTTTTCACTCCAGCAGAAGTGAGTCAGTTTAGAAGTTTCATGTGCTTAGAGTGTACTAAGAACTTTTACTTTTGTGACTGCTAAGCTACTCCTAGTAACTTATCATCATCTCTACAAAATTTAAGATATATGCAACATAACTGCCAAATTAATGCCCTGAAGACAGAAAGTCGCCACGCTCATCACCAGTAGAGGACAAGAAAGAGGAATCAAGTCTAGTAATTCTTGTAAGCTTTCGGATTTTTTTTTTTTTTTTTTTAAATAAACAGTGTTCTTCAGGGAAGATATCTCAAACAAAAAATACTTAAGCAACTTCAAAAAATGTCAAACAAATCCTTTATATACAAACCACCAGTAGAGGTTTTGGTTTGGGAATTGTACAAAGCAGGCAGTACAATTTTGGAGCTAGAACATATTCTAGCTATTTCAAACAGCATGTAAACACCGAGCTATAATGTCCAATCCCATGTCCTCCTCATACTATGCATTAACACATGATACATCAGGGAAAACAAGAATTCATCACAATGCTTGGAAACTTATCTGATGGCCACTTCAGACATTTCTTTAAATTTACATTGTTGCCAGGAGTTTGAAAGATACAAACAAAACAAAGCCTATAAAATAAAACAATTTGTATCAGACCTGTATGCCACCACAGTTACTCAATTCCATTAGTCTGTGAAATGTACTAGCTTCTCAGCATGAAATGAGAGGACATAATTGGTTTTCCTATTTCCCATAGCCATCCTTTTTCCCAGTCACTCTCAAAGCTTAAGACAGCAGAATTTTTTCCCTACCTCTGGGTGTGTAGCTGATCCAACAGAGGCCAGAAGATCCAGCATCGCGAGCATAGCACCAGGGTGGATAATGACTGCATCAGAGCTTTGTACGGATGTGGGTCCTGTTTGGAGTTTCACATCAGCTATGTTTTTTTGAGGGCAAACAGGAGGCGTTGAAACAGAATGATATGCGTGCCTGCAGGACAGAAAACATCCCACAGTTACAACACCCATCTATTATGAGCTTTGCATTTTTCAAACAGCTGTAAAGTTGAATTGGCCTATAGACACTACTCCCCTCTCCTTTCTCTTCCCCCAGTTAGACAGACCAAGAACTTTCCTCTTCTCAAACCTGTTGGACATGTTTCCCCAAAGACAACCTGTAAGGGTCTCAATTTCTCGACTATGCTTGAACTCAGAAGTCTTTTCCCCACATGCTACACAGTTTGAAGAACGTAAAGGTTGCCTTTATCACCTCCCTTTTTTCATTCTAGTTGCAGTGGCAGCACACAGCGACAGCAGCATGCAAGCTACCACTGCTCCTGTTCCGGGGGACAAATTCAGTTTTGAATACACTTCTCCACATTTGCTCTTCATTAACAACTGATTATAAAATGCACTATCACAAAACTCTCGGCAATCTCCAACCAGTCTACAGGAACAGAAAGTTGGTCTCTGTGTCCGCTCGTGCCAGCAGTCCATATGCTCTCAGTATTTCCACGACTGCTACGGCAATTTAGTTTTACATCAAGCTGCTTTAAGTCTGATACAGGGAAAAGAGGCTTTGACACACTGACTTAGAAGCAACCACTTGTGCTGAGAGCTGTAGACATGTTTCTCATTGAAACTCTTGGAGATATCAGCTTGATGCCATTCTTTCAGCACAAGATTCAACACACAAACAGCACAAGCAGCTTACTGAACATATGCTTTCAAGATGGTACTTTAGAAGCAAAAGATAGCTTGAAAGGCTCATACTCACCACAAAAAAAAACAAACACAAAACAAAAACGCCAAAACCACCCATATTCTCACAGTACTTATCGTATATGCTTATTTGTAAGGAGAAAGAAAACAAACTCTACGTAACAATTTTTCTTGAAGATCAAATATTGCCTGCCGTTTTACAAGAAGTGAATCCAGTTAAAAATGGGTCTCTTCCTATCAAATCAGTTGAAAGAGGCATTTCCTCTCTCCTGTTCTCAGTGACAGAGATTTACCTAACCCCTAACCCTAACAGAAATAACACTCAGAGACTCGCTGTGCCTCACCCGTTAGGCACTTCCAACTAGGAAGTCTTCTCCTGGGAAAAACAGGACATAGATGGGAGATGAGGAAAGCTGCAGGCTCAATTCTGTCCTAAACACTTTGAAGGCTGCATCTTGAACACACACACACACACCCCCCCCAGCAAGAAACGTCATTTGTGGGGGAAGGCTGAGGCAATGGATTATTTAGCCTAAGACAGGACTCTAGGAAGTACAACACAATCTGCTGCTGCTGGCTGGAAAATGGGCTGGATAAACAATGTTTCAACAAAAGCGTTCCTATTGAAAAGGCTCATGGCAGATCAACAACAACTTGGCATCTGGAACAATCCAAGAGCACTTTTTAAAAGAGAGTTTTTGAAGGAAGAGGAAATTACTGATGCTTTACTCATTCAGGTAATACTTACAGCAAACATGAAATAGTATGGCAATTCTATCGTAACCAACCACTAAGAAAAATACCTGCCCAAATAAATTTTTCTAGTGTTTTTACAAACTCTCTAACCATCAATTTCCTAAACTTCTCTAGCAGACTCACTGATTGAAACATCTGGCAGGTAGAAGAAGGCTTTGTTGTCTCTTTTAAAATTAAATGGAATTAAGAACAGAAGAACAACTGGTAATACTATCATAGACAGATGTTATCTCAACCCTTTTCTCTGTCTTAATGCAGAGATTGAAACATGAGCAATTGTTTCTCATGCATCCTAACAGCACTGCTCTTCATCTGAAGAAGAAAACTGCTACCTCTTTCCAGTGTCACCTTGAGCATCTCAATGCAAGTTTTACAAGATACAGTTAAAAAACTAAATATCCATTTGTATTTAAGAATGCTCTTCAGTCTAGTGAAATTCCACTCCAAGACATTCTTGAAGATCAAGCTTCTGTTCATTTTTAAGCACAAATTTTACTTCTGAGCTTAATAAAAACCCGAGCCATTGCTCAGTATGATTCATGAACAAGCAAGTGATCCTGGCCTCAAATGGCCTGGACTTCAATATTACATATAACAAACTGAAAAGGGGATACAGTTAAGACTAGGCAATTTGCTTTTCTGTTAGCAATCTAAGTAAAAGTTATGTCCTTAAAGCATCTATTATTTAAAGTTTTTCACATCATTTTAAAATACCTTCTATATTTAGTTTTTCCATATAAGGAGTACTGTATCAAAACAGCGAAGAAAAAAAAAACAGTTAAAAAAATTTCTCTAGGCAGGGAAAAGAAAATAGACCCCACAAAATTCTGCCAAAGTATTCATCGAACGTTACCCAGGTCTATGGGTCAGTGCAGAACCCGCAACAAATTAATTTAGCCATGCTTATACATTCTTTATATGATCTCTTTAAAGGAGAAGAAAGGAAGAAGTGGACAATGGAAAAAAGGCAGTGTACGGAACACAGAGATCTGTCTAATTTAACAAAAAATAAAACTGAAGAAAAATTAAAACTTAAATTATATAATTAAGTACAACTCTTGATGAGAATTATAACACCATTTTCACCTGCAAAGAAATAAGTAAGATTTATTGTAGATAAACACTCTGCATAACATTCCCCAAGAGCGATCACCATCCAAACTTTGTAAAAACAATGGCTAAAAGTATTTTAAAGTCAAAGTTACATTCTATTCTCTACTTCACCCTGTCAGGCCCAAAGCATCCTCTCAAAAAAGGGAGAACGCCCTGTCAAGATAAGTTTTTTCTGACAAAATTCACAGCAAACAACTGGCAAAGCTGTAGTTCTCGATTCAAATTATACAGGAGGGGTGGAAGAACAATGCATTCCAGGTAACAGGGAGGACAGCTATGTACCACCATCCCAACGCATGTGCTGGAGGAGTCCTATCTACTCTGTTTACATAAAGGATCACACTTGGAGGGCACCACTCCTCAGGGAAATACAGCTTTGAGAAGTAGCAGACATGTCTGAGAGAGAACACTAGCATATCTATATATCCAGAACCATTCTAGACTGCGTGCATCAAAACCAGAACTGTACTACTTTGGTTTATAAGAATTATTTGTGTGCACAGTGTCTGCTTGCTCTTTTAGCCAAACAACACAGGGCTCTTCCTCAGGCACCTGTCTATACAAGTCAAAAGGCAGAAAACCAGGCCACAGCAACAAGGGAGATCCTGGGGAAGCAAAGTAAAGGAGACAGAAATCAATAAGAGAAGAGCAAACACTTCTCTCAGAAGAGTCAACTTCAACAGGATCTGACCGTATCTGACATTTAAAAAGAAAAAAAAGAGTAAAATCAAATAATATTGGACTACAAAACCCAAGTTGCTTATTTTTGAAAATAGGAAGATCCCAGCTACTGGCACTGAATTCACTAGGAATGACAAGCACGATGCTGAACAACCATGAGAAAGCAGACAGCTGCTCAAACAGACTTTTTGAAAAGCCTAGCCCTGTCTTACATGCTTTTACAGAAAGGATCTGAAAAGTCACCCAGGCCAGCATGATCATTCTTTCTGTCCACTTTTGCTTTGAGTCTTACGCAACTTGTTATCACCCAAAGGCCTTTTTTGTTTGTGAAGATCCATGTCAAACACAGTCCTTTACCTCAGCAAGTACCCACGTTACTATATTGGTGCTTACCTGAATTGCCCAAAGCACCCCACAAGGATACTGACTTTTTAAACTATCCAATCTTTACCTTGCCACATACCACACTTTTTTTTTCAAGTAACTGCTTGCATTTTCAGTACTACAAAAAACAAACAAAGGAAGCCTAACATATCTATTCATATATACATGTATTTATATTTTAATTACCAGGCTGCGTCAACTACCCATCTGGCACGCTTTTATTCATTACACCCTGGGCCTAACATATCTATTCATATATACATATACTTATATTTTAATTACCAGGCTGTGTCAACTACCCATCTGGCACTCTCATTTATTACACGCTGGAATCAGCTCCTGTTTGCAAGGCACTGCATGTCTTCTGCTGCAAGCCTTCACATACCTGTGTGTTTGAGTAATTCAGTGAACCTGAGCAGCCATGCCAGTTACACCTGCGAGAACAGCAAGTAGTAGTACAGGAAAGGGCAAACCATAATGCTAGAGGTTAATATTGGGGTCAAAGCTGTAAAAAGCCTCCACAGGAAACGCTGTTTTCTTTCAAGTTTCTTCAAGAGTAAATGACGGGGAAAGGAGTTTGGCAGCTAAGGTTTTCTCTGTGAAACATGCAACTGCTACGTTTGTTCCTAAATGCCTCAGTGTTAGAAAAGAACGGAAACAACAGCCTAAGAGGTTCTGGATTGTCAGGAAAGTGGCCTTGTCCAAGCCAGACCCTGCAGAATACCCAGACAGGACTTGGGTAACATCACTCAGCAAGACAGAAAAAGGCTTCTGTTTACTAACTTGCTCGAATACAAATACCTCCTTTCAAAGCAGCTTCCAAAAGCAGCTTTGGTTGTTTCCCTTTGCAAACTATTTTACATTCCAAATATCAAACTTGATGGTGTATTTTAAGCCAAACATCAAGCAAGAATGACCATATTTTCCATACATGGCACCTGCACCTCAGATAACCCACCGTCCTTCAAACGTCTTTTTAGCCTTCAAAAGCAAATCTCTGCCAAACCTGCATCGTCAGATAACAAATGGCTGCCCCCTTCCCTGGGGGCTCCAGGAAAAATCTCATTTTCATCATTTGCACAGGCCTGTAAGTCATACTGTTGTTGAACTAATAAACTTTTTTTTTAAAAAAAAAAAAAAAAAAAGAAAAAATAATCTACCAGACACTAAGATGCATAAGAAAGATAGCAGCTTGGCTGGGGCTGGAGGGGGTGGGGAAGCAGGTGCTAGGATTTCTGAATTGTGCCATTTGTGCTTTCTTTCCAAACCTTTTAATTTAGCATGCCTCTACATCATTTAATAGTCAAGTACTGACAGGTTCATTCTTTATTTTTTATTCTGTGCAATTACTAACAAATGAGCACCTTAACAAGCCATCCACCTTCCTACTGAAAGTACCTTTTCTTGAAAAATTAGTCAAGAAAAAAGAAAATCCTGCTACTGATTAATCTACTAGCACAGCCTGAACTTCTTTGAACTGCTCCTGAGAGTGTCATTTATACCTCCTTTAGACCATTTCTTATACTAGACCTTATTTGTTTTTGAATCATGAGCTTAACTTTAAGTGCCTCAAGAGTCTGGAGACATCTCTAATCTCATACATTAGCATCACTACCTAGGATTCATTATGAAACATACCTTTACATTTATTTTATCCAGTAAACACACAAGTGAAAATGCACACCTCAGAAAAAAATAGCAACTTGAGAGAAAAAATCCCCAAGAACTAAGAAACACAACAGTGACAGAGAAATCAGAAGCAAGATCAACTTCTCTATAAAGGGTCGGTACCTTTTCCTGGACAAAGCTGGCGTACCCCAAGGAGAGGGGAGAGAAGTCTCATTTGTCAGGCAAGGAGGGATCTGTTCTGCACGACTACAGACAAAACAGACAGGGGTAGGGCAGAGAGGTTAGAGAAGAAACCAGAGGCCATAAGCTTGTTAGTTTTACAAAAGTGCCAATAAAATCATTACTAGGATCCATTCTTCAGAAAAAACATGGACGACAAAGGACGCTACTGAATGACACGCATCAGGTAAACATGCAGACATGCAATGCGTGTGCTTGTTTTATGGCATGACTCTGCAGTGCTTGTTCATTACTCTGCAGAGGTTTATTGATATGACCATGCTAGCAAAACAGAACATCTTTCAATGTTAAACAGCCGAAATTGAGAGGAGAAAGTAAAGCCTAAGCAAATTAACTATAACCAACATGGGTAAGAAATAAAATCAATGTAAACTTGACAAAGAATGATGATCAGAAAATTTAAGAAAGAAGGGAGAATGCAGTCACTGAAGATGACAGCAAAAAAAAAAAGGAACTCAGTGAGGGAGCTTATGCAACACCACCATGGGATTTACTTACCCCATTGATTCCTCATACTCTACTGTTAGCCCATGTTATAACTTCTACAGTATGTGCAACATATTCTTAATACACATTTTCCTCCTCCATCTGAATGATTTAATACTACTTTAAAATGAGATCAAATAAATTGATTTCTGTACTTGGTTTTTCGTTTTTTTTTTGTTTTTTGTTTTTGTTTTTTTTAAACGAGAAAAGCATTAAGATTTGCTGCTTATTTTCAAAATAAGGCAAAATTTTCAGTAACAAAAACATGAAGTTTGTACTTTACTAGTCACCTAGTTTAAGAAAGCCTGACCAACTGGCAGCTTCATTAATATCTCAACATACACAGCCACACTTTCAACACTTGGAAAATCAGACCTTGTGTTTGACTAACTAGGTGGCCCAGCTTAGAAAAACAGGGGCACATGCATTAAATAGCTGGGGTGCAGCAGCTCCAAGGTCCCAGACACAAAGCTTAGGTCTGTGTTTTACTTTTTTGTACCTTAAATTATGGGTGACAACTACTTTCAGACAAGCCAATCTTCAAAACATACTTCAGTAAGTTAAAGTTGATTCAAAATGACAACAAAAGACTTTATGGTTCATTTCAAATCTCAAGTATAATTTAAGTACAATTTAAATTCTAGTTGTTTAAATCTGGGAGTGTCTCCCAGTTAAATTTAAAAACCAGTAATTTACAGACTAGCTAGAACCTTAAAGAACATGCCAATCCACCTAAAACAAGATGTCTAGTCTAAATGTGTTTAGTCTGGAGAAAAGGAGGCTCAGGGGAGACCTTATGGCTCTCTACAACTACCTGAAAGGAGGTTGTAACGAGGTGGGTGTCAGTCTCTTCTCCCAAGTAACAAGCGATAGGACGAGAGGAAATGGCCTCAAGTTGCACCAGGGGAGGTTTAGACTGGATATTAGGAAAAATTTCTTCACCGAAAGGGTTATCAAGCATTGGAACAGGCTGCCCAGGGAAGTGGTTGAGTCACCATCCCTGGAGGTATTTAAAAGATGTGTAGACGTGGCACTTGGGGACATGGTTTAATGGTGGACTTGGTAGTGTTAGGTTTACAGTTGGACTCGATGATCTTAAGTCTCTTCCAATCTAAATGATTCTATGATTCTAAAGCCATTGTGATATTATCTAATTAAAGTCCCTTATCAAAGGAAACATGAACTTCAGGTGTGATGTTCAACAACCAATTTTTCATTTTACTTAATAAAAGCATAAAAATCTAGTAGTTCTGTATGATAAAGCAACCAGACAGTCTGCCTATCAACCAACAGGTTGCTTCAACACATCAAATATAACCATAAACTGACTTAATTGCTGCCATTACAAAAACATTCAACATCAGAGAGAATGCTGCATACCCTGGAGAACATCAGCAAGCTAAGTCAATATTTGGTCAGATGTTGACACCTTACATTCCTCTCACTGGAGTGAAGGAACAAAGAAATAGATTAAAAGGGAAATACAAAAGCTTGCAATGAACATATTTGAAGAAAACTATTTTGGGTAACACTGGGGCGGAGGGGAGGGAAGAGAAAAAAAGAAAAAAAAAAGCCAAGTTCATACCTGTCAAAAGAATCTGTTGCTACCTTGTAGAGGTAAATAAAAAGTTTGCTGCAGTGTCTTAGCGTAGGTGACACAGAATCCAGGGATATTAGGTCATCCTCCAAAAGTCTTTGAAATAGTTGTGTATTTGAAGGGAAGACATTCAAGGGACTTATTTTTCTCAAGTCTGAGAAGCAGCCAAGTAATCGAACAGCATCTGCCAGTTTTTCATACTGGATCTCTGTTTTGAAGAAATGAGAGTTGGCTGGCTCGTAGCGCATTGCTGCAGTCAATGTGCAGAAGACAGTGTGAAGCAGTTCAAACACTTGATTCTGGTTTACTTTCTCCCAGCCATTCTTAGGCGGTGAGCACAAAGATCTTTCCATAGCAACGAGTAAAGATGTGACATACACAAATCCACCAACTTTTCTAAAAACAGTTCTTGTGCGGTGACTTTCTCTCAGCACCGAGAGTAGGGCCTATGGACAAAACAAACAATCAAAACAAAGAAGAAAAAAAAAAAGCAGCAGCATTACAAACAGCTTGAAAACAGGCAGGAACATTTTTGTTTGATACACTAGCAAAATTCTCACGTCATTTGTAAGAATTTGGTAATGCCTGAAGTCTCCAAAGATCAACTTTATACTGCAAGAGTCCACATCCTCAAGAGCTTACAAAATAAAAAAAGATAGAGTGGGGCGGGGGGAAAGCAAAACATTGCCCCTAATTTAGAAATAGAAATTAAGGAGATGAATGAACCTGCCAACAGAAAAGACTTGACCAAGCACAGAATGGAACCCAAAATCCCCAGGTAATTCCCTTAGTGATAAGGCAGAGAGTATAGCTATTAGAAAGGAATCTACTCTGCCATCGTACTTCACAAACAATTTCAAACAAGAGTGGGCAAATGACTGCCTGTAGCAATGAGAAATCTAAACCTTGGAGCATCCTAACACGGGTGTTCCAGAAATCTACAATGCATAAGCACCTGGCAGCTATGAAGCCAAAACAGCACTCAAAGATAACAACGGCAGCAAAGAATTAGCTCAAAAAACCCACTTAGTTTTAGCCTTCCTCTGCAATGAAATCCATAAATCTCTGAATTGAGTGAAACTTGATTTTAAGAGTTGCTGTTCAAAAATAAGCCTGAGAGAGAAACAAAAATGGATAAAACCTTACTTGCTGAACAAATACAAAGCCACAGTACAAACAGCGGCAACTACATGACTCTGGGTACTAGAGAATACTACTCATTTTTCTGTGAAATCAGGGGGTGGGGAAGCCCATCCACCCAACCAAAAACAAACAAAAAAAACAGATGTCATGGGAAGTTTGACCCACATGTGAATACGGAATATAGAAGAAAAAGCCTCTCTACACAAAGCATCACAAACAACAGAAAAATGTTATTGATACAGGAAACCAGGCTAGGGGGGCGGGGAATCTTTCATGACCAAGAGTTTACTTCTTCAGAACCATGCTTGTTTTTTTTTTTTTAAGCACTCAGAAGATGGGTAGTGAAATCGTTAGACTGTCATTCCTTTGAAGGCAGTATCTCATTTCCTGCCAAACCTGGATAAACGGTAAGGTTTAAACATCACTGTACCATTCTGGGCTGTCAGTTCCATAACCAAAACTTCTGAAAACAGCACCAATGGAAGACAAATACAACAGGTCAGATGAAGGACAGAAACCCTGACTTTGGATGTTAAATCCGTTGGGGAACTGCAATATCCGTTCTCCCCCTTTAAGTATTGTGAATGAGACATGCTCAAAAACAACTGAAGACCTTGATAGACAAAATATGTCAAATGAATAATTTTATTACTAGCTTTCCTTTCTGTCTTTTGGAATAATATGAAGCTGCTCATCTGCCAGAGAAATATTACAGCTCTTTTTAACAGAGGTGATCCTAGATGTCTGAGAGTTCTCTCCGGTAAGACTCATTTACTTATTACTACTTGCCTCAGCTTTTCTACCCTAAAATGACAGTATTATGTCAATTTACAACAATAACATTAGCTATTCTGAGAAGAATTTGTGGGTCTAGCTTAGCAGCCAAAAAACCTAATACGGTAGAGAACAGATGACAGTCTTCTCTTCCTCCTCCACTCGCAGCCTTATGTTCCTACCTTTCCACTACTTTGCTTAAGCAAGCAAGTTCTTTGGCTTGATCTTCTACGATTTACATTTATATTAACTAATTCAGCATTTATAACTAACAAATTGGTAAAATAAAGTAGGTCTGCCACAGGAAAACACAAGCCAGCGCTGAAAATAAACATGTTACATGCTTGCTTTCTCCCCCCCCATGTATCCTCATTATTTTTAACTGAATAATACTCCGCCAGGGAGGATTATCGTAACTGTAGAATCTCATTTCCTATAAACTGAGGCTAACTACAAGTGATGATGCTAAAAACATACTCACTCACTAGCCTTCATCTCTGACTCTGAAACCTGCCATAGACAGATGGAAGAAAATAAAGACCATGCATCAAATGTACGCATTTCAACTCCAGAGACAATCTACATTCAGTAGCTAAATACCATCCATCCAATCCAATCCCCTTCTCAGTGTTTTCTTTTTTAAAAAAAGTGGCTCAGGAGCAAGAGTCCTGAGCAGTACTTCATTTACCCTTAAGATGTCCGTTTTCAGCTGCAGTTCCGTAGGTGGAGCGGAGTGCATCAGTCCCAACAAAGTGCCCATATCATCTTCTCCACTAGGTGATAACACCAACTGCTGGATGACCATCAGGGCATGCTGTCGGCACTGGGGATACTTTACTATGTTGTGCACGCATCTCGCACCACCAAACTCTCTGAAAATACCTACTCAGAAAGGAGGGGGTGGGGATAAGTGCATAAGGAGTATGAAAAATACGATCAGTAACAAATAATGACAACAACAAAGCATGAAAGGTGTTTATTTTCATTTCTACAGATTGAATGGCAGGGTTTTAGCCCTATGGATGTTTAATGACTTACTACTATTTTTCCTCTCCTACCACAAATTAAAACAGAACTTGAACAATATTCTTCTGATAATATTTTTCACTATAGGTGTTGAGTACAAGGATGCAGGTAAGAATTTCCTCAATAATTCTGTTACTCCAACAGTAGTTATTCCTTTCATGCTAGAGCTCAGAGTCACAGGATGAAACAAAGAAAAAAATATAGCAAACCCTCCAATATAGCAAACCCTCCATCTTTAGTGAAGACTATATGCTGTTTCGGTTAAGAACAGTGTTTATATTACATTTAGTTCATTGTCAAAAATATAACTAGGCTGCTTCTGGACAAGACAAGCAAACTAGGAGCACTGGTTGAGAAGTGATTCGGTCTATCCACAAGATTTGTAAGATTCTGCAGAAGTTTTCTTGTGGCAAGACCTATCTCTGTAGAGATAAAGCTTAAGTCAAATAATGGTTCTCAAGCTTACTGGATACTCAGAAGAACACACAGAGCAGTATTAACTGAAAATTAAATTAAGTTTATTCTGAAAACATCATAAAAACCGAACTGGAATATATATATGGCACATAAAATGTGTTTAGTACAGTGTCAGCACCTAGAGTACTGCCCTATGTTAATTACTGAAGATGAAAACAGAGTAGGGAAATGGATCAATGCTGCATTACTATGTCAAAAGGGATCATTTTCCTTGTGAACACAAACTGAAAGAGCAGTTTAAATGACCAAGTTCAGGATTAACAAGCTAGTCAGGACAATGTTTATTCCCTCTAATGTACATATACAAACCTTAGTCCCACTATCCATTTCCAATTTCCTGCCTCCTGCTTTCTCCGATGTTCTTTGGATGAGATATGGACTTGGACAAGGCAAAAGGAGAGGCCTCAGACCCTGAGACAGTTAAGTTGGTTGCATCCCTTTACAGGCAAAGCGCATCTCCTCAGTGGTCAGGTCTCTTGTTTTCAGAGAGACTGAGGTAACGTTTTATACTTCTCCCACTCTCGGTCTAGATTCTCAACTATCCAGTGAACCTGTCTGGGTCTGGACACCCAAATTTCTTGTTTGAAATTCAGTTATCAGTTATGCAATATTCAGGAAACCTTATCAGAGATACTGGTTTAAGATCAGAAACCAAGCTTTGAGTGTGATATGAAGCACTGCAAGGCTGCATAATGCCTATTTATGCCTCTCTGCGACAACCTAAAACCTCTGCTGGCCTCTGGATGCAGTGCCACGGGGCTCACATCCCAGTCACACTGCACAGACAGCAACCGCAACTTCTTTGAGAAATGGTTTTTTAACTCCTCCTGTACAGCTTTGTCATACTCCTGAACTTGGAGAGCTACTGATGAAATGAGGCCCTTGAACTCTCCAGGAGTCCTCAAAAACAACATCTGTGGCATCATCCCACAGCCCTGATGTGTTTTACACTACCCTGTGTAGTTTCTCTGTTGGACTCAGAGATCAACTCAGTACCAAGAAGTAGCAATGAGGTACTGATGGCTCCTTCAACTTCCTAGGTGAGGTCAGGAACGCTGTTTAACAGCGGCCAAGGATTTGTCACAAGTCAGGTGGATGCTACCACAGCCAGATCATAATCCATACCTCACAGGAGCAAGGCTCAGGTATCACAGACCCTGATGCCACACAGGTGCATGTAGTCCAGTCCTGTGAACCAAGACCTGCTGCTTCTAAAATATGAGGCAGTTTCAGTCCTTCAGAGATGTTATTCATCACACAGTTACACCATCTCCTCTCATTCATCCTTAGAAATCAAACAATTCTGAGGTTTTTGGGTTTGGGTTTGTTTTTTTTTCCCAATTTCTCCTTATATGGAAGCCCCCACAATGTACCTTCGTGCCACTCCTTCCTGACTCGTTTCTAATTCTGCCTTTTCTTACATGGCAAAACCAAAGCTGAGCAATAAATGTGCAAGTGTGTAATTGATTCATGCACTTCATCTGTAATCTATACCAGTTCCTCTCTAAAACCTCCTTATTTCAGCCTAATTCACTTGCTTCTTGATTCATCATTGAACAGATTCATCTAGTAAATCAAAGATCATGTTTTTTTCCTTTCCATTGACAGGAAAGGTAACGTGGTGGACAAAAGAGAAGTGGCAAAGGAGACACATCTCAACTTCAGCAAAGCTTCTGGCAGTGTCATCCACAGCTTTCTCATAAGCAACCCAACAAAATGGTCTAAACATGATCATAACAGCCTGAACGCATAACTAATTGAAACATCAGCTTGGAGTAACCTCTGCTTCGCTGCAATGCCTTTCTGTTTTGGCAAAGGACATGCCACTGGGGTTTATCTTGACTGCTGTGAATAATGCCTTTCCTGATGGAATGAAGAACTTACTTATCAAGTACGTGGACAAAGCCAAGCTGGCAGATGTTGGAAATGCTCAGTGGGAAGAATTCAAAAGCTATCTTTGAAAGTAGTTTGAAATAACAAGCAACAGAACTTGAAAACAAGTGCAATAGTGAAATGACATAGACAACACTGGAGGTTGCTCCAACACTGGGCCTAAATTTAAATAAAAAAATTTGCCCAGGCAAAAGCAGAAAAAAACCCCCCAAGCTACAAGCTTTATGCCATTAGCCCAGGAGTTAATGTTTAAACAGTGAGCTGTCAACCAAGTTGGACAATTTTCAGGATTTCATTCTTAACCATTTGTCACAGATTGTAGTTACTCCTACTTAAACGAAAACAAGAACAAAACCAGAAGTGAGAAAACACCAGTCAGAACTGAGAAAAAGGAAAAAAAACCAAACCAAAACCCAAACCAACCCTGCTGAAATAAGGATGTTTCATGGCCTCCAAGGCCAGAAACTTCCTGGTTGCTCAGGGTGGTGTCTGTTTCCCCCCACCTGCTCATTTTCTTCTTCATCTAATAGAATAGACAAAAAGGGTTTAAAAACAGTTATTACCCTTTCTCAATCTGTTACTTCCAAGCTCTCAGAGACAGTTTTTACTAATATGATACATACATACTGTCTATTTCGATGTCGCTAAGTCTTGGCTAATGAACCATAATATAAACCTGCCTGATTTAGAAAAGGACACTCATAACAGAGCCCTATTTATACATACTGACTAGGCATATGTCTTTAAAAATTAAAAGCCATCTTTCACTAAAGATGCAAGCATTTTTAATCACATTTAAATAGACATGACACTGTCAACAGCAAACTACATGTCTAATTATGTGCTTAAATTTTCCCATATACAACCTGTGTTACTATAATAATTTGTAGTAGGTCTTGTATTGTTGGAGAGTGATGGGGTGTGGTGGTTGCCTTCAGGTAAACAATAGCAAAGAAACTCAAGATAAAAAAAAACCACTATCTTGTATTCCTTTATTTTATGCACTCTAGTTTATGCTGTCTATTCTCTATTCTGGAAAAACTTGGCAAGAGAAAAAGTATATTTCAGTGTGTTTGATTACTTGCCTGAAGATAGAAAGTCAAGATTACTTTGCTTTCAGGCATGATTTTCTGAGTTACTTTTTTATAAATATTTTGACAGCGGTCTCTCTACTTACCTGCATTTGTGTTTGATCCTTGTAGTAGTACTGTCAAGGTCTCCATAACCAATAAAGCCAGCTGCTTTTGGTCCTCAAATGAACTATTTCTTGAATCCCCTAAAAAATAATTTCAGAAGCCAAAGTTATAGTAAAAAAATCACTCTTTTCTAAGATGCTTCTTGATACTTTCCACCAACACTTCTATTTTCTTTGCTTCTCCAGAGAATATGCAGCCTAACCATATTCCAAAACAAACTAAGATTTAGTCTACACATGCATTCCTGGGAAAGCTTAACTATGAATCATTTGAAAAGTTAATTTATAAAGACAAGAATTTAAACTGAAGCTTTTGAGCACTATGAGCTCAGTGGCTGACACTGCAGCTGTATATGTAGTTTCATATCCCCAACTTTCGTTTCTTGAAGCCACAAAACCAAACCATAGTTGAAGATTAACATGATCTGTTCTTCTTCAGTATTCAGTACTTGAAAAGAGAAATTCCATACAAAAGCACAAAACTACATTCACATAATTACAGTAAATATGCTGATGATTCAACAGGTGTAACAGACAAACCAATACTGCAAGTGGCATCTTAAAAAGAGAGTAACACGCCAGAAAAAAAACATTTTTTTTTTTAAATGACTAATAAGAAGCAAGCCACAACACAAAGTCATGTGCACCCAGGTAGCACCCTAATCAGATGACAGCTTGGTCCATTTACTTACAAGAACGTGAGAATTGATGTGTTTTTCAATGGAGTTGCTGGCAACAAAGCTTTCTAACTCTAATCAACTCCTACCACTCACTAATGAAGCTTCAGACAACAAACCCAGGTGAAATGTCCAACAATTATGATTAAAAAATAAGTGTCACTGATGCACGCTAACTCAATTGCAGTTTGAATAAAGAATGTAAAAAAAAGTACCTGTGTGTGTGTGTGTATGTATGCACATGTGGCACTTGGCAATGCATGCTTTGCAGGCTAAGCAGCTATGTAGCTTATCTCTGAGATGTTCAGTTCCGGAGATAAGATAACAACATTTAAAAAAAAGTTTTTTTTTTTTAATGCTCTTAGAAAAATGTAGACCCAACTTATTGTTACTGTAAGTCAGCAGATGAAAAACTCTCTAAGACTCAATTTGGAGTTTTAGAAAGCAGGCATTCCTTATTGCGGCACCGGGCACACAGGGGATCACTCCACCTAGTGTGTGCATTGAGCTGCTCAAGGGATCACTCCACCTAGTGTGTGCATCGAGCTGCTCAGCTATAGGAGTTATGTACAATTAGAATATACATACTCATTAGATTTCTGAGAAATGATTAACATATTCATGTTATTTCCTGGAACTCATTAACATATGTAAAAGTCTTTGACGCATGCATTCTTATGTCCATTGGTGGTCTTTCAGGGTCCTCTGGTGGTCATCGATACGTCTTCCTCACCGTGTCCACTAGCTGAACTCAGTCTTCGTGGATGCAGTTTGTTCTTTGGCTCGGTTGCGCATTTTGCTTACACAAACTAGCTTATTTCAGCATAGCTTCCTTATCTATTCTACTCCAAGATACAAAGTTTCAAGGTCTTCTTTTGCCTACTGAACGTTTAGCTCATCTATTCACAGGGTACTTCTACTGAAGATCTAGCTTATCTACAGAGTATGTCAAACGCAGCTACATTACTCCAATAGAGAGAACCATATGTCTCTTCAGTGTTCTTTTATACTCGGTATCATTATAAAAAGTCTGCAAACTTGAATACATACTCCTATTAAGAGCTCAAATATGCACTCTATAGTATTTTTCAAAGCTGGGGCTAAACACAATGAAATGCCCAAGTACCTTTTGTGAGGAAGAATACAGATACTATGTCTTACTCCTTCACTTGCTCTTTTCATGTTAAGTAACAAATATTAAACCAATCCTTTTAAAATGTTTTTTTTTTATGTAAGATATGAACTCCTAGTCCTTTGCATTCATACAGCATCTTTCATTAAAGCTCGCCTCACGCTTCTTGCAGGACGTTAAGAGAGAAGCAATTCCAATGAGCTTTTAAGATGGCACACCAGCCCCCAGCAGAACTCAGCCCTTGAGATACATGTTCAGACTCTCTTGTTCCTCCTCTTAAATGCTAGTCTCCACCATTCCCAGCTGAAAAAAACCCCATGTATTAGTAAAATGGAAGAGCACACACTACCTTGATCATTCAGTGCCTGAGTGGGATCTTTCAGAAGGGCTGCATATTTATGAAGAAGATTTACCATCACCTCCAGAAGTCCCACTTCCCTGAAGACATCCTTAAAGATGTAGTCATGACGGGTGAACTTCAGGAGTGTCTTCATGGCAATGATGCTACACTGAAAAGAAGTGCTGGATTTTAAAAGGATGCTCACACTGATCAGTTCTTTACAGGGTATGTAATTCAAGCTGAAGACAACAAATTCCAGCATCTCAAAGTATTTGGTCTGCACTTCTGGAAGTTTAGGAATTTTCTCTGCAAACTGAGACAATGTGTGCTGCGATTCCAAAATGAAGTAGTTGGCATTGTCTGCCATATAAATATTCGTGATGGCATCAAGGATGATTTGTGCTAGATAGTTGGTTTTTGCTCTCAAAAATGCATTCTGGAGGACCGAAAATGCTTGAATATTCCTCACACTGTGACCTAAATCAGGAAACAAAGTGGGATGGGAGGAAAAAGGAAAGAGAAAGTTCTTAATCGTCATAAACAATGAGTACACTTATTAATAATGATCCATGCATTTTAATAAGTGTGAATAAAATAACAGTATGTGTCACGTATAATAAATTTTTTTATTAAAACTGACTCTTCAAAAAAGCCTCTGCACAATCACTTACATTGCAAATACTACAATCTACTGTTCATTAAGATGGCATCTTCAACTTTGAAAGTAAGTGTTTACATAAGCAGCTAAATGAAAGACCATTTCTTTAAAATAGGTAAGCAAGCTGACCTATTGTTAAAACATGCAACAGGATACAGTTCTAGAGACAAAACAAAGCCTGCCTGTCATCTACCCAGGCCGTAAGAAAACTCATTACAGCAACGTGTTCTGTATTCCATAATGCAGAACGCAACTCTGTCCTCTACAAGTATTCGGCAGGCTAAGTTTAATATAACAGCCATCTGTATCCCCTCACTCAACAGAGCAATAAGCAATAACAAATCCTCATCAGCCGGGTTCAAAGGTAGACAACATGCACGGCCTCCAAATTATCCTCTCGCTTCCACTCTTTGGCAATTGCCTGCAAGAAGAAGAGAGCTATGCATAGAGAAACTCCACAGGGCAGCGTAAGGCCAGCAGCTGCCTGCCTTCCACAGAGAGGCTGCTCTTACTCAGGTCTGGATTAACTGGCATGAAGGACCATACCGGTATCGGAAGGTGGCACGGGGCTGGCTTTGGGAATCAGGCCTGGGAATAAGAAAGCTTTGGCAGGGTCCAGTACTGTTAATGATTAGGGAATTAAAACAAAGGGGGAGAGAGAGAGAGTTGTAAAGCGTAAGGTAGCTGTGATATTAGCACACAAAGACCTCACATGTTTAAAAGCTCGGTAAAATTTCTTCTTGTAAGTACCTTCAAGTTGAATAAAACCTCATTCATTTAGCCAAAGAATGCATGATTTCTGAGTACTCCCTGTGGCCCCCAGAATTTTCTATGGGCAGATACTATTCTTATTCTACTAAAAAGATGCCTCAAAGCCAACTTTTTTAAACTTTTATAGGAACAGTACAAGTCACTGTGGACAAATCCCATAATACAGAAAACAACTAATGGTAAAAATAATTTAAAAAAATAAACAATCAAGAGTGACAACTTGAAACACATTCTAAACAAAGCATTTAGGATGTTCTAACAATAAAATCTTATTTTCAAATAAGCTATAAGCAAACCGTTAACCTGATTTAAAAACCCTTTCATAAACAAAGAATCCTGATTTATTACATATGCTCTGTGGAATGCTACTCTCTTCATAGTTTATAAACTAAGTTGTCCAATTTAAAAGTAAATTCAATTATCTTCATGTCTAACCTCACCACCTTCCCTGCCAGTATTTCTCCAGAAGGCAACAGGAAACTTCCTTGAAAACTAACATGAAACAATTTCACATACTGGAAGAATATTAAAGTTACATTATAAATCACACTCATTTGTTTCTAAAAGGACATTTTTTACATGCTTTATTTACAATGAAAAATGTTGAAAATGGGATTTAGAGCTTATTAAATGTGACAGGAACATAGGTAGTGACAGATACAACTATTTATACTCTAATTTAGTATCAACAGTTGTTCCAGGCAATCAAGCAGATTAATAAGTTATCTTTGATTATTACGAGGACCCCTGAAGATACCAAATCTTAACCAGCTCTTCGGCTAATATTTTCTTCATAAAAAGACAACTTGCTAACGTAATGAAAAGCAGGTAAAAGGAACTGAGAGATGTCATGACAAATACCAGAAAATTAAATAACAGAATTCCTTTGGAGATTTCAATAGGCCATGGTTCTCTCATGCTATTGTATCAGAAAAGCTGATTAGCTTAAGCAAAAATTAGTATGTTATTATCAAAACATGGAGAAATTAAGCTCTGAGTGTGATTATCACCTTCTTTCTCTATTTAGTGCAAAGGGAAAACAATTCCCATGAACAATGAACTCTCTCAATACCAGAGATAGGAAGTCATTGTCCAAGGAACCTAGGTATACAAGAGAAACAGTGAAAGTAAATCCATTAGCCTATAAATCTATAAAATTTTTCTTGTATCCCTGGTACTACTAAATCCCATAAAAAGTCCAAGTAACAAACTAGCTCCACGGTCACTACTAAATTCCAACCTACTTAGTTACATACAAGACTTACCTGAATTTTAAGTTTATACACAGGATGTGAAAAATAAGTTTATTTTTATAAAACCCTTTCCCCCCCCAGACTTCCTCAACCTTATCTCCATATCGTAATTGACTGTGGCTGCAAGCACACCACAGATTTTACCACTCTGTGAACACTGGTCATGAAACAACAGATTTCAGCTCACAAGTTCTACTTGCCTAGCTGACAAAAGCTAACAGAAAGCAAATCTTAGCCAAAAAAAAAAGAAAAAAAAAAATCAAAGAAATCAAACCAACACATAAGCCTTTCACATCAGTTTAGTAAGAGCAGCTTAAAACACCATAAATCAAATCAGTGCATCTCTCCATTATGATAATCTCTTAAAATGTCCATGTAGAAACTGTCAGCTTTGCAGTGAGAGATGTTTGACTTGGCCTTTAGTCCTCAAAGACAAAAGCCCTACACTTTCTTCTTTGGGTACCAACCCCAAAATAGAACCTTTGAGACCAACAGAACTAAGTATTTGATACGCAATCTTAGTAAAAGAACCCAGATTCAACTGCAAATGGTTTGTGTAGAATACAGCTTCTTTGTATTTTGTTGTTTACATTAAAAAAAAAAAACAACCCAAAAAACAGAGGGAGAAAGAAAGCAGACTCACCTTTGCCTGCAGGCTGTGGGACTGCAAATCCAGGTAGTAGGAAAGGTACTCCAGTGGTAACACCAGCTGGCTTTAATTCATTGACACCATATGTTGTTAAGGAAGTTATCAAATTAACTAAGTCCTTCAAAGCATCCTTAGATTCAGCCTCTTTTGCCTGTTCTAATCTAAAGAAAATACAATAGATCAAGTTAGCAGCACTAGTTTATTTCAACTCAAATCACTTTAATAAGGTATCTCTTCCATTTTACTCTATTAGAGACCACACTTTTACTGCCCTGTTCCTGCAGTATTTTACATGTTCTCTGTTCATATTTCATATCATTAAGTCAGTCAAATGTTATTGGATTTATGAGAGCATACATTTATTTGCCATAGAAATTCACCTCATAAATCTTTCCTTGAACTCAATAGTCTGCTAAAAAGCAGCACAGACATGAAAATTACTTCTAAAATCTTCGTACAAACTTGAAGCTACTGGATAGGAAAATACCTAGATAGTCTGTTATTAAATAAATCCATAATTAACTTGCTAGATTATATCTGCCACTTTGAGAGTTAATATTTTATGCTAATGAAACGGTACCTTGGTAGAAGCCTAACACTTAGAAGCATACAATGAAGCATCTTCATTAGAACTACAGACCCTTACCTTTGAACGCAAGAGGATGGAAATGCTAACATCCCATTCCAACCATTGTTTCCCACCAGCAACATGCCAAACCCTAGAAACTGACTCCGAACCCTAGAACAATCCTCATTTTCCTTCAACTTCACCAAAAATTCAATCATGTTTAATTACTTACTAACTCTATAGTCTCTATAGATCTCAGGAGAAAGCTGGGGACCACAATCTCCTATTCACTCATGCAATGCGAGCTATGTTTTTCTTCTTGCTGACAAGTGACCATGAGAGCCCTTAGAAGCAGCTCATTCTGCATCCTCCATCTTCTTCTCAGTCAGACATGTGGCTGAACCTCCTTCAAACAGACATTACAGAAGCACTGAGCTCACCTATTGCCATTCTACTAATCCTCCATACGCTCTGCCCTTTCACATCATTGAGGTGAAATTACATACTCTCTCCTTTGGTCCTCACAGACCTCCTGCAATTTCCTATTAAGTCACCTTCTTCACACATCCTTCTGCATTACCACCTCCAAAGCCTTTCTTCTTTGCAGCTTGACGCAGTGTCCAGATTTCCTACCCCCACGTGACAGCCATCTTCACAATAGTGCCATAGAGCTGAACAAGTCTTTGTCAGTAAGTTTGAACCAAAACATGTCCGGGGAGAATACATTACTGCTGTTCATCACTGACCGATACATAGGCTTGTCCAAGATGATAGTTTTTTGAAACAAATCATGTTTTGATCTGAAGATCAAGAGATATGGCCATCAAAACAGCAGTCATGTTTTGAACCATCTTCCATCTCCTCTACAATACACAAATCGCTAACAAATACACCACACGTTGGTGTGCACTGTTCACCTTATCCCAGGCATTTCTGCAAGAGTCTTAGTAAGTTTTATAGAGCCCAGGAAGAAGTGAAGACAATGCATTCCTACGCTTTTAACCTTTACTGATGTCAACTGAAGAACCCAGGTGCTCTCCTTCTTCAATCAGACATGCAAACCTTTAGTCTTCCTATATCTTGTCAAGGATTCCCCAATTCTTTGATTTAAAGGATGAGCAAGCTCAGAAGAGAGTTTGTTTAAAACACTTTACAGAGGATCGCTTTTGTACCTGAAAATGAAATTGCTAATGACAGCGTCTTCCCCTCAAATTCCACCTAAACTCTGGCTGACAGATTCTGGTAAACGCTGAGTTTGAATTACATTGCTTTGAACGAATGCGTTAGTAAATATAACACACTCAAAACCACCACTTATACTACAAGTACAATAACAATTCCTTAACAGGTGTTTGATCTTTTGTGGCGCCAAAGATAATTTGTGATTAAGAATTTCAAATGCCATGTCTATGTCTGGTATCCATTTAAAACAAACAAACAAAAAACCCAGAAACATACTATGTAGTAGAAAATTTAGTTCAAATATTTGGGTGCCAAAACTTAGCATCCTAGCACCAAAAATGAATGGCTTGAAAGAGGGAGATAACATTAACACTTCTCATTAATGGCCATTACAGCACTGTTCATAAGCATCTTTGACCGAGTATACTTCATAAGGTGTATGCTCATAGTCATCATTTCCCAGTTTCTGTCTTGTATTTGTAAAACACATATATATTTCATCTGCTAAGCATGCTTCTTCAGAACTTCATATCCAAACAAAGCAACACAGACTGACCACAGATTTTACAGAAATAATGCAACAGACACTAATTTTCTGACCAAGAAAGAAAAGAATGACGTTTCTTTCACGGAAAGAAATAAAATCATGGATGGATCATATATGCAGGTTTTGTTTGGGCAGGCATTTTCATTACCCTATTCTGTGATGCATTAGCAGGTTAGCAGTACCTTTAATAAAAAACACAAATTAAAAAAACCACATATATACACTGATTCCCTAGTAACGTGAGAGTTCTCTTCAGCACTCTGGTATTAGAGCTTATGTACAAAAATGTCTCTTCAATACTAAGTAGCATGTCTTCAGTACTAAGTAGCATGTACCACATTTACGTACATGATTTTTCATTATGATAGTATTTTAAAACAAAACAAAAAACCACTCCAACCAAACCCAAAAATCACTAGTTGCAGTCAAAATTTTATTTTCTGAATTCTTTCTAAATTTTTAGTACCAGTTGTTTTTAAGCATCCGCTTTCTTAGCACATACAGAAACATTCAGTAATAAACCAGTACCGATGAATAAAAAGTTAAACAATGTAGTTTCATAAATGGAGAGAAGCACATAATTTCATGTTTTGGTCCTAATATCTTAATTTCATAACAACCTATAATCACTTAGTATTTGTTCAAACCTATTCACCTATGCTTTATTAAGAAATCTTTTCAGAAAAAGCTCACAGTGATCTGTCTGCATTCCTTCAAGCACTTTTGCATACCTGAGGAGGAGATCACAGAGGAAGTTGTATCCTTGCCATATCCTAAAATCATCCAACAGTGTTTGGGATACATCACTGGAGTCTTTGAGAAAACAAGAAAGTCCAGCAAACATCTCAACTATTTCTAGGGGAGAAAGGTCATCAGACTGCTGCATGTTCTGAACACATGTGGACAAACATTCCTTTTCTGAAAAGAATCGCAATTAAGAAATTTAGGATTTTACTGACATTAATCACAGCAAGAAGTATAACTAGTACAAGAATCATGGCAATAAGGTAACTGTTATTTAACTATCTCTTACCACATAACATTTAATATCACAGAGCACTTGAAGACGAGTAGGATTCTCAAGTGGCTTTGGGTCTGAACCTTAACCTCTTTTTGCCAACCCCTTCCTCCCTTTTATAATCTTTACTCTTACAAGGAGGAGACTGTGTAGACAAATACTGGTTTTTACCTAAATATTTGACCAGATAACTCAGCAGAATAAAAAGACAAATACGGCAACTGTAAATAATTCCAAAGCATCTTTTTTACTTTTAAAACACAAAGATATACAAAGTACTGACTCGAACCGTTACTGATGTTAGGTAAAACCCTACACATAACCCTTTACACCATGTCTTCTTATTGCTACTCTGGTTAGCGTTTCTTTGGCTGGCATATTTGCTTGCCTGATAAATCTTGACCAAAGAGACACAGCTTGTTGCGTTCTGCATACCTCTCACACTTCATCAGTTCATTGTCAGTTGCAGAAAGCTTTCCTAAATCTATAGTCAGATTTTAGGTTGCACTCCTGTTTTAAAGATGCTCCCTTCAATTATCTGCTATTTTAACTTCACAGCATGCACGAGACAAGTGCAAATCTTTCTAGCTAGACTGATAACAAAATTTCCCAGAGATCAAATCAAAGCATGAGATAGTGAAAGGATGCTCCTTTTGCATATGATAAAACATCTTAACTTTTTTCCTGAATATGAGATGAACCTCTTGACAGATGTTATCTCTTAAGTCAGGTTTATTTTTTTTATCAACAAGCGAGAGAGAATGCCAACTGGTTTTCTTTTTAAGATTTTATTTCACTTTTTAAAGAACCTAGGATATCTTTTGATATGCCAGCCTCACTCCTCTGTGGATCAAGCCAACAGAGATGCAATAATGGTAGTAGCTGCAATATGCCAAACGACAGTCAAAACTTGGTTATTTTCTTTGTTGCGCTTCGTGACGTTTTCACATATACACATACACCTTCTACACTCATCAAAAACCCACCAGAAGGCTGTTACAGATGCAGACAAAATACCTATCACCTTTTAAGCCCTATCTGAAAATACTTAACTGATGACTATTCTGTGCTTCCAAGTGATACTGTACCTTCACATCTTTCTGGCTGGAATTGGAAACATGCTGCTAGCACAAGAAAAAACACAGACTGAAATTTTCTGGGAAGTATGTGGAAGCAGGGTAACGTATTTCATAAACTGTCAAAATGGTTTTGTGAAGCCTTGTAACTACTTGCTTTCTAGGGTGTGAGAAAACTGTGGTTTCTTTTTTTGCAGTAGGTGTACACTGCTAAAATGTATGATAAGGATGTTAGTTCACTTCAACAGTCATTCCAATTTAAAAACTACAAATGCTTCTATGGGGTCCTACAGTCTAAAAGCCCTAAATATAATATTAGAAACATACTCTACCAAATTTCCTACCTCAAATCCTACATACCTAAACACCCATGCAATTTTAAATTAATGCAACACAAGTATTTCATATGCAAAGCTGCTCCCAGGCAGTTAATATCCTCTCCAACACTGGTTTTCATCTCGCTTTGCTCTTGCAAATTCTTTGTCATGAATCAGCTTGGCAGCTGCCCTTGCTAAGCAGACCATGACCAGTCACTTGTAAAGATACATGATGAATAAAGTATTTCTTATATTAGCTACTAAAATCTGTAACCAACTACAGAAATACCCCTGTACGCTACAGTTCCCATGCCTGAAACAGTCAGGATGCTATTTGTCTCAAAAAAGGATAGGAGATAAAATGGAATGATTCTGGCTGCTTCAGTCATTTGGTGGCTCACAGGCTGAATTAAGCCCATGAGATGATTTTATTTTGGCGTTCAGGATGCACAAAATTCGCAATCTGCAAGCTGTACGGCAAGGTGAGGAAGAGAAGGGCCTGGCAGAAGAAACGCAGGCTGGCTGAACCGTCAGCAATCTAGTCAGCCAGCCAACAGGGAAAACATAGGGTCTGCAAATCCATCCAGCCGCCAGGCTCTTTCCAGCTGTGTCCCAAAAGCTCCACACCAGATTGTGACACAGGCTCTAGGACAGGCTACACTTAAGCTTCCTAGGAGCACCAGTACTGAGAGACCGCCTCCTTCGGGCAGAGGCTTGGGTCTCAGCCAAGCAAAGGACAGCCTCCCTGGGCCAGGCCCTAGGGACAATGCCCTTGGGTTGGGGACCCTGCAGGGAAGCTGGGCTGGAAGGAAGGAAGGAGGAAGCCAGCTGGCAGTTCCAACGTGCCATCAATAAGCACTTGGAGGTTTGCACTCAAGTGTTTCTGTGCCCATATGCTATGCTCCCTTGAGGATTTCCTAGTGCCTGTATTACCCAGGTTTTGCTGTTATCAGAGTATGCCAGCCCCCAATACCCTGGATAATGGACAGTACATTGCAAATCAGTGGTGGTTATAATGGTCCGACCCAGCCTCTTCCTGCAAAAGCAAGATGTCTGGGAGAAAGAACCTTCTCCCAGGATACTCAAATTAGCTCTCCCTAGTTGGTGTAATGCACCAGTATTTACTACACGGGCTTCTAATAGCTCAAACTGCATCAGCAAAACACATGGAGCTGGTTCCTCTTCCTGCGGCTTCCTCAGATGTCTCTACACTTTTATTGCCAGCTAGAGTGGTACCCAAACATGCAGCTGTAAACAGGACACTGCTAGCTTGCCTCGCGCCTCTGCAAGGAGCTGCTGCTGCTAACTCAAACACAGGACAGAAAACAACTCCCGTTAAGAATTAATGCTTGCAGCAAAAGTGACAAACCTATGCATCTTCCCAGTGACTACTTTTCAATACAGGCAGTTACTGAAGTTGTTGAAAGCCTTTCCTTTTGGTTAGCATAAACTCTACACCAAAACATGAAAGGAAACTCCATCTTCCAATGTTAACTTGAAATATGGATGAGGCAGACTCAGCTACAAACACCTCTCTCGCTACACAAGCGCTCTGAAATTTTACCTGTATGTAAATGCCTACGTGTCCAAAAAAAAAAAGCCTGTAAGCTTTCCTTGATCTATTATTTTCATGCCTATTTCCTAACTAAGAAAACTATGAAGTAAGAACAGAAAAAACCCAATAAATAATATTGGATAGACACATACCATGAATGTATTTCACTACATTGACGCTAAGGCCATGACGCGATATGGTCATTAGTACTTCCCCTGCACTCTTCCTCCAAGGCAGATTATAGGGAGGGCACCATGAGGTTATTGCACTGAATAGAAGCTGGAGATCATCCTTTTGAGCCAGTTCTTCCGCCGGGGACACAAAACTGCACAATTTTACTAGGATCTGAAACAGTAAGTCATTAAACATCTAGTATTAATACCCTGATCATTGCTATTTTTGTCTAGACTTAGTAAAAGACGAAACATTCTTTCATTTAGCATACACATTAAAAAAACGCAATGCGCTGTTTTTCCTTTGCATGTTGTTTCTGTAATTTGAATTGAAGACAAGGTTATTCAACATGCGGTTATTTCAAGTCCCAGTTCAGTTTAAAATGACTAGCAAAAGATTAGCAGCAGAGTTTAAATCTCTTAGGCTGACACAGCATACTTGTATGGATACCAAGTTATTCCATTCTTGGAGAATCTGCCCGTTACCTAATTCACAGGTCTAAACATTGCAGTGGGGCAGAGGCTCTGCAAAGCAAACTGTTGTATCCCTTCCTAATGCAGGAAGAAGGCTATTGATGTGCTGTCTGCAGAGCAGCATCCATACCAGCTTGGCCAAATGAAAACAGCCAAAATAGTATGGCAGGAAAGGATACAGCAACACTGTCGACCTACCTGGATGACCGACTCCTGGATCTGAATTTCCAGGTTATCTTAAACAAGACAAAACGCAGCCACACAACCAAAGTTACTATGTTGTGCTCCCTTTTCTGCATGTTCTGAGGACATCTGATGTCCATTTTGTGTCTTGTGCAGGAAAAGCTGAGGCTCCCTCTCAGAAAACTGTAGGAAGACTTTGCAAGGCTGCCTGCGTCCGGAGGAGGTTTGGAAGCTATCTGAAACCTCACCCACTCCAGCCAGCTCATTTGAGAGCACCACTTTACAGACCTTGAGAAGGGACAGAAAAGAGCTGAGCTGTAGTACATTGCGGGGGACTCTATGTGGTAACACTGATCATTTATTAACTCTGCTGACTGAAACACAGCAAAGCATTTTCTGAAAGATAGCTCACAGCACACCACGATTTCTGCTTTGGAAGACAGCCTGCAGTACTAAGACAAAAAAGAGGCAAATGGGTATGTTCTCATATAGTGACTGTTAGCGGGCAGACATTGTGGCTAGTAATTGTGGGAATAAGGCTCTCATCTTTATTTTTGTAGTGCAGGTACCAAAATGCCTCTCAAATGTTATACTTACAAATCTTAACACTGCCTTCAAATCCCTGAAGGATGTGATTGTTGATAGACCTCTATGGTTTTGCGTATGTGCCTACAATGACCCTACATAGAGACACGTCCAATTTGCACATGGAAACTGGTAGTATGATCATCAATCCCTTTCTAACATTAGCTGTCAGCTGCTTCTAAAAGTTTCGTCAGGAGAACGTATGGGAATTTCTTTGCAAGATCTCCAATTGAAACTTCAGAAAGCAGGAGCAGGTCAGATGGACTCCTTGGTCTCCCTGGGAAATCTGGGGGATAATTGTAATAGTAACAGCAAGCTCAGATGGTTCATTCCCATATTTAAATGATTTTTTCCATATTCATGGTTAATTTCCATAATTGAACGGGAAATAGCATATATTAAATTAATTCATAGATTATTATCAATACTAATGGTTTTTACTATGTCTATTTCAAGCAGTAACGGCCAAAGATACCAAAGACTAGGACCGGTTAGATTAAAACAGAGTAATAGTCAACATGCTGCTCCTTTTAAGCAGCTGCCCAGAACAGTTGCATATATTTTTGTGGAGGAGATCATTTGCCGAGGACAAAAACCACAGGAGGAGTAGAAATTTAACCTCAACTGACTCACAGAGGCGATCAGCTCCGGTGCAGGCGCGTCCCACAGTGGAGCGGCAGATCGCGGAGTACAGGGGGGTTTCCTGAGCTGGGGAACCCCCAGGGGAGCGCAGAGACCCACTGGGAGCCAGCAGCTCTCACCAGGGCGGCTGACGAGGTGTGGGCAGGGCCAGGAGCAACGGCTGCCACCCCCCACTCCCACTAAAGGCAGCCCCAGGGAGCACTGCCACCGGGAGCACTGCCAACAGGACGGGCAAACAGGGCGTGGCGCGGCAGCTAGGGTATGGCACCTCTTCGAAGGAAAGGCATTACACGGGCCAAGTGGGGACTCGGCATACACATAACCCAGCAACTGGGCACAGGTCAAGGGCACTCATCTTACCCGACCCTCAAGGCAGAATGGTGGGCACTTGTCTGAGGGTAAAGGCCACAGCTCCAGCTGGGGGGTCTGCACCATCTACCCCAGCGGTAGGTGCCTCCACGCAGATGGAGCTGCTGAAGGGAGAGGCTGCAGTGC
>NW_008795365.1:1479128-1543985 GCF_000699145.1 Aptenodytes forsteri | reverse complement strand
GGGTTGGACTAGATGACCTTTAAAGGTCCCTTCCAACCCAAACTATTCTATGATTCTATGTGCTTGTAGGAAAATCCATCTTACTCTGAGCCACCAGTTTGTGAAGAATCAAGGAAGAGCAAAACCTGGTTCAAGTGAAAAGTTTCTGGACTTCTCTCACATGAAGCATTTCCATTCCTCTTGCAAATTCCATGACCTATTTTACCTTTCTTACCTGTACAAAGACTTTCTGTAGTAGCGCTCGGCGCTCTGCGAGAGGTAGTTCATTCTGTGCTCCTCCAACTACCTCAGGCACATGTGGAAGGTCAAAAAACAGATATAGACATTTAACAAGTGTGGAAGGCACTGACATTGTAGTCATGCAGTCCACAGTTTTCTGGGGAAAAAGAAAACAGAGCAAAAAAACAGTTAAGCATATTACTATATTCAAAAAGTCACACTCCTGTAATGCAGTTGACTCAAATGCTGGTTTTTCTTTCTCACACCTTTGGTGAGGTGTCCACATGGCAGTACAGATTTACCATCTATTCTTGAATGCCCACCTAAACAGTAACCTTAAAAATAGGATCATAATTTATTTACATGACAATAGCATCTAACAGCCACAGTTCAGAGCAGTCACCACACAGGACAGAAACAAAAACTGACAGTCTCTGCCAACAGAAGCTTACAAGTTAATTACAAGACCCTTCAGCCAAGCCCTCATTAGCTATCTATTCTTTGTAGCAGTAGAAATGGGAGTGGGAGGAAGACTATTCAGTTTACGCACTTGCTTGGCAAGAAGGTATAAGCAGGCATAAAGAGCAAGGTAGTAGAAAACATGAAAGCATCAGTGGGAAGAAAAGACAAATTGGGGTGGAGGTTAGTGACATACTAAACACAGATAAGATGATGTGCTGAATTATAAAGATTAGAGCGGAAAGAACAAACCACACAGCTGTCCAGTACATTGCCAGAGACTGGATCTCTGATGGAGGGCAGCACCAAAAGCAGAAGCAGTAAAGATTCACAGTATCACCCGCTCATCACTGCTGCTGGCTTCACTTTTCGCAACTGCTGCTGCCCTCCTTGAATGGGGAGCCCAAGTTCAAAGCCCGAGTGATTTAGGTGCTGTATGTGACATGCATCTCATGGGGCACTAAGCAGCAGCATGCAAGAAAAGCCTTTGGGGAACAATAAAAGTTGCATGCATAATTCAAAAGAACATTCTAAATTAAAGTTCCAAAACAATGATTTTTTTTTTTTTAGGCAACTGAAACCACAAGGAATTAAAGCAGAAGTTCTGTGGCAGTATAACAGAAAAAGGATCTTAACACAGAAAGCAGAATATAGTTACAACATCTTTTAGTGTGCATTCATGCAGCTCATTATTTTATTGCTTTTGTCTCTCCCGCCCCACAATTTATTTTCAGCCTTGTTGTTTAAGACTAACCTGTCCTGATGAAGCTAGTAAATTGATTGTGGTGAGCAGCATCCAACCTCTACTTGCTTCTTCACTTTGATTGACCTCCAGAAACTGGACTATGGCACGACTTGCAGCCTCTGTAGGGGAGCAGTTAAAAAAACTTAATAAGAATTCAATCTGATAGTCTGCAGAAGGGAACACGTCCTCTCAACAGTCTCGAGTGCTGAGCATGAATTCACCTCTGCAGCACTTCTTGAAAAAAGGACTAGGCTTAGGCCTACACTCTCCAGACACATATTCCAGTCTTCCACACGCACTTGGCTTTGACACTAGCAAGGCTGCAAAAAGTACGTTTTTAGGTCATCATCCTTTAAACCAGCAGACAGATTTCAGTAACATGCAGCAACTTCTGTTTGAGTATTTTGGCTTTATCAAATACAACATACTCTTTTCCAGAGACATGAAGTCACCATCACTTAGTGGTCTCAGTGGGAAAAGCTGATATTTAAGTTCTGAAAAAAAGCACTGCACTAAAACAACAGTACTGAGGATAATGGGAAAAGACTGGAGGGAAAGGAGAGGTGCAGAAAGACAAAAGGAATAAAATACAGGAACAAAAAGTAAAATTAAGACTAAGATCAGCAATTACCACATCCCCATCCTACATCTTTTGGAAAATGAAAACGCTAACAACTTATGGCTAATTCTCATGATCCTGGGAACACTTCTGGAATCAGATGCTATTCCGTATCAGTCAGAGCTAAAGATAAATATTCAGCCTAGTAAACAAGTTATCAGCCTCAATAAATAAATCAACAGAAAATGCAATCCTATTTCACTGCTGTCTGAATACACGCTTAAGTTAAGAAATCTATAATGCCAGTCATGATGACTGTCCATTACCCTTAAGGGAAATCTAAAACCATTTTTCATTAATAACTGCGTATCAATCATCTTCAGTGCTTTTAGTGTCAACTAGGACAGAAAAGGAAGGTGTAGAATATTGTTTAAAAATGGAATTACAAAGGAATTACTAACGGAGGAATAAACCAGCAACTGAAGAAAAATCCAATTTTAATCTCAGTTTGTTTGCTTCATCTGCTGTTAAGATTCCCCAGCACATACCTGTGAAGAAGTTTGTTCTAAAGTAAACGTATTTTATATGGCAAAGTACTTATCAAACTTCTAGCATTGACTACTCTGAAAGGATAATTTTCTGGAGCACCAGACTGTAAGCTGAGCTGGACTAGTAAACGTACGAAGTAGATGATTCTAGAAGATGTCTACAGTTGTTCACTTTACATTCCTAATATTAACTTTTCTCAAGAGAGACTACTACCATACAGAGCCAAAGCCATCAGCCACTACACGTACTGGTGAATCAACGTAACAAAAATCAAGGTGTAAAGAAAACACTTTTACCAACAGGAAGACAACTGGTAGATGAAGAGGAGTGATTATCCCCCTCCGCACAACGCTCGTTATATCATGTGTGGAATGCTGTGTCCAGGTTCAGTCCCAACCCAATACAGGGAAGACAATGATCAACAGGAGTTCAGCCTAGAGCCACCGAGATCTTTTGGGGCTGGAGCACCAACCCTGTGAGAACAGGCTGAGGAACCAGGGAGAGGGGACAACCTCAGGGGCACTGAACAGCAGCCTCAGTGCCCACAGTGGGGGAGCTATCGAGAAGTCAGAACGGGGCTCTTCACAGCACTGCATGGCTGGAGGGCAAGACACAACAGGCTTATATCAAGAGAGGTTCAGGCTGCATATAAGGAGAAATTTCCCCCCACCCCGAGGACAGAGATGCACTGAAACGGGGCTCAGAGAGGCTGTGCTGTCTCCAGCCTCGGAAGTTTTCAAGACATGACAGGATCAAGCCCTGTGCAACCTCATCCCATCTCACAGTTAGTTTGGCTGTTAGCAGGAGGTTGGACAAGAGACCTCTCTTATTTTACAATCTTCCCTCACATGGAAAAAGGTCTATTTGATGTCTCACTTGGGGATTTCATGTCACCCATGCTGGTGTCAGTTTCATTCCCTTCCAGTGCAAAAAGGATGTATTTTTCCCTAAAGCTCAGAAACCCTTTTATAGTCATAATCCCAGAAAAAAGATAGAGAGACAGATTTAAGGTAAAAATCCAGGTTTTTGTACAAACCACCGGCTTTTCCAATTCTGGTGCTGAAGTAAGGAGGGTTACCTATCAAATCCCTGCATGAGACTGACTGAGATAAAACAAAGCTTGAAATACCAAGGTGAAAGGTAACGTAATTTTTAAAACTCACACAAATGCGGACATGCAGCAACTTCCCAGCATGCTGACCTGAAGTACCTGGTGGGCACTTCATCGCAAACCATCGGTGCAAAACATTGGCCAGATGGTTGAGTGTATGAGCAGATCAACTTAGAAAGCACAACAGCCATGCCACAGCCATAGTTCCTACACTAAAGGCATACACAAAATGCCAGGATTCCTGGCAAAAGCCACCTTCCTAAATTCTGAGTGTCAAGCGTGTGTAAAGCACACGCTGCTTCTACAATGACAGTGCCCCACCAGCCCAATGTTAGGTGCGATTTAGCAGGCCTGTTCTCTTTCTACCTGACCACAGACAGTCTCTGACTGTAAGCAGGTATGACTGGTATCAAACAGGGTGTGTACAGCCTCCTTTGGGCATAGCCTCCAAAAGCCACCTGTGGAACAGGGGCTCTTCTAGTCATCTTTGAAAGTGAGACTCAGGGGTTAAGTATATGCTCCTGAAAAAGTTGTCATGCTGCTGGCATCCTAAATGGCATAGCAGTTGAACACTATAAATAGCAGTTTCAAAACTGTCAGTCTTAATTAAGCACTACCTAAAACACAGACAGGATTAAGTACAGGAAGAAGTTCTCTTGTCATCTGCTCTGAGCAAATTTGATAGCACTATCATTTAAGATTATTTTCTATCATCAGCACTAGTCTTAACTTATTTCTTGTACCTTTTCCCTGGTTTTGAAGTGCTCACATCATCTTTTAATAAATCCTCTATGTGCCCCACCCAGACATCCTTAGCCTTTCAACTTCTGCAGAACAAACCACTAAATCTAGGATTGTGATATGCTGGCTAGTAAAAACGGCAGAAGAGCAAAGAGAAAAACCTATAAAATAATATGTAAGCATACATGCATAGATATCTTGACAACTGTGCAAGCACGTACGCGTTAAGTATGACCATGATTATGTGGTCACATGGTTAATACACAATAGTCAGATTTTTCAGCATGGATTCAGTATATATGGGATAGAGGCTTGGGGGAATAAAAGACCAGAATTTGTTTCATACATAAAAGATGACACAAGTTCTTTGGGTCCTGGACTTCAGAAAAGCAACAGATGGAAAGCGATGGGATTAGATCCATTCAGATTTCTAGCAAAAAGCAGCACTGCATTACAAGCAATGTTGTAATTGCCTATAGCGATAGCACTAAGGACAAATTCAGTACACGAAGCTTTTATAGTTAGATGTTCTAGTACCATAAACAGCATATAATAGTATCATCAGACTTTTGTATAGCTTATTCTTATTCTAGAGTGGAATATTAGCGAAAAAAAATCAGTGCATATGCCAAAGGGGGCGGGGGGGGAGTGGGAGGTATGGGTGAGTGTGTCAGGGGGGTGGTAGGGAGCAAGTTGAAGTCAGGAACCCCTTCTCTAATTGATCCTTCAAGAAGTCTCTACTGCCTCTCGCGGGGAATGCCTGGAAACACAGTCAGATACCTAGAGTTAAAGAATACAAATCATTCCAACTGCCTAGATGGTAAGAAAGAAGTATCAACCCAAACAAAAATGGGATGACAAAAAGTCTCCCTTCGATCATCAGGAACAGTGCAGTGCTGTTAGTTGTCACAAGCTGCAGATATGAAGTGGCTGATGCCTCTGCAGTGTGCAGAAATGGAGGGCTGCTCATCCAAACATAAACAACTCAACTGTGTCAGCATTTAGCCTTACTAACCCAGCCAATAAAAGAACAGGCTTTTTAAGATCTCTTGGAAAGGCACTATATGGCACTACGCTTGCCTTGCACAAGATCTGATAAAGAGCATCAAAAAATAAATTGAAGGTTAACCAAAAGTAACAGGGCATACCAGTCGTTGATCAGAACTGACTCCCGATGAGTAGCTGATAGGACACTGCTTCCCTTTCAGAGCAATTTCAATAAATTCAAAACAGAATTACCTTGTAAAGCAAAGTCACCCACAGGACAGGAAAAACATATATATATATGTATAAAAAATATGAAAAAAACCAAGATGTGTAGTCACAGCATGTGAGATCATTTCCAACATACTCTCTTCTCAACAAAGTTAACTAACACAAAAAAAGTCTGAAAGCAGCCCCTACATCCACTTATTTTAGTGAGACAGATCCTTGACTCTTTAAAGAGAAGCAGACACCACAAGTAACACTATCAGGAAAACTTCAGACTTATGGGAGGAACCCGAAATGCTACTTACTAGTAGAAGATAAGAAGCTTCCTGTAACTACCATCGGTAACTTACCCAAAATGTGAGGATGCACTTGAACAAATAACACTAACTCTTGTGTATTTAAGACAAACATAAAATTAGTTCCGCTGACGTGATAGAGGTAAACTGCAATAAAAATGAACAATAAAAGCAGAGTTTGCACATCAATGGAACTTTAAAAAGAATAAAGGTAGGCATTGTCAGAGGCCAAATACAAACCACTGATATGGTTTTCTGCAATAGTTAAACATTATGATGATGAATGTTTATCAATTTCATCTCCCAAATTGGTCTGAAGATGAGATAATTATAGTCTTTCAGCAGATCTGTTAGAGAAATGCCTAAAGAGGTTAAAAGCATTTTCACAGTTTGAGTAAATCAGTGAAATTACGAGGAAGAGAAAGAAAGGGGGAGGACACCCCCCAAAAAAACCACAAACAAACAAAAACCCCAAAAACCAAACCACCACAACATTCAGAGGGTATAAACAGCAACTGAAAATGTTGTTTC
Source organism: Aptenodytes forsteri (assembly GCF_000699145.1). Lineage (NCBI taxonomy): Eukaryota > Metazoa > Chordata > Aves > Sphenisciformes > Spheniscidae > Aptenodytes > Aptenodytes forsteri. Next base: position 1,537,563 of record NW_008795365.1, on the reverse strand, counting down.
TGGAGGTAGGAGGGATTAGCTGAACAGTCTAGAGATATGGTAAAAATGAACTTAGCATTAAATAATAAATACTGCTACAAATACATACAGAGAATGTTGCAAATATGGATTGAAATGTTGACTGAAATCAACAAAGCAAGACACAACTAAATTGAATTTAAAAGGTGCATAAAACAGTGATGTACACAGACTAGCACACATGAAGTCATTAAGAAAAAAAAAAACAAACCAACAAAACACAAACCCAAAACCACACACCCAAACTTTTGAAATTGACTTTGAAAGGAGGTTAAAATGTTCCAGCCCTGTGATGAACTGTTTTGCTTTGTCATTCTTCAATTTTCTACCCTTCTGCACAGGTTTCACGGATTGTCCCCACAACCACTTATATTCTGACTGGGGAAGGACCTTCCGGGTTGCAGGATTGCCCATAGCTAAGGGAATCATTCTGAACCTCCCTGTGACATCAAGTGTTTATATATCCTAATGCATTAAATAATGAGAGCTGTCAGTATGTCATTTGGTGTGCTTGAGATGCAGACAACATAGGACTGAGTTAGAAACTAATTTTAGTAAACATGGAATAACCGTTACAAGGTACCAAATCACAGGTTTGCACACCCTCAACTGCTGAAATACAGGAAGCTGTTAGGAGTAAAAGAGAAAGGTGTACTCCGTTTCTTGCTTTCTGTTTGTTAGTGACCGCAGCCAGGAACCCACCACTTGGTTACGCTGGTTCACGATTTGATCCAGGAGGACAGCTTTATGCACTTACCTTTAAGTTTGCAATGTGAAACTATTTAGTAGTTGGGACTTCTCATGTACAAGGTACAGGTACTCACTGAAATGATAAACCAAAAAGGTCCCAGGCTATTCAGCTCACAGCACCTGTGGCACAGAGAGACAAGCTCTCCCGCCTACCTGCACATCAGCCACCTCCACACAGAGGACTTCAGGGGACCACATTCCACCATGCATCAGCCCAGCCAGACATCTTGAAATGGCACACAAGTCCTGCGGTCTGTACCAGAGGGATCACCTGAACTAACGTTCCCTGCCGTATGATTATCTTTGCATTGGGTCTAAATTATGATGATGTGCCAAACACTCTAGGACACACTGTTGAAATATTTGCAAAATCACAGAGGAACCAACTGCATCCAGGGTATGTCTTTTGAAAAATACATGAAATAAAAGAGTTGCTTCCCCTCCAGCATCAGTAGCCAAAGTAGCCATTAGTAGCCACATTTATTCTACCAAGATTCCAGCTGTCGCTGTCCCTTTAAGTCTATCTTTTTCAGCCCTGAGCCAGATGCACTTGCTCCCAAAAGAAAGGTTCATTTTGGAACTGAGACTACGCTAGAAATAAATGTTTGCACATATATTTTAGCATAGTACTACCACAACATTTTGATCAATTCAGACAAGAAATTGGATTTATTTGTGGAAAATTTGGCAGCTAAAAATCGCAAGTATATAGAGCTATAATCTCAACCATGACCCCACCATCTTCTAAAACAGACTAGATACCTCAGGGCAAGGGGTATCTACCATATCCACATAAATACGGTTACTGCTGTCACCTGCAAATTATCACTGTTGTACAGCAAAGACTTAAACATACATGATAATTTAACTCAATTTTAACTGCTTCATTTTTCTTACTCCAAGATTACATCCATACGAGAGAGACAAGACAATTGAAACTGTAGCTGAACATGTAACTACAATGGCAATGTTCAGAGACTACTTAAGATAGGGTGCTGGCACAGTTACTACTGAATCATGAAACGCTGTTCTAAGAAAACTACTACAGTCTGCCAAGAATAACTGAGATATGCCTCCACGATGGCAGGCATTACTCACATAGCTGTTAGCATAAATATTCAAAGGCCTGATGAAAAAAATTGCCCTGTGCTCCATTATGAGATGGAGGAGAGGAAAAAAAACCCAACCAACCAAAACAAACAAACAAAAAACCTCCATTATGAGATGGAGGAGAGGAAAAAAACCCCAACCAACCAACCAAAACAAACAAACAAAAAAAACAACACATCAACAGGTAAGATTTAATCATACCACATTCCCAACTGTAAAATACTGCCAATGCATTTATCTCTTTATAGATAGAAAGCAAGTTCTTGTAGAATTTCTTCCCTTTCATTAACTATCTAAAGTTGACTTTTGATAACATTTGTATGGAAAGCTTGTCTCTAAAACAAGCTCAGCAATTTTGTTGACTTAGGAGCACTTCACACCATCAGGAATTTGCACTTGGATATTTCCTGCATATAGTTGTTACTGAAGTTTTTCACTTTTAAAAACATGCTAGGAGGTATAATTACCTGTTAATAGCTATTAAGATATGCTGTATCTTTTTGTTTGGTACACAAAAAGAATGGAAGTTTAAAAAAAAAAAAGCAAGAGCCTTCACAATCCATAGACACAATACTATGTGTTTAACATAAAGCGCATTCTAAAAAGCCAAGAATTTCTATTATTTTTTTCAGTATCAATTCAGAAATGTGTATCTAGCTCTAAACAGTTTAATACAGAATTCTGCAAACCATGAGTTTTAACAGCTTGTTAATTGGTCATTTCTGGAGAGCAAACTGCAACTCCCTGGTCCTGCCAAGAGTCACAATGCAATTGCAGAACACGGATCTCTCAGACCTTCTTACACAAGGTCTGAAAAGGGTTTACTGACTGAAGTAACAGCAATCTTGATAACAGAGGAAAAATGACTGCTTTCCGTTTTAATAAAAACATTGGTACTCATTACATTAAAGCTTAGAAGAGTACCAAACTGTCTTTTAAGTCACTGTGGTTAAGTTTCCAAGTGGGGTAGAAAACAAGAAAAAAACCCAAAACCAAAACCAACAAAATCTACCTCTGACTTGTGAGGTTTCAAGGATGACAACTGGATTATCTTGGAGCAAGAAGGAAAGGTATGGCTTAAGTAATAAACACACAAAAATGGCCATTCTTAGCAGAATCCAACTAACTAGCAGGCATAACAGATGCTCCCCAGAAAAAAGGTCAACCATCACCATTCTGCCAGCACGGCTGTTGGACATTCATTTCCCCTAAATACCCAAAGAAAAGACATTTTGCGCCTGTTTACCCATAGAGAACAGGTTTTGTCTATGATATCTGTTTAGCCATCTGGAATGTTTCACTGTTAGTCACTCTACCTAAAATGGAAAGAAATTGTAATTGGCACAGTTTGTGACTCCTGACTTCACGCGTAATAATTTGCACAGCCTTTTCCAGCCTGCTATTTTCTTATTTACCACCAAATCCAAACTGAGAAGCCAGCACAGATCTTAAAATTATCTAGTAGTTAAAAACTTGATACTTCTCGGAAGCACTCCTCTTCAGAAGAGGAAAGCAAAGAGGAAAGCTAATGAAACATGCCTTCTTGGCGCACTGTCCTCAGTTATGCAACTCCCAATACATAGTCAGGTTCTGACACATTCAGGTTTCAACAGAACCAAATCTCACCCTGACATTTAATAAACAGAGCAAAAGAGGGGTCCACTAACATTTTTGTAGGGCTAGCAGTATTGGTCCTAATGTGGGACTCGCTGTACTTTCACATCTTACTAGCTTCCAGGCCAACAGCTAATTTAAAAATGCGTGTTTTTAGAATGTTAACATATCCAAGGGACAAAACACACCACCAACAGGCACCCTCAGGCAAGATACAGCAGCTGTCCACATGCATGTTCTTGGTCTCCTGCTACTAGCAGGTGATGCAACTTAGCTCACTCCTCTCTTTGATGTGTTATCAAGTTTGTGGAACTCAGCTTTCTCCGTAACCCAGGAAGGAAAACTCCAGCCTCCTCCTCCTCTCTCTCTCAGCCCAAAGAAATGGAAGACAACGCATTTTCACTGCGAAGACTTCAATTTCTGAGCCTGCACAGTTGCTGTGGGTGGCAGCTCACAGTATTCTGACTGATCTGAAATTCATGATACACATCTCACAAAGCTCAGACTTGTGCCCCACGCAATACCTGTGGACTTATTTGATGCTCTCCGTCGAATTTCAGTCACCATCAATCGTGACACTTGAGTAGTAAACTGCAGGAGGTCAGAAAATTTTTCTGTCATTGTACTCGGAGGAGCATTTCCAAACACCTAAAACAAGAGAAAAATGGATGCATCAAAAAGTCATTCGGTTTACAAGGATCACTACAAACTACTTCCAACTTCGCAAACTTCCTTTGCGAAGAAGGAGTATTACTATGGAGATTACAAGTTTTTGTTTTCCTGCTGCAGTATTCATCACTGTACTGGTTTTCACAGTGCATGCTGTAAGATATATTCATAGTTGGAATCAAGACATCATTCAGAGAGGTAAGATCTGATGAATGAAGGGGAAAAAGGGAATCACAAGTTTTCTTGTGAGATGAAAACCCCAGAGAGCCCCAAAAAACTGAGATTGCACTTAATGGGCTAAAGACTAGATACTAGAGCAAATTCTCCAACAGGAGTCCTGTTTTTAAGAGCAACTCCTTTAACTATCTGCTGGACCTAAACATCCCACAGGGGTGAACTGCATGTACAGAACAATGTGTGTAAAATCTTCTAGAAGGGACTAGGAAGTAGAACTGCCCTGTTAAGTCTTCCCTCGATAAACTGACGATACCAGGAAGCCTCCCATGCTGCTGGCATCCCAAGGCCTTACTCTCCTCTCTTGAGATCCTCCTGAACGTAACAGCAGTAGTTACTAGGGAATTTTTTTAATAAATTGTCACTTAATTCTAGTAACTTATTCTTTATGATTAAGCATTAATTTGGTTATTAAATCATTTATTGAATCACATTTCACAGGGAGAAATGCGTTAACTCTGTGGTATTGCACTAAGCTAGGGAACACAACATTATCTCAAAATGGATTAGCTAGTTGTTGAAGTAATTCACTTTTCATTCAAGACTGCACACAAAAAGGAGTCTCCATCCATACTTCTGACATAATCCTTGGTCTAAAACAGTCACAGTAAATCCACGATATTCATTATCAAACAAAGCATGCAATCCGAATTCTGGTAACATCACAGTGTCAGTGCTGAAAAAACAGAATAGCCTGCTAAACACCTGAACAGTCTCAATACTCTACTCATTTACATTTTTCTCCATCTTGGCTATTTACGTAACCTGCAGGAGTGTCACCGATGAGCCAGGAAGCATAATAGATTACAGTATGTTTCTAATAAAACTTTAGTTCAACAAGTTATATTTGCCTCTCAGAAAGAGGATGCTATCTACAGCAGTACAATTGATTTGGACTCAACAGCTGCTTCACCCTCGTCTCCTTTCCCTGGGTGACCCAGTTACACTATTGCAGCTGAGCTGCTGACATACTTGACTGAGGTCACTCTTCAGTCTAGGGACATCCAGCGAAATCTGCCATATTACAGCCAACAGGGACACAAGATAATTGCGGTACCAACTTACCTTGGAACCCCAAAGTTACTGAAGAAAACTTAAAAGGCAGAAGACAGCATAACCTTTGTCTAAGTTTGACTTCTTACTCCGCTTAGTATCAGTTGCTTTGGCACATTACAGAACAGCCAAAAATATTTTTCCTGCCTACTCGCATTGCAAAGTCAGGATGAAACAGAGCCAGAAATACAACATTGAAATTGAACACTCAATTTCCTCACAATAGAAGTATTTTTCACCAAAAACTTAAGCATTTTTCATAAAGGAAATTTCTACCACCATTATCAATAAAGAAAGCAAACAGGAGCCCAGACATTACAGGCAGACAACTGTTTCGGCAGACCAAGAAAAACACCCCTCATTTGGATTACAGAGTATGCAACATTCCCAGTATAGACAATCCAAATTTCCTTAAACCTTTCACAAGACTTCCTTTTGCAGTTGTCTGCATCAGCTCCCAGGTCATCCGAGAGCCTCTAATTTCCACAAGGCTGTAAGAAGGAAAGAGGGCCTCAAAGCTTGTGTGTTATAACCTAAGCAAGAATATCTAGACTAGAATGCACACTAGTAGAGCATCTTGCCATCATTAACTGTTTAAAGCTCTTTCACTCAGACCAAGGAAAGAGGAAAAACTAATAGCCCTGTTACCTGTCCTGAGCTTGCCTAGAGTTGTCAGCAGATCCCAGGAAATGCAGAGAGCGCAAAGTTACAGTAAAAGGTTGACTGAGGTGAACCGTTTTTTAATTAGTTGTCCCATAACCAAGTTTGCACTATGTAGAACAAGCACCTGCACTGGATATTGATATACTCTTTGACTAAAGATGGTAGTAAAAACCAGGAATAGGATATGAAACATTTTACCAGTAAATAATCTTTTTAATAAGGAAAAGCAAGGCTCTTTCAAGAAAATGTAAACAATGTACCACTTATTCAAAACCAGCCTCTTCATCATTCCATCCACTTTTTTCATATACTGCAAAAGCATTACTAGCACACTCGTAGAGCAATGCTTCTATGAACGTATTGAACTCTGAAAGGAGCCTTTTGAGTACTCTTCCAGAGGGCCAATCTTTTGTTAATTATGCACTGATTTAGCTTTTCATTACTATGTGATTCATCATTTCATAAGCCTCCCTGAACAATGAGGAAACAGAAATGGTCTGTAAACCCATTCGTTACCAGAACTAGCAAGATGGTTTAAACTACAGCATGTTCAAGACATGCTGTATCTATAAACCAAAGTTAAGAATGCTTTAGCTCCTCTGGATTTACTGATTAATAATCCTCAAAATATCAGGAAGAAGATGGAACTGCATTTCACACAGAACTTCAGATACCTCTGAAGAGGTAAAAAGAGAGGAAAAAACCCCAAAACAAGAAAAACCCAAAACTCATACACGGTTAAGCAAGAACATCTTGAAAGAGCTCCTGGATACACTGGTTATTGAACTGGCTGCCTGTTGCTGGCCACTTGGATACCTACGGGAAGCAGACTTATCTTCCTCACTCTAGATCTCTGCACTCAGTAAAAATCACGCTTCTTCCAGAACTATTTCCTGGATTTCACATACACACACACACTCCCTGCTTCCAGCCAAACACACGCAGCTCCCACTTCCAACAGCTCAGTGCTCTGTACAGGAGACATTCTGAAGTACACATCAAGGTGTGGTACGGAAGTCTTGATCTGAGCTCCACAATTTATTTGGGGTTTTCTCCTCCTAACACAGACATCCCAATCTTGTAACAGATAATGCTTCTATGGTACACCATCATGGACTTTGCTTAAGGCAGTAACACAAAAAATACTCAATCTCACTTAAACCTGTTCAACAGAATACAGATAACTATGCAAAGTAACTGAGGGACTCAGAGTCTGAATTTGAATCAAGTTATTAACTGATAGCGTAAAACATTTGCAGCTAAGGACTATGTTTGAGAAAAAAGAAAATTTTTAAAAAGGAACTTCTAGTAATGTTTTAGTGTTTCCTGTCAGCAAAAGTAGGTCTCAGAGGAAAGTCATCTCAGTATTCAGAGTGAACTAAAATGGAAAATCCCACATAAAACTCTTCAGAAAATGAAATATTTCTCCTGTTCTATTTTTTATTCCAATCAATTTCAGAGTTTGTCTTACTCTGACTCGCAGAGTTACTAAGCTAATAGCATTGTTCCAAAACAAGCTGTACCACAGACAGTTGACGCCTCAGAAGACACAAAACTAGATAAGCCAAGGAAGCCACAGCAGACTCTATTATGTAAGCCTCAAAAGAAGAAGGTGGCATTAACCAGGAACCTAAAAAGGTAAACTGTGGAAGTAGAAATAAATAGATGACAACACAACTGCTCAGCTTCTTGAATGCAGGAAGACAAGAACGCATTTATATGAAATGCAAGGAAAAAGATCCCCCTGTAATAGGGACAGGTAAGACCTGACTGACCAAGAGAAATCAGTTCTGTTTGTGCTACGGTAACAGTTTGTTGACGACTGATAACAGTTATCAAGGACTGCAAGAAAGGAAATGAAAGAGCACAAACAATACACGCTTCCCTCAATGTGCCAGACTACGATTCAGATTTTACAGAGGTTGGAAACTGAAGTGACATCTAGCAACAGCTTGTATTTGTGGCAAAAAGGACAACGCCAAGAAGGTCACAGATTAAAAATAGCCAGAGTTTGAGGATAGTGATGTTTGAACAAGGAAACAAGAGGGAAGAGGAAGAGACAAAAGCACAGGCAGGATCCAAAATCAAAACATTCGGCAAGCACAGAAGAATGCGTGTCTTCAGCATCATGTCCACCTCAGTAAAGAAGTGAACAAAAGAGTCTCTAGGATTTAGAGAAGGGAAAAGAGCCCATCCACAAAATCAGATGGGTTCTGTAAAGAATAGAAGAGAGACATGGGAAACCTGGGGAAGGAAAAACCTATAATAAACAAGGTGTCGTGGTTTAACCCCAGCTGGCAACTAAGCACCACACAGCCACTCGCTCACCCTCACCCTCCTGAGTGGGATGGGGGAGAGAATCAGAAGAGCAAAAGTAAGAAAACTCATGGGTTGAGATAAGAACAGTTTAATGCTTGAAATAATAAAAAAATAACAGCAACAACAACAAATTGTAACAGAGAGAGAGAGAGAGAGAGGAACAAAACCAGGAAGGGGGAAGGTGATGCAACCGCTCACTGCCTGCCAACCAATGCCCAGTCAGTCCCTGAGCAGCGATCACTGCCCCCCAGCCAACTCCCCTCAGCTTATATACTGAGCATGACGTCATATGGTATGGAATATCCCTTTGGCCAATTTGGGTCAGCTGTCCTGGCTATACTCCCTCCCAGATTCTTGTGCACCTCCTCGCTGGCAGAGTATCGGAAACTGAAAAGTCCTTGACTTAGCGTAAACACTGCTTAGCAACAACTAAAATATCAGTGTGTTACCACATTATTCTCATGCTAAATCCAAAACACAGCACTATACCAGCTACTAGGAAGAAAATTAACTCTACCTCAGCCAAAACCAGGACACAAGGGAAAAACTGTGATCTAGGAGAAAAGAGTAGCCAAGATGTATTCATACAGATGGAAATAGCAGAAATCATTCATCTTTTCAAGAAATCTAAATGGTACCTGAGACTAGTTAGGCAAGAGCTGATTTTGACAGAGTAAGAAGAAAACTTGGGGCTACTGATTTGTTTTTCAGAATACCTCAACACACAAGCTGAATGAAGGACAGTGAGAGAGAACAAATGGTGTAAAGACCTGAGGCAACTACAACTAGGCTTCAACAGGGTCAAGTGGAGAGACCAAAAATTAGGACAAAGCCAGCAAGCAGTGTAAAGGAGAAAAAAAACGTAGTAAGAAGGAAAGGGGGAAAACAGAGAAGGGAGAAACAACAGAGAAATTAAAACTTAACTGTTCTTTTTCATCCTGAAGTCTAATCAAAGTCTAAGGAAAGACTGCTGTACGGAAATAGGATATGCATTGCTGCACTAGTTTTTCTTAAACCCAGTTATATCACCAATTGCGATTTCCATAGATACAATGCTACTGCAAGTAACTACCCACAAGGGCCAGGAAAAAATTTCTTCTCCACCTGCAGAATACAACTAAGTGCTGAAGCAGCTATAGTGGGTACCTTCCCCTTTTCAGAAGCATCAGACACCTGTAACCACCAGAGGGAGATTTCTAAGCATAACTGCATCAAAATAACCTTCACAGGCTCAAGCCAAGATTAAGATTCCATTGTGCTAATTTGTAAAAACAAATTAAGAAAGTCCATAACTAAAGGGCGTACAATCCAAGCAGATAAAGTAAAGAAGCAGCAGATGAACTGAGCTTACCTCTCCCAAACTCACACAAGTTACCAGTAGAACTAGGAATAAGACCTAGGGCAACAGAATGATATTTAGGGGATCTATCCACTAAAGCATGCTACCTCGTAGGCTGGAAGTCCTATTAATACTATGCCTTGACTAGGATTAATTTTTCTACACAGCATGTAAGCAGTTCAATGTCTAACACCATCAATAAGCCATACTTTCAACAAAACATCAATCTAAAAAAGAAGAAGCTGAGTTGATTTTCCTATCAAGTTTTTGCATTTTAATTTTTGGATGATACCAGTTCTCCACAGTAGTGTATACAAGCACAAATCCACCACCCAAGAAGAGCTTCAGGAGTAAGGGTTCAGGTCACAGCAGGAAAAAAAAGAAAAGCTAGATCTGTACCTACTGCTCTTTCAAGACCCTAAAACTACCATCAAAGTTGTTATTCATAATGAAGTGGCAGAGTATCGGAGTGACATAAGACGTCAGGAGGATTTAGCTCCTATTAATTCCAGTGATAGTCGTCACAGTCCTGCCTCCAAACAAAATCTCAGTGCTTGAGCACAAGGGAGTAGTGAAATATGAATGGCACTGTACAAGTGGCTATTACATCTTCTCTACAGATTGCTTGTTCAAAATCCCCCTTGTCCAATACATAGGAAAAGGGCTACAAGGGTGATGAGAATATAGAGAATTTATCACAAGAGGAGATTAAAATTGTTCAGCTCATGTAGCCTAGCAAAACCAAGTCTGACAGGAGATATTACGATTGTTATCTCTAAATATGCATCAGTACAATAAATGCAAAGAAGGGAGAAGAGTTATTTAGACTCAAGGACAGTGCTGTCACACAAACAAGTGGGTATAAACTTGCTACAAGTAAGTTTAGGCTGGAAATCAGACTCTGTAATAACAGCAAGCTCTGCGGAAAAGCTCTGTGACAGTCTACAAGTAACTGTGGATTGCACTTCAGAAAAAGCAATAATAGAAGGAAATCTGCAACGGCATGTTTATCCACTAACACAACACTATGCAAGGAGAAGGGGAAAATTGAAAGGATGCCAACGGAAGAAAAGCTTCTGTGGTGCTAGAACCAAAGGTCTTGGGCATAGAAAAATGAGCAGTCAATTCAAATAAAGAAAACACCTCTTGCAGATTCTCTAGCTTACCCTGTTAAACACCGGCAACATCATGTAAAGTTTTTCTTCTTGTTCTTTCTGGGTCATGTGCCGTGGAGGATGACAGAGCTCTGTGAAGAGGCGACGCAGATGCATCAAGCCCAGTGCGTTATCCTGGGGGCTACACTCCTCCTGCCGCGGCCGGCCCATGATCCTCTTCACCATATTCATCTTGACTGACTTCTGGAAGCTCCCTTGTACCCTGTTCAGAAAGGAAAACGAACTTACTAAGTACACCAGATTGAGGCATTATTCCATCAAAGCCTTTAAATATATAGCACCTTCTCTCACAGTAAGTACCATACTGCAGTTACGAGCATTAGCTAATTTTATATGCTAGGCATTGATTAGTACGTGCCTGGAGGATTTAAAGCCAACAACTTGAAACAGGAAAACATCCGATACTCTTCAGCACAAAGCACAACTGACCAGGCTTCAAACACCGCAAAATGCTTTGGTACTTTTTATTAGATGATTTTTATGATTCTTTGGTGCACATTCCACATCATTTACAGCAGTGTTATCTACTCATACACGAAGTTAAGGAGACCAACAATAAAATACTCCACAGAATTGTAATGTCTACCTCTCATTGCTTAAAGGTGGTTGGAAACCACCCCCCCCCCCCCAGCCATAAAAGTTATTCAAGGGTAGAAAATGCCTCACAGAAAGAAACTTAAAGAACTTAATTATTTAAATTATCAAAAAGAGAGGTTACCATGAAGGGTCAATTATTAAAAGGAGAAGTGATGATTCCAAAGATGCTGTGATTAGAGTAATGGAGAGAAAATACCCATTACTGAAGAACTCAAACCCAGAGATTAAGTTGTGAGGAAAGACAGTAGTTGGGTGCTAAAGCCAGGAAAGTAACACCAGCTACAACAAGGACTACACTTTTAAAACTGAAAATAATTAACCACTAGTAAGAAGCATTAACAAAAGAAAAATATTCTCTCTCTAACCCAAGAACAAAATACCTTTCCGGAATGTGTTCATAAAACAGCATTGTACTAACATGCAAGAAAAATTAGGAACAGACGCTAACAAACGTTTTGGTACAATGCAAAAAATCAATTTATGAAACAACAGGTCATCAAAAAAGATAAGCTAAAGTACAAGCCAGCAACCATCAGCCCATGCCGAAAATTTGCATTGGCTTTTCACATTTGAAGAAAAATGAGATGGAACTGGATGTCATCTTTTAGTGTATTATCCCTAAGAAATAACCCAGGTAACAGACTTCAGATCAGCATGATTCACGCAGTTAAAAATGAAACAGCAGAGTTTCTGGAGGTGTTTCCTCTGGAAACCCACACCTTTTCCCAAACTCTTCAGTTTGGGAACTCTCCTCTCGCTGTAATAACATGTAAACTAACAGAATACCGCATCTGAGCTCAAAGAGCCAAAACTTCACTGCCTAAGCAGCAGGAAAAAAGTCTGTATTTTCTTCTTCATAAAATCTTTTAAAGATAATATTTTAAATTTCTTTTTATGATTCACAAAATGCTGAGAACTCTAAATCCAACACCCAAAATGCATGTTGTCATTGAACCCACCGCTGCTGTAGACTTTTGCTAGGGCAGCCAATTTTTCTTTTAAATCCTATTGCTTTATTCAGCCTAAGCGCACACCTAGAACAGGAATTTGTACTGGTTCAGCCACACAGTTGTAGTTCTAGATCTGACAATTTTCTTATAGTCACAGAAGTCCAAATAAATGTTACGCACTATTTTCCCAGTGTAATGGGAGCCTACTGGGACAAGCTTCTCCAAGATGCGATCCATTTACCTCCACTGGGGCAGTTTTAACCCAGAGGGATGACAAATGCAGAGAACAATTAAAGTAGTTCTCACTTTCTCAACACAGTCATGGTCCCTCCCGCCTATTCCCCAGTACAATCATGTATTCAACCTCAATGTAAGAGATGGGGCAGAGAGGAGAGAATGGACGTAACAGTGTAAATAACATCCAAATGAATTTCATTTTGGGTTTTTTTCCCAGAAGTAACCAAAAGACACTACAAAATTGATATATTCCATTTGTGTACTTAACTCAGTTGGAACTCCAACTCCACCCCCTCCCCCCAAAAAAAAAACCAAACACCCAGACAAAAACCCAAAAACCACAACACCACAACAATTCAGATTTCTGTCCCAAAGACGCCCCTGCGACACTCAAGAAAATCTTCCTAGAAGACACTGCTTTGTGAATATCCTTTACTATAAAGTATTCACTTCCTTGATGTTTTTCACAGATACTGAGTCCATGTTGCACTGTACAAAGTGAAGATAGGGGTAGTAACACTGACATTTACACACAGAAATCTTTGCAATATACGCTGCTTTTCTTCGACGAGGTTATCTGCCCTCTGGATCAGATTTTTCTGGCAGTATTTTCTGCTCATTCTCAGTCTTCAGAATCATGTAGACTCTACCTTCAATTCCACTGCAGATCAACATGAATGTACACAATATATTAATTTCAAGCAGAGTAGATACTACTTGTGGAATTATTCCGGAGTTGAGTCCTACTGTGTTTCTGTCCTATTAGAAAAAAGGCTAGCATGGGCTCCATGCAACATCATCTAAAATATATTGTACATGAAATCTGAAAGAATTTCTGTGATTTATTTTTGCCAGTCCAAATACAGTGATATTTTTTCTGATTACCACAGCACAAATTATCTATGGAAATACAAGGAAATACAAGGATAGCTGTGGGCTCTGGGAGCTCCAGCATTAGGCCCAAATCTTAGATACGCGAGAAGGATTATTCATGGTTTACAGCAGGCAAAAACTTCCTCATTGTGAATCTCACTACCAGAACTTACTTATCCTATGAAAACATTGAGATGTTTAAGCGCATCTAAAATTAAAAAAAACCAAACAAACCAATTAAAAATCTTCAGAGGAATGACACATTAGAAATACTACACCAGAACATTACACATGTTCACTGAGTGAAAGGACAGTGGTATGTTGCTACTATGTCCTGTATAAATACTTTGACAGGTTTTCTTTGTTTAGGCTTAGGCTGGCAAAAGAGAAAGCAGTACACCTAAACCTTTTACTACAAACAAAAAATATCTAGAAGAAAGGACCTTCCTATTCTACTAAGTGAAAGCATCTGCACAGTCTTACAGTTACAGCCAGCTGTAACCACCACACATGACTTGAAGTCAGCATTAACTGACAGTCTCCTGGCAGTCTCCTTAATGCCAAAAATTAAAGAATTCCAGTATTTTCAGTAACAGCCAAGTCACCTGTTCATGACTGTTTGCTTATAGCACGTGACAATCAAGCACCCTGCACAGCAAAAGCCTACAGGAAAAGAACCTTAAGAGAAGCAAACTCACAAGTTCGGGAACACCTATCTTGTAATTGCTTGAAGAGCTTGAATTTGGCCTGGCTCTGCACATGCATTATAGTGCAGTCTTAAATTGCACACTCACTTCCTATAGTCCCCCAAAGGGCCTCCTGCCTCTCTCAGCAGACAGGCTGGACACAGCCCTTGCTTCATGAGCAGCTGCTCAGTATTTTGTGACTTCATCCCTCCGACCGTGACGCTACACCTTGGTTACTCCAACCCGGACCAAAAGCCTGGTCTGCACACACAGCGATGCATTTCCTCATGGGTTCTTCTGTCCTGCTCATCACTGCCAGATCAGAATGCCTCACACATATTAAATCAAATTGTTTTCATAAATCTGCCCCACAGCACGAGCATGTTAACAGCCTCAATATACACACAACAAACAGACACCCTCCCCCCTTAGACTAAAATTGGTGGTATCTAATAATCTGGATATCTCGTTTAAGAAACTTTGGAGAATAGCTAATCCTATGTGGCATCTTGTAATGCTTGAATCTTTCTGCCTGCTTGTGTTGTATCCCTTAGAGACCAGCTGATGTCCTTCTCCCTGTCAGCTTGTGATCTCGAAGCTAGACTCCTAGTACACAAAGGATGCAATTAGAGAGCAACTCCAAAAACCTCATGAGGAGTTTTGTGGAAGAGGTAAGGACAGAAGCTGGTTCTCAGGAGAGGAGGCTCTTCCCTGCCTCGCATCCCCTGCACATGCAGCCTGGTGCTGCCACATGTTCTTTACCACACTGCCCTGATGAGTTACTTCCCCCAGCAGGTCCAAGGCGGTACACTCCTCAGAGGGAACCTTTGAGCTGGATGGTCCAGCTGTTGAGCCTTTGGCTTTTTTAAGCTAAGTAAGAAGTCAGAAGTTATTCTGAAAGAGCAAACTAAGCAAGCAGAAGCTCTATGATGCAGCCTTACAGTGACAGACACATGGTTTATCAGGAGGGTTGAAGCAGTTCGACCCACTGCACCCATCTTCTGCTGCTTGAGCTAAAAAAGGTGACTTAATGGCAGTTGCGTATCATCATGCTCTGTATGGACCAAAACTAAAATAAGACACTTGACGAGTAGATTTTAAACATGCACAAAGACGCAACAATAAAAAGGTCACTCTTGTAAAACACTTTGCTGTTTTCTCCTAGTGGTAGAAGTAGAAAAGTCTCCATGCAAAGAGAAATAAAGCAAGCAGTAAAGGCATAGCATGAGCATCCTTACTTAAACAACACCTTCCATTTTCTTCAACTGGCTGTCAGATGGCTACACATTTTCCCATGAGCATAAGCGAGGCTAACCCGTTTCAGCAGCTCTGATATAAACCCATTCACCAAGTTCTTCACTTTTCTGTTAAATTTATATGGGAATCCTGCAAGATGAACCCATGATATTCTCGAGAAGTTTCACTGGAGTTAGTGCAAGAGGTAACTTCTACCCTTTAAAATAATATTTTAAAGTGTTTTCTACTGTTAGTGGAAGCTGTTGGACAAATGATCATAAATTATGTTACATAAAATACCAACAACTTAAAAAGCTCAAAAGACAGATGCTGGAAGAAAAACGTAACTTGCACACATAGTCATTAACACAAGTTAGGGTATGATAATATACGGGTAATACTACTAGAGCTATCAAAACATTTGTGAAGAAAAAAAAGTAGAAAGACAGAAGCTGCATGAGACACTTATTTTCACAATAGCTATTATAGGTCCAAGCTGTGCATCTAGTTCCAAAAGGTTGTTATTTAAGCAGCTAGGTAATTATCTGCTTTGTAATTACAGTCACAAGTGTTTCTCCAGGCACTATATTGGTATTACATCAGCAGCTTAGCAGTGAAACAGGAATCAATTTCTTTCCTTGCAGATTATAATGGGACACCAGCACACACCTCCACTCCAACTATCTCAGGAAAATGAAACTTAAGATAAGTCTTGTTGCTACAGTGAATCACAGAAGTCCATTATGATGAGTAAATTCCACACCCGTTATTTCCCTCCACACTACATCTGTTATTTCGTTCCTGATTTTAAGATTCCCTACCCACGTTAGGTAATTAGTTAGTTAATACTAACATTCCAAAGATGATCATCAATATGCACTATTAAAAAGGACGGTTTCTGGCCTTCAAAAGAAACAATAAAGAGCTGTTATAGGCTAGATACACATCCATTTGTCTTTAGAACTGAACAGGAATAATAAATTCTCTTTGTAGGCAAAAACATCAGCAGGAGGGGAAGTGAGGAACACAACTACTTCCTCTCATTGCCCCATCACCAAACAAAAATCAGCTACTTACACACAAAGAAAACCATGCAAAAGGAAGCTGTGTTGCTGAAAAGGAAGCCATCAGCTCTCCCTGATGGACCAAACTAACACGCGCTCATTTGGGGAATATTGCCTGGTCCCTGTAAGACAGGGCCCGGAGCAAAGCCAGCGTGCCAACTCAGTAATAAAAGTGCCTATTCCTGTACTAAGTTTTCCTCTTTTTAAACAGCTAGTCATCTGGTTAAAACAGGAACTATTTCATTGAGAAATCCTCCCAACAGGAAAACACCATCAAATCCCTCTCCAATTTTCGTATTGCAAAGTATTATTAATTAAGGAAGGTGTGCAGGAAAGGATTTGCAAGGTCACGCTATTATTTCAGGGTAGTGGCTTTTATGGTTTGGTTTTTTTTTTCCTTTGCACTGAAATACTTTAAAACTTATCTCAAGGAACCTTATGTTCTCACCTGAAAGCTTAACCTTCCCTTTTTTAGATGAATATAAGTGCAGAGGCCAACCTAATGAAATACCGTGTTTCTACAGGTTGAAGAGATGCTTACAGAGGTGTCTCTTTCAGTTCACAGGTAGTGTCCAAACCGGAGAATTCAATGCAGTAATTTTTTGCTTTAACATCTCTAAAAAAAAGAAAAAGAAAGAAGGAAAAAAAAAAAAAGTAGCTTGCCATTCTAATTCAGGACATGTTTTTCCCTGTTCTCTGAACTCAAATCAGATGAGTATTTAAAAATACAAATCCTTTGTTACCTGCAACATTAGAAATGCTATTCTTAAGCTCAGTCTGACCTTAATGCCTTGACGTTGCTGCAAACAAAAAAATTCTTCAACAAATATGAAGAACTTAAGTAACTGGTTAGTGAGAAAGATACATATATAAAACACGGACTATAAGTCTTCTTTCTAGGTCCATTTCCCACAAATTATTCATGATAATGACACATAATAGCAAGTGCTGATAGAGTAGATTTCCTGTGGTTTGTACCCTCTAGAAGGTTAGTGTTTTATATTCAGTGAAAAAGAAGGACCACAATTAAGTAACAGTGATACTTTTGTCCTATGCTGCAGGGATGGAGGAAAGCTGTCTTGCTAAAGAATAATAATGCATGTATTTCTTACTTAGTATTAACTTAAATGAAAATGAACTTCAGTTATATCAAGTTTTTGCACTTCATTTTGTTCAAATAAGAAAATAAAGTGCTTTTTACTTCTGCATATAGCCTATTTTTTCCTGATTTACTAGTGTATATCTTATGTCTAGAAAATAATCCTATCATTGCATTTTCTAATTCTTTAATTAATAACCACAAAATCTTATTTCCCAAAATTACTTCCAGTACTTTATTAAAATATTTCCAAGCTACAAACATTTCTTAGCCAGCTCTAGAACATCAAGCCCATAAAACAAAGTATTAAATCCAACCACAGCTGAAAACAATATGTAGTACTTCTCCAAACCACAGTTCAAGTTGCATCAATTTTCTTCGCTTCTATTTCCATACACGAAAAGCACAGACAACTTTAAGATCAAGTGCAGACCCACCATCCATTATTCCCCTTGTGACTGAAGAGCCTACTTCAACTTTATTTTTTAGTGCAATAGTACAGAACAACAGTTACCTAGCATGAAGGACTACCAATGCACATGTGGAGGTAAAGGATGTGATTAAAATCATCGTTCATAGATATTTAGGGCTGGTGCTCAAAACTCTGAGCTTTATCAAACAGGAAGGAGCTATAAGTCAGTTTTACAGAGAGCAAAGAAGAGACAGCACACGAGGAAGCAAGCACGTGTGCCTCCTTTCCCAGCAGGAGCAAAACTGTCCACACAGTATCTAGAACGTGATTTTTGGCTGGATGCTGAAAAAATTGCTTCCTACATCTTTATTTAGCACACATTAGAATCTGTCACCAGCACAAACACAATTCTCAATACTGTTTTTCTTTAAGCAAGCCTTTAACAAGATTTAAGGACTCCCATTTTTCAGCTCAGTAATAAACTGATAATCAAGCTAAAGAATTGCAAATGCCCACAAAGCAAACTGCCAGTAAGCTCAAATATAGGCTATTTAGACTGACCACACACATTCATTTAAGGTTTCTGCCTTTGCATTTTTTATTTTACATCTTTTTCAACTAAAATGAAAGACAAATTCTGATTTCATCTTGAACTACCACACACTATCCAGAGAACCAAAAGGTAATTCTGCTTTTGTAAGCACCTGAATATACACATCCACCACTTGTTTAAAAGTGGCTTTTGAAAAAGGTCAGGGAAATTTCACAAGTAATTGTCACATTTCAGAAGCCAAATAGCATGTGACAAATATTGCATCAACATCCAGCTAAGAGGTGCAGAAAACCTCATCTTTGAGGCACCTATCACAGTATAGATGGTCCTTCATCTCTTCACAAAACAAGACCAAGAAATACAGACCATCCCTAAGGCTACCCAAAATCCACATTTAACTACTGGGCTCTACACAGCTTCATCTGTTAATTTCTATGCAAAGTCTTTAATCACCTCATCTGCATATAAACACAGTTCTGATCTCCAAAAACCAGTTTGGATTTGCCAGCCATGAAGGAAGTCTGAAATTCCACACCTCAAACTGTTTGCTCCATGGCATCTCCTTAGGTTGGGGGAAAAAAAGGTAATATTTATGCCAGAAGAAGGTTTTAAATCATTTGTGCAAGGCAAAAATATATTGCCATTGTAGGGCTGAGGACCAAATAAAACTCTTCATGTGCAAAAGAAGCCTTTCCGCTTTAGGAGATGAGGAATGGTCGCTCCAGAGGAAAAAAAAAAATCCTACCATGTTTCATTAACTCTAATCATCGGTTACAGTAAAGATCAAAGTAGTGGCCATATAGGTATTATGTTAGAAAGGAGAGACCTGTGTTAGCACGTTCAGGTGGTTCGTTCATAGACATTCAGGCTCCAAGAAACTATTTGCTCATGCTTGTGCAATCATACCACTATGGCATTTTTTCCACTCCTTTGACCTGTTCCAATATAGTCTCAAGCTGGCAATCCAGCCCTGACTGTAACAAAGTCTGAACTAGTTCTGGGCGTACAATTCCTCCTCTCCTTCAAGGAGCGCAAAGGACACTATTTACCAGAGAAATGTGGTAACTGAGGAGACAAAAATGTGTGGAACGCGAAAATCCCAACAGGCAGAAGGAAAGTCCAAATTGGCTGGAGCACAGACACAAAAATATAACAACAAAAATAAGAGAAATTTCTCCACTGACACGTATTTTTGGAACACTCATTTATAGGAAAATTGTGCCTAGTAAGTGAACAAATTTCAGACTGAGAGAATAAAAGTTCTGGTTTTCAACGTTCTCAGTTTGCATACATTCTAAACACAGCAGATTACTTTTGGAAACTAAAATTTACCAGATTAGTGTTAATCTGGAACTTCGTAACTGGACACTCTTGCAGGTATGAATGATCCCCATTCACACCTGCTAGCTGGCAAGACAACAGAAAAGCAAACTCAATTATCCTACAAACCTCAGTATTGCTATTAACACCTACAGCTGAAAAACATGTTGGAGGAAAGCAACTACTGAAACATGGTTCTGGTTTTGAACATACACTGGAAGAATTGAAACATCTCAGAAACATTTGCACCTCAGCAAAATCATCTGAAATTGAGGAATCGATAGATTATTCAGAATCAGAACATTACACCGAAAGCTTATAAACAACTAATCTATGCAGCATCAGAAAAAGTTTGCTGAATACTATAAAGATAGGGAACAACTGGTTAAAAAAAACCAACAAACCAAAACAGAACAGGCTATTTGCTTCCTCAATATTTTTGGAGAGCAAATTCTAATTAACGAGTTCTTGCTATGTTTCATAGTAAAATATCTTGAGCATCTTTGAATGCTGTCTTTCTTGGTTTTTTTATGTTTTCAAAAGGTCTGAATAAACCGATTTGCATTAATTGGACAAACAGAATGCCAGTTACAGGCCGTTGGGAATAGAGCAGAACTGATATTTTACTTTGCCAACCTGAACTGCATGGCAATGACTAAACCATGCCATTCAAGAGAGGAAATGCTGCTAAGAAGCCCATGGAGAAAAAAAGAAAAAAAAAAAAAAAAGGTGGTGGTGGGGGAGACACAAAATAACAAACAAACAAAAAAGCAAAATAATCTGGGATCTGAAGAGATAAGCATGTGCTTGGTTGGCATGCAGATATCAACAAAGGCATAGGAAAAAACACACAGTTCCAGAGGGTGGTTCTTGCATTAGCAGTAAACAAGCGAAGTAAAAAAGCCTTCCTAGAAAAGTTATTCTACTAGAATCAACAATGAAACAATGAGCCGTTATTAGGAAGGGGGAAGAGTACTTTGGTCTGTTTGCCTTTCTGAGTAACTGGGGGGGGAGGAGATGGGGAAGGAAACCTGTGAACTTGGAACAGGGGACAGGCTGTTGCATCTAAGCTGTAAGGCCATGCACTAAACACGGCAGTCCCAAACAGCACGTTCAGTAATGACAATAGTGCGTCTAAGCACAGTTCTGATATTTAGCTAAAAAAGCCACCAGATTTTCTTTAAAAGGAGTGTGGTATTACGCAAAGTGGGTCCCCATTTGTTGTGGTGGTAGTGTTTTTTCTTCCCAACAGCAATCTAAAGCATGAACTTCCTCCAGCCATGTAAAACAGCCATTTATATACCCAAAAGAAGAACATTTCGTCTGCCTTTAGGAAATTTACATATGAAAGAGCAGTAAGTAGAAGCCCGTTACCTGTAAAATTTGTCTCCATAGAGCTGCCCTTGTTTCTAACAAGGTGGATAAGAAAAACAGCAAAATGATCCTACCAGTACATGCTTGGCTGATGTAATAAAATTCCTTTCTCTGCTACCATCTAGTCAGAAAGAGTGGAACAGAAACAGCAGTGTATCGGCATTAAAATCAGCATTAAACCCTGGGCACAAATGCTTGTTTACTTCTGAGGCAATAGGAAGTAAATAAGGGTGAATGATCACAACCTCTTTTAAGTTGCATGTTCTTAGTATTCCTAAGTGCAAAACAAAACAAAACAGCCCAAGACTTTATAGTTATCAATTCAGACCAGAGATGTATGGAAAAGCAGTAGAAATACTTGCATGCACATCACTACTGCCTTTTAGACAATAACGGATCTCTTCCAACTACTGTATTATTCCACTGTGTGTTTGCACCCAACAGGAAGCTGCTGAATTTCACCACCCTGTACACATCCCCAGGCAAAGGCCCCTCTGTAAACACCATGGGGAAGCTGGGCACCGTGGACAATGGCATTTAATAGACTACTCTTGAACTGACTTTTCTTAGATGGGGTTCCCCTACATTGAAACTAGGATGGTCCAAAGACATCTACTGATCTCCACTGGAACCAAGTGCTGCATACCATACAGCATAGAATCATATCATGTAGGTTGAAAAAGACGTTTAAGATCATCAAGTCCAACCATAAACCTAACACTGCCAAGTCCACCACCAAACCATGTCCCCAGGCGCCATGTCTACATGTCTTCTAAATCCCTCCAGGGATGGTGACTCAACCACTTCCCTGGGCAGCCTGTTCCAATGCTTGACAACCCTTTCGGGGAAGAAATTTTTCCTAATATCCAGTCTAAACCTCCCCTGGCACAACTTGAAGACATTGCCTCTTGTCCTATCGTTTGTTACTTGGGAGAAGAGACCGACACCCATCTCGCTACAACCTCCTTTCAGGTAGTTGTAGAGAGCGACGAGGTCTCCCCTCAGCCTCCTTTTCTCCAGACTAAACAACCCCAGTTCCCTCAGCCGCTCCTCATAGGACCTGTTCTCTAGACCCTTCACCAGCTTCGTTGCTCCAGCCGATGCACTGCCACTGGGAAAAACAGTAAAGATTCCTATGTTTCATGTAACTACACAAGTATTCTAATGATGGGGGAAAAGCACTGTCTTTTCTCCTCACCTTCTCTCTCTTTTGCTCCTCCTCCTCCCCCGCCCCCCTCTATTGGGTGGCAGAAGATCCTCTGGGGATGATACTCACAAATTGCATATAAAAGCAATTCGACCCTTCTCAGTCTCATCTTCAGCCTTCAAACACCACATTGTGCCCTGAGGACCTTGGGCTCCCAGACTGGCTTTGGAAACAGCCTCCCCACATTGCACATGGAGACACTTCTCAGGAGTCTCGCACAGAGTGAAGAGTAAAGACAAAACAGCTGATTGTGAATCTTTCCTTACAGAAAAGAGCTCTAGCTCCCCATTAACACGCAAGAGACACTGCTGCTCCGAGATGACCAGGTAGAGTCTGTCAAGAGGGCTACCAGGCTTGCAGAGGAAGACTTGGACAGAACCAAGGCAGGATACAGCTCTTCTGATTTAGAAGTACCCCACCAGAGCCCCAAGATTTCCATCCCCCAGCAGTGAATGTGTCAGATGAAGGATTAAACAGAAAAAAAAAAAGAAAAAACCAAAACACCCCACACCAAACAAACCCCAAACCCAAAAACCACAAACACAAACCTACAAAGCAGACTAAAACTGCAGACTTTTAAAGCAGTATTAATTGCTCAAGTGAATGCATTCTTCCAGTTCTCCCCAGTTCTTCAATCAAGTATTTAGCACTGCTGAAAATTTTTTCTGGTATTCACTAGTACACTTATTAGATGATCGGAGTGGGTGTAGATATTCTTGGACATTAAAGTTGGTGTGTCTCATACAGGCACAAAGCTGTAACATTTTCAAAAATCCATGCTTATTTAGCTTACTTTTTATTACCAGTAATGGGGTTGATGTCTGTATTATTTACCATAACTACTTTCAAAACTATTTTTGTTTTCCTCTCCATTACCCATGTTCTACTCCTGCTTGGCAATAATGCCAAAATGAAGGTTATATTTTGCAGTGAATAAATGCTTTCTCAACAGAAGTTTATGCAGTATACTGCAAGATTAAATAGGACAGCTAGAAATCCCCAAAAAGTGAGCTTTTCTTATTCAAAGAGAAAAAATGAAGCCTATAGCACTCAGAGAGAGGCAAATTACTATTTTAATATGATGGGTTCCTTCTCCAACTTTGTTACATTTCCAAGAACGTTGTCTAATATAAGTCGATAACAAGCTTGCTTCACAGCAGAACTACCACACTTGAGAACAGGCTCGTATTAGCTGTATTTTGAAAACTACATACATGACAAACTAAAATCAATTGTTTTCTTCCTTAGGTGGAATGACAAATGCAATCTACCTATTTTTCACTTATTTCTGTACAGCCAACATCCTAAACACAGGAAGTTATGCACAGGTACATTACTTACATTAATCAAAATATCACTATATTTTGACTAAATCTCAGCTGGTCATTTGGTTCAGTTTCTCTTTATAACAGCAAGTACAACTCCAGAAGAGTCTGACAACAAGAAGTACAACTTCACAGAAGCTAGTCGTGTAATTAAATGTTGGGGGGGGGGGATTATCATGCAAAGAAATAGGAGTAGTTTTTATTCATTTAGATATCATCCTACCTCGAATTCTTGAAGTTCAGTGCAAGCATCTTAGTTTTCAAATCCTCTCCTTGTAAGATATTACTAATAGGAGACAGCAAGTTCCTCTGCCTACAAGCCACTGCCAGCCCATCGTTAGTAAACATCCTTCTGGCAGTCAGGCGGACCTCCCGAGCTTTGCGCCGCCATCCCCCAGCGCCGGCTGTACCAGCACCCAGGCTGGTTTGATTGTGGAGCGCAGCTGGTCCCTCCTGGCGAGCACAGGGATGCGAGGAACTGTGAAGCTGAAGGGAAGGGATTCCTCCTTCTGCCTTACAACGCCCAGGCCACAGTAACTGATACAGCTGCTTTACAAAAATAAATCAAAATCACACAAGCAG
This sequence comes from Aptenodytes forsteri, assembly GCF_000699145.1. NCBI lineage: Eukaryota > Metazoa > Chordata > Aves > Sphenisciformes > Spheniscidae > Aptenodytes > Aptenodytes forsteri. The sequence goes on along the minus strand of NW_008795365.1, from coordinate 1,513,104 downwards.
CAGAACGAGACAGAAAAACTGTATGCTCGAGTAAAAAGACATCTGGTCTGCAACTCAGTCACTGCAAATGAGAACGATGTATCACAGCTTACAAATGAATTTGTAAGATGACATTTTTCCCGCTTTTCTTATCTCATATAAAAGTAAATTTGTTTACATTTCAGTTACAATAGAACTAATTATTCTGGAAAAATAAAAGGAGTACAAGAGACACTTCTTACCAGAATCTAGATCAGACGCAAGGTAGGTTTTCCTAACTTTAAATTTTCTGCCCTTTTTTTTTCTTTTTGGAACAGCGTTTACTATTCTAGCTCGCAATGCTACTTTCATGCACAGCACCATACAATATAGAACAGCTGGTTCAGATCAACACTACCAGGTGTTTTGTTTTAATAACAACAACAACAACTATTCAGAAGGGGCTGGATTTCCTCAGGAATCCAGTATCGATAACTATGGTTACTCACATATTATGTCTCACCACTATACTAGCCCCTTTCTCCAGTAATAACCAAAGGTACAGAAAACAAATTAGGATTGAAGCTGCAGCTCTCTGAAAAAAATTCTCCCAGTGCCACAGAAGGATGCTCAAACAACTTTAGTTAAAAAGTGACCACTGTATTTATCCCAGAAAAGAGCCTGAACATCCACATAGTAAAAGCACAACTACTGAAGCAGAGTTTATTCCCATTCTCCCCTTGGATTCATCTATATGTACACACAATACACACATTAACGAAATATCCTTCCTTGCTGGAGGGAAAAACATCATCAACAACAAGAAAAAAAAAAGTAATTTTGTATCAAATGCATTGCAATGTCATTTACAGCTACAGAAATTACTTACTAGTTATTTACTACAAGTCCTGGCTTCTGCAGTGCATCTGTGAAAGTGTACGGACTCACTTGGACATCCTTCAGAGTGCTTGGCCGTTTCTGGATGCAAAGAACTTGGGGACAGAACTTGCTGTCCACAAGCGAGAAGACATGACTTTTTCAATGCTATCCCTTTTCTCTAGTTTTGTGTCCCTTTTAAGCTTTGACAGTAAGCAGTGCACAGAATGAAGACTACTACTACTCATTTATTTTTAAGACAAACAGGATGCAATAAACAGAGTGAAAGCCAGCAGTATGTGGCCGAACAAAAACACATTAAAAAATTAGGTAAATAAATGCTGCTCAATGCTAGGATTTAATTGCAACAATAGTACGACAGCAAAGGCTTCTTCTCTTATACATCCATATATTCCTTTACATTTTTACCATACATTCCTTTCTTTAATTTCATTTTACTTCTCTGTCAGAATTTGCTCCCTCAAGTACACACTCCAGGTTGCTCAATCTGGGAACAAGCAGGGAGAGAAAGAGGAAGGTGTTTGGGCTTTTTACATCAACTTGTTTGCTAATAGCTGTTACTTGAACAAAGAAAGGATGCTCTAAAAGCTGAGTAATGCACACAGAGCTCAGAGGGGTAGCAATATTCGGGTACCTGAAGTAAAGGGATTTATTCAAGCACTGTTACGTATCACACAAAATGCATATGAACAGACATGCATATTCCCATAACCCATCCAGATAATAACAGCCTTCGGCACACGAGTGTATCCTGTATGCTGGAAAGTAACCCCACAGTCACAGTGCCAACTACACTCTTGCTACCAAGTTCAACAGATGGCATCATTCAAAAGAGTGACCAGTTTAACTCTGACAAATTGCACAGAAGCAACAAAGTCAACTTACTAGCAAAGATACACTTCGGTGTAAAGTACAGGGCCTTTCACAGTAGCTGTGCATTCCCTGTTAGAGGAAGTATTTGTGCAAGGCTTCCATATTAGAGGACTAAATAGAAGATGTAGTAAGATATCCATCTCTACCACAGGAAAAAGTTTCATCATCCTGAACCATAGAGCAAAGCAGAGAGTAGTAGCCTCTTGCTAGCACTTCTCTCATGCAGGTGTTACAGGGGTGACTCTTTTTTTTTTTTTTTTTTTTTTTTTTTTTTTTTTTTTTAAAAAAAAGGTGACCTCTTAGCAACACTGAAGAGTAAACAGTATTTCTAACAAACTAGCACTGCAATACAGCCAGATGGCAGCCCACTTCTCCATTGTTATTTCCTCACTTATAAAAATTGCTGCACATCAGAGTTTCATCTTCCAGCACTTTGAACAGTTATTCCTGCATCTACAGGAACATGCCTTTGAGATTTCTCCCAAGCAGCTTTTTGAAGTTATAATCAAACAAGAGAAAGCTCTAAAACCAGGTTTATTGTGGCTCCAGTTTGTTTCAATTCATGGGACCTAGAGTCTTTCCAAGGGACTGCCTGAGGCTTGCTTTTCACAAGCTATCACTTATCAGTAGTAGGTCTTCCAATACCCTCTATTTGGGACATGGGGTACGAAACATTCACAGCATTCTTGCTATTCCAATTACACCACTAGTGCACCAGGTCTCTGCTGCTAAGGTGTATCTATTATCAACTCAGTTTGTAGTTTTGCTAGAAAAACATTTGCTAGGATATCAAAGAGCAAAGCCATACTCCAAGAAGTCAGGAAAACAGCAGTAGGGATTACAGAACCAGAGAGCAGCATCTCCACAGAATTAACCTCAACAAAGAGTATTTTCTCCCTCGCTACGTTTCACATCCGTAAGAGTTTTATGGCATCACCAATAAACGGGAACATGTCAAAGGGAGTTTCAGGCGTTAAGCTATCGCCAGCAAAAATTATTGACCCAGTGTGAAATATTGGTGCTTACCTCTAAGAGAGCCAGAAAATTAATCTTTCATGATAACGTGACAACTATGGGACGTGCATTGTGTATGAAAAAGCACGGCACGCAAACATCCCTTTCTATTACATGGAGCTTAAAATAAAGCGGTATGTCATACTTCTCTAACATCATCCCAGACGACAATTATTTCTACATTTCATACCTTATTCTACTAAAGCTCTTAAAAAATACAGTCACTCCTCCCTACTCATACATTTTCTCTCTGTGGCAGACTAAAGGAACTACTACAAATAAACAAACATTAGGGCAAAGTCCTGCAAGGGAAAAGGCTTGAGGTGCTGAGGGAAGCACTGGTAACTCCTCCAGCAACATAGCAAAAAGGATACAGAAGTTATTCTTCCCTCATGTACGTCTTCAACAAGCCAAACAATAATCCACATCATGAACACCTCAAGCACTGCTTCTCCCCACCCCTCCATCCTTCCTGAGCCTCAAACAGCCGCTCAGACAGCAGCATATGTTTTGGACTATGCATGCAGAAATGCAAAAAGAGAAGAGGGGCTGCAGGAGCAGCCTGCTTTCAGAGTCCAGACAAGCTGCTTTAGCTGCATTACGGAGACCAAACAGAGGGAGGCAGCCCTGATGTTAGCTGCCTAACTAGATGTGTTGCTATGCCATCAGTGGAAAGGCAGGGAGGTGGCACTGCAAAAGTGCCACCTCCTGATCACCACTTTGATCCTGCAAAAGCAGCTGCCTGCTCCACAGTGCCTAACCTTCTGCTCCCCTTCGGCACAAGAGAAAAATTCTGGGACTTCCCAAGAGTGTTGCTAGCCTTCCACATGTGTAACTCAGTGGTGTCCCAAGACCTCAAATCCAGATACACCATTTTTTAAGGTAACAACCACTTCCATTCAAGTACCAGGTTTCAGTGCTGTAATTTTACTGAAGGATAGAAAGGTACCACAAACAAAAGAGTGTTGGAAGAGACCATCCAAATCAGTAAGCTCAATAAGTTATATACACTGACTGAGTTACTGTGGTATAACAATTAAACATGGGTGAGTCAGGTCAAACGAACACACGCAAACACTTAGCTTACCCCAATGAACAAGTCAAACACCTTAATATAAACCCTTCGTGGTGCTCATACTGCCTACTCCCAAACTGACATCACCTGCACATTTTGTAAGTAGACTCTACTCCATCATCTAAATCATGGATGCCATTATTGACAAATCCAGGCACGGCAAGCTAGTAAGGAAGCCTACTTCAAATGCCTTTCCAGGTGATGCTGAATCCCTGTTAACTACTCCACTGAACCATTTTTAATAAATTTTGCTCCTGCAGGACAGTGATTTAAGGAAGATCCCATTTTAAAAAAAATCACTACATGTATTACATTCAAAAGAACATCCTTCAAAACCTTATACACTTCAAGTTGTATCACTTCTATCCCTTCCCTCCCTTATGCAGTAATCCAATTCATCTGTCAAGGAAGCAAACTAATCAGTTTGATATAATTTTCTCCCTGACAAATTCATGTTGGTTGGCTGTCTTCCCTTATCTCATTATCTTCTATGGGTTTATAAACTGCATCACAACTTTTACTATTATCCATGTAGCTGCAGGTAAGTCATGCCACAGCTGGAAAGAAACTCAACATGGCCCCACGGAGAGCCCGACCGAATCAAATATACCAGGCTCAGGACTGAAAGGAATATAACCACAGCAGTGCTGAACCCAAGCTAATAAGCTCTGCCAGTTCTTGCATGTCCTCAGAACTGGAAGAACAGGATGCGTAAAGTGCCAAGGAAGTATTTCCTACATAAGTATCTGAACAGCAGATCATGATACTAATAAGACAGTCTTCACAGATTCACAAAACAGTCTGCATTCAACAGTCTGCTTGAAACTAACTCCTTTTACTAAGTCAAGAGGGAGACTAACGAGAGAGGAGATGAGCCTTTCATCTTTTTTTATTCTCCATAAAGTAGAATATATTTTTTAAAAAATAGAATCTAAACACAGTAGGTTGAAGGGAGCAAGGTATTTTCTATGAAAGTAAAAAGGCATATTTCTATCAGACCCCCTTGTGGACAGATTTTTTTTTTTTTTCATTAATGAATAAAACATTGGAGACTAAAAAAGCAGCACAGAGCTAGAATGAAAGCACTGATGTCGGAATGCAGGATTTCATATGAAAGGATGTATTTTGGGGTTTTTGTCTTTCTGTGTGTTTTTGTTAAATTAGAAGCAATACCTCCCCTTGAACATTTTACAACTCTCAGTTTTATACCAGATAAGATAAAGATGGTGAGAACATATAAATAACTAAAGCTCTTCATAAGAAATGGCACCACTTACAAGAACAGTTGTTAAGCTCTACACGCCTCAAAGAGCGATGCCAACTAGCATTTCCTTGTACTAGCGGGTCTTTTTCCACTGGGTCACCTCTTCACTTTCTGTGTCTGTGATGTGCTGCAGCATTTTTTCCACTGTGGTTCTTTTTTCTTTTTGCTCCAAAAGGGTCTATATGTTAAAGGGTGTCCTAGCAAAGCTTGGACATTACTCTTCAGTAGCCACACCACACACATCGATGCTTTTAGAGTAAGCTAACAAAGATTAGAAATCCTTTACAGTAACCAGACAAGTTCAATACATTTTAACTCAACTGCTCCTATGGAAATTCACATCTTTGCTTAGGAGCACTTCAACATGCCTACCTCTTCCCCCACTCCCCCAGCTTCATCAAATTTTACTTGCTACATTCATTTTTCATCAGCAAAACAAAGCATTACCGAATTTGATAGTTATATGAGCTTTTTTGACTTCACTAGTTAAGAAGAAATCCATCAGGTGATAAATCCACTTAAGCCTCTTTAGCTTTACAAAAAATGTGAAAGTAAACTAGATTGAATATCCTACTTGCAAGAGGAAGCCTCTTGTAGACCGTAATATTTGTAGCAGGACTATATAGCTATTGGGAAAAACACTCACAGCAAGCAGTCTACGCAGCTTGTACATAATCCAAAGAAACCAGGATATAAAACCGAAATACAAGTCACTCGAGGCAAAAGTAGAGTTAACATTACCTTTGTATGGATACAGAATGGACCTCTCCCAGCCTGTCATTCTACTGAAGAGCAGGAGTATTCTTCTCTCAAAGTAAAAATGAGAGACTTGAAAAACTCAAAAAATAATCATATATTATGATCTCATGCATTATGATCATTCTCAACTTTTTTTTTTTTAAATCTATCAATGAAAGCCTCCAAGCTTAACGCAGCTTGACTCCGAGCATGCATCGCACCACGCAACTTTCTGTGTCCACCCAGCTATGTATTTCTACAGCATCTACACAGATAAACAAAACCCTAAATTTTGTTTGGGTAGAGCGATTTTAAATTGACCATGTTCTGACAGCGCCTGAATTAACTCTCTTTTGGTGACAGGCAAATGAACTGCTTCATACAGAATTTATTGAAGAGTGTGCCAATTACAAATCAAAAGGCAATTTCTACAAAAGCTATTAAGCATCCATGTCACTAACCTCTACAGCATTCCCGGGATCAGGGCAAACAGCTTCAAGAGAACAGGGCCCATTCCTTTCCGAGGTTTCTCTTCAACACCAAATCTGTTCTTTCACTAGGTAAAGTAAAAGGGAAAAAGGTTAGGATATAAATGTGACAATAAAATCACAGAGCTTTGCCATTTTGAAATGGAAGAGCAGTCACTCCTATGACAACTGGACTTTCACAAACCTAAGAAATCTTTTAAATAGCTCCTGGAAAAGGAGCTGTAGCAAACTAGAAATCGTCACACAGCATTAAGCTTAAAGAAGCATTATCTTCCCAATTGAATGATACTCACTGAGAGCACATGAACTGCTAAAAGAGTTACTATAAAGTGCAAGCCCAGTAATTAATGCACTGACAGCCTGTGATCAGCAAGAGCATCCCTCCGAGGAACTAAGTGATTTCTCATCATTACAGCAGGGGAATAAGAATTAAGCTGCATTGACCCCAACCCAGCTGATCAACTGTGAAGCTACTGAATGTGCCTAGCTTTCCCTGTCCTCTCCCCTAGTTTTTCTGCCTCTTTTTTCAGAGTTATAAAATGCTTATCTTAGAATTTGCAAGTGGACACACACGCACCAACAAGGGGCACCGAGTCTGAGCTCACTTCAGCGTGACTCCATGAATCCATCACGACAAGATTCTCCAGCTAACCCAAGGCAGGTGGCAGAGGAAGCAAAAACAGCACTATTCACTGTTGGACCTGGCAAAGAACTAGGTACCTTGGTGAAATGCTGCACCTTGGTTCATTAGCCATGAGATGGCAGACCATTATTTTACCTCTGATTCCCAATCAGCCCCATTCGGCACTAGTAGTTCAGGTGTTCCTACACTACGATGCACTACACAGTACAGGCATACTTAAAGCAACTGGGAAAACTTTATAATACAATTCACATCATTTGTTGTTTTATTATTTTGTACATTAAAAGGAGCAGGGAAGATTTTAGGCGGGGAATCAACACAGGTCAAAAAAAGCAGCATAGTACCAGGTACCTTAGAAAGGCTTTGTGAGAGAGATGGCACTAATGCAACAAACTTGCTCAGAGAGATGTTGCAGCGCTTAATAACAAAACATTTTGTTACAACATTGAGGTATGCACTAAAAACTTCAGTAACTTGTTCAGCATTAAGTTCTCTTCTAACTCCATCCTCCATGACCATAAAACCCTCCGCTACTCCTAGGACAAGGAAAGGAAGTCAACTAACGAAGTAAGCCATTTGAGACTCCCGGGAGTTTTTAAACTGTGTTTATTTCATTGTAAGACTAAGGGCCCTTGCTTGTTGAGTGAAACCTGCTTTTAGAAAGAATACTTCTATTTTTAACCTAGGAAATTGGTAAAGGCATCTGAGCAGCAAACTAGAAAAATATACCAACGCCCCCTAGTACACAGGATGACGGGCTAATGAGTTTGATTTCCAGAGGGATCCATCCTCTCAGGCACTTCATCTGCTCACCCCACTAGCATTCTCAATAGCATCTTCACTACTTCAACTCACCTACCTCTCCCACCCACAGGCCACACAGCATCTGCTCACAATTATTTTCTCAGGAGATTAGCTCCAGCAACACACCTGCAGTGGTCACCGTAACTAAAATAAATTAGATAAACTCAGACCAGCAGATATCCTAGAATCCAGCCTCATGTGTGTTGCTGCATCCATGCTCATGATTTATGCGGTATCTTAGATACTTCTTTGCCAGTGAGAAAGTCCAGGTTCACACCAGGCTTGGGCGACATACCACAGGCCCATGCTGCCATGCACAATCATCAAGCCCAGAGAACCACCCTACAGTATCCTCGCCTTATTCAACATGATGTGCACTTGGAAAACCTTCATCCTCTGCTTCTACCCATCTCGTCTCCCCTCACTTTCATCTCATCGTCATGCAACTGTTCATGGGGAAAAATAAGGAGTCAGCAGCCAGTATCAAATACTGCGTGTGTGCACAGCGCATGAAACAGTAGAAAATGGACCATGAAACTCAGAAATGCAAGAAGTAGGGTGAGCACTTTCATTTTTACCTCTACAGAAGCAAGTAAATGTTTAAACTAAGAGGATAAACAAATGGTCCTTTTGTCATAGGAACAGTTACTGGGACTAGCTTGGCAGTAAACCTCAACACAAATAGGGAATTGTAGCTTCTGCTACCTTCAACTGCATTTCACTCTATTAAGAACTTTATTGTATCACCAACAATCTCTCAGGTTCAAAATGATAGATTTTTATTTTTAAATTCAGACAATGGAAGTCTCAGGTAGGTATGGGCTCCAAATCAGATCAGACTACAATTAAGCCAAACTTAATTAACACTTACTATATTTGCAAAGCTCAGTGACCAATTACACAACAAGTACTCAAAACCCACAAGCTTACTTGAGCAGAAATCAAAGGGTAGTATCAGCATCTTCTCCAGCTAAAATTGTAAAAAACACCATTAGGAAGTGAAACCCTGAAGACAGCTTGCAACCCTCTTTCATATGCATTATTTGCTTGGTCTAACAGAAACTGGATGCAGTAAAAAGAATGAACGTTGTGGGAGCACCAAGGAACCATACCTCCAACCGGGTCTTTTGGGACCTGAACCATCTAGTTTATCTATATTCCCACAGTACACTTGAATGCCTTGTCTCTAAGTCTTTATTCCCTTACTTTTATCCTACTTCCATATTTATGTTTGTTAGGGTCACAATGGCTTGAGAAATACTTCATCAAAAGCATCTGCACAAAATTAGTTGTTTTGACTTGCAGACTCAAAACCAATTAACACAGGGAGGCAGGAGGTACTGTTTAAACATAGTTAACAAGAACTAAACGCCTTCCTTGGTGCCAAAAATAAACCACTCCTACTTTACTTACATCAACAAATCTTTAGTATTGCCCAAGCTTAAATTCTCCCTGTGGTCACCAGCTGAGTTACCAAAAGTGGCTGCAAAGCCAACAGCACACCCCATTTATACTATAGCAATGAGAAAAAGGAAGACGTTTTCAACCTTGAATATCCCAAAAGACTGACATCCTCCAAAGAAATGTAACTAAATGAAGTAACAAAATAGCTTAGTTTTGAACCCGCTGGTCACAAACAGCAAAATTCTGGAAGCACCCAAGACAGTTCAAGCGACACCAGTCTCCTCGCATTCCCCAACCTAGTGTAGGCTCAGAAGCATCCCAAGCAGAAACGGCAGCTAGTGTATGTCCTCCAACTACACTACACTCAGACAAAAACCCTGCTGCAAGTTCTGAGAAAGGAGAACCCTTTCTGGTCAGTGCCAAGGGGGCAGCATAGCTCGGTTACCTCCCGCTTAATCGAGTCTTTGCTGTAAAGGAGAAACACCTCTGGGAAAACAAAACCCTTCCTCTTTGTGCCTGAGGAAAGGATCTATGTTTTCCTAACAATCAAGTCTCGAATTTACCCTTCCTAGAACATTTCTTAGGGCATTCACCCTCTCTCCATCCGAACTAGGTTCCTGACCCTCCACAGGGACAATGGACCTCCTGGTGGCACGCAGGCACATAAGGGACTCCATGGCTGCGTTGCCTACAGGCTTCCTTACCCATCTCTGTCCTCTGAAAGGGTGTAGAAAGGAATAGAAGTTCACCCTGAATCAGACTGCACCTTTCCAGACACACAATGAGAAGACATGCGGCACCTCGCGCTCTGGCTAATGGCTTTCCCATTTGCAGATCCCACACTATCCAGAGGCTGCTGAAACCCATAATGGAAGAGAAGCATGGCGAAGAACCAAACTACCCATTTCATATTAGGTGTCTTCTCATGACCATTTCAAAAGCATAACAAGTAGCAATTACCTCATGAAAAATTAAATGACAAGTAACAAATATAACAAAGAGTTGCCATGCTTCCACTTGCTGTGCAAAACAAATACCTTCATGATTTCTCATCCACCAGAATACATCTGCACTGATGTACATACAGGCAGCCTGTGATTTAGCAGATGCCAGCACAACTGAAGCCAAGCTGCTGGCTCCCAGCTCTTGAGTCACTTCATTTTCATGACCCACCACTGAACTCTGGCAGCAGCCACGTCTATTATTTTCCAGAAATCAAGTGTCATTCAGAAAACAAGTTTCAGTCACCAAAAACACCCCCACCCATGGCTTACATAAAGCTCCCTGCTGCACTGAAGGGCTTCCTTTGGTTCAGAGTTAGAAGATGTCATTTGCAACTATTTTTTCAGAACATAATATTAGGGTGGCCAGCTTGAGCATGACCAGTAAAAACATAAGTTGCACTTTGCAGCAGTTACCATCAAGTTTAACAGACATTTTCTTTTTCAGACAAGTCTCAATCTACAGGCATTTCTTGAAGAGTTTATGTAGTTTGTATAATTACATAAGATTATAAAAAATATTTTTCCATCAGGTAAATAAAAGCCTTTGGTTTTTTTAACTGCATAATACATTGGATCAGCATATATTTTGTAATAAATGCACTTTTTTATTATAAACATGTTTTTGTTAAGATAAATTACATAGTCAACTGAACTTTGACTACTGTTTATCCAAACATTCTTCTTCAGAATTTATGCTGATAAGTTTAAATCATGCTGATAAGTTTAAATCAATTTTTAATAACATTTATGTATGATTTGAATAATTTCTCTTAGCTGCCATTACTTCTTTGTCCTTGTCATTTAAATAATTTGCTTGCTGTAACATAAAACATTTGCACCGCTGCATCCCACTAGGTATTCCACCAGGAGTTTTAGTTAGGTCTCTATTTTTATTTCAACTGAATATCTCAGTACTTCTAGGCACTGTTTCTAGAGTTTAACAAATCAAATAGAATTTGATTGCTACCCTCACCAGACATCCCACAAAAAGTCCTGAATAGCAAATCTCAGCAATCACAAACCACTTGGTTCGTGCAAAGAAGCAAACTGATAAAGTAACACCATAAAATCTGCCTTTTTGTATGTCTCATTTCTGAAAAAGAAATAAAAATGCTATGCAGACTTCCAACTTAGCTGTGTTCCCCTCATTGAAGATATTTTGCAAGTACTCCTCTGTGGATAAACTGTGTTTATCAAGTTTACACATACCATACTGGTGCCATCAGAACATTAGAAAATGAAAGCCCTAAAACAGCATCAGGTTTCTTCTGCGCTGCACACCACAGGTATTTAACAGAAACCTATTCAGACCTAACCAGCCATTTTCCTACCTTTTCCTAACAAAACACACATCAGTGGGAGCTGAACATGGCATTGATGTTGAAGCCCAAAACAGTTGTTGCTAGGAATTACAGTAATTCAGTGCTAGTACTTACTCCACGTCTGATAGAGATAAAATCCTGCTTCTAACTGAAAGAAATCAAAGGGATCATAAACATTACGTGACCCAAGACCAATTTTTGCCTTTTCTAGTAGAGATGTGTGCTTAGCATGCATTCTCTATGTCACTGGTGCACTTTCAGATGCACTACAAGGGACGTGAAGACAAAGCCCATCTTTAGCTGGATAAGGCAAGAGGTCAGGACCATATACCAGCGGGAGCCAATATCTGAATTTACACTGCCTACAATGATGAGAAATAAGTTAGGTAACAATATATTCTGTACACAGAATTTGAGAGAAGGAATACAAACGTGGGCAATACCTTGTCTAAGTACCTCCAGCTATTTTAACAGTAGGATCAGGTTGACAGAGCCAGATGTTTCCCTCTGACAAAGAAAAGACCTTAAAAGCCCACAGAAGGGTCAGCCTCATTTGTAAAGGGAAAAAAACCAACACACACAAAAAACAAAAACAAAAAACCCATTAACAAACAAACAACCCCCCCCCAAAAAAAAAAACAAACAAAAAAAAAACCACAACCAAACCAGGTAGAGCACTTCAGTTTCTGGCTCCCTCCAAAGCCCTCTTTCTTTACTGCTTCTTATTTGCTACTTCTGCTAAACCAAGCTCCAGCATTGTAAACCTAAATGCAGGGACAAGTAAAGCTACCACATCTGTTTTCTTCAATAAAGTTCACAACTCCAGCAACCTGGGTACCTTCTTCTCCTCACAGGTATTAATGGATTCTTTTGCTTTTTGTTTTTAAATCCAACTCTTGGCATTCTTGTCATACTTCCAAATGAATGCATACCTCCAAGTGAAGACTCCATTAACCTCCTCATGCTCAAGAAAGATGAAGAAGGAAATGCATTAAGGCACACACTTCACCTTCTCATAGATCAACCCCGGAGGTTCACAGTAGAAAACAGCAAAAGTGACACACAGAAGTCTACCAACACTTGTCACCACAGACTGCTTAAAAGATTTTCACCAACTATTACTCCATCCATCTTCAACTTAAAACAGAATATGACCATCCATAACTCAGTGTTCTTGCTGTCCCCAAGAACAAGTGTAACACAGCTTGGAAAGCAAGCAACACTAGAAAGATGATACCAGCTGGGGGCAGGGAGGAAAAACCACAACACTCTAAACGCATCTTTCTGGAGGTGGAAGGGGAAGACCTTATATCTAGTGATCTAAATTACAAATGTCTCTGCTTTATGACTATTTAAGACAGTACAATTTAGGGCCCAAAATTTTGCACAGATGATGTCCTGTCTCCAAGCTCCAGAAATGCACGTAAGAACAGATAAGCACTGTAACCAGATGAAGCCTCTACTTCTTACACATAATGACAGACATGCTGTTTGAGCAGGCAATCCCAATTATAACCAGGCCAAAACAATGTGAATGCTTTAGCTTATATTCCCAACAACTAATCATGTTGGGGGGGCAGGGGGAAAGGAAGATGTCCCACTCTGTGAGACAACGTGCCAAGTCCCATGCCAACCCTCAAAATGTAGACACTTTCACACTCAACTGCAAAGGGGAAGACCCTCACGAAAGGGGTCATAATAACAGATCATTACAGCTACCTTACTAGATACAACTCTTAAATGTTGCTCCTTTCCACTGAAGTCATCCAAGAGCTAAAAGCAATCAAACTACAAAACACTTGACGGATGATATCTCAGGCACCATGCACTCCTATGCCTTTCAGACAACGGTCCCTTCTTACCTGAAAGATTCTAGTCTTTAATGGGTTGCATTTCAGCCAGATTCTTCTCAACATAGCAAAGCACCGAGAAGATATATATGCAAAGTGCCAACCAGGTGTTGCCATAAGTAACATCGGTATCACAGGTACAATAAAAGGAGACATCACCCTAGAGAAACTGCTTGAGCTGCAGCTACATTCACATCTCCTCCAGAAGCATCCCATACACAGAGAGGCAGAACACCAAAAAAGAACTTCAACAATTTGACACTGGGTAGAATTTAAAAGCAAGGAAAGTTTAACACCAACAACTCAAGCTTTTTTAAAGCAAGATAATGAAAGTCAAGGAAATAAATCTAGTCTCATTTACTGCGGGCAAGCTCTGTTGGAGAGCACAAGTCTTGTTTCAGTGTTATCACAGTCATTTGGAAGAGTCAGGAAGACTTAACGCAACCCCTGATTTCTGTGCCACTGGAAAGAAGTGCTCCATAAACTGTGCATTTATGTTAAGTCAAGGCCAAAATTAGACTGAAAAAGGAACAAGAAAATTGTTGTACATGCTTGATGTTACTTCACTCTTTAATTACTTCCTAATTAAATTTGCATGCTTTGATAATATCTACTATTATAAGTTGATGTTCCAAATGGAAATAAATGCTAATTCCACCTCCAAATGAACCATCAAAACCATGTACATTTAAATAGATTAGTAAAATTTATTTCAAGTTGTCTTCAGGATATCTACTGTACTCAATCCTCAATTTACAAAATTCTTTGCCAAGGATGCATTAATCCACAATCACCCATAAACAGTCTTCTTCTCTTAACAGCAAAGAAATGCGCTTCTTGTAGAAATAAATTGCAATCTGTCAGCGTTAAACTCAAGATGCTCCCTAAATAGATATGCTGAACTGACTTGCAGGTCACCTGTGACATAAAATTTCATTAATTAAATTGCTTGATAAGAAGCACTATCTTTTTACATAGAGGTTTTCAAATTAAGTAATTGGGTCTTAATGTTACAGCACTAGGATTCCTATCATAGAAATACTGGATGTTGTTTACATGTAAGTACAGAATGATATAGGCTGGAAGGCATCTATGAAGGTCACACGGCCTAACCTTTGCTCAGCAAAGGGTCAGCTTAGATCAGGTTGCTCAGAGGTCTAGGTGAGTTCTGAGCATCTCCAAGGGTAGAAATCCCATTACGTCTTTGAGAAACCAACTCCAGTGTTTGACTACCTTCACGGTGTAAATTTTTATCCTAGTTGTAATTTACCTCGTTGCTGCTTGTGTCCAGTGCCTCTCATCCTATCCCTGTGTGTCTCCAAGAGGATAAGGATAGTCAAGCTTTCTACAGTGGTCGTCTCTTCTAAAATAAAGATTACTAACCATGTACATACTTTATAAGTTGATCAAATAACAAAAGACAGGGCCCTTAATCAGATCAGTCAAATACAATTCAAATAGTGAGTCTGTATTGTTTATACAAGCTATTATTTTATTTATGAAAGAATAAAATAAGCCTTCATGAACATGTAACATTTTGCTTCATCAAATCGGAAACAAAAACTAGAATAATAGAGGGGTTCTCTGTTCATTTCAGGAAGCTAATGCCTTGCTAATCCTTTAGCTCTCCACAGGAATGAATAAAACCTCTGGATACAGAGACAAACCCTGATTATCTAAATCACTGGTATCTAAAATTCTGAAATCCAAAGGTCAGATACCTCCCTGGAGGACAGATGCTCTGGCACTCCTAAGAACAGATCAGCTTGATGATATTTGGAGGCTTGCAACACAATTTTAAGGACTACGTTCAATTGCCTCGGCGGTGGGGGGGACGGTTATTTGTTTCTTTTAGAAAGAGAAGTGTGTAAGTTGTTCCAAATAATACACTCAAAAGCAAATAAAGATTTTTCCCTCTTAATTAGTGTCTACATGCTAGCTTGCTCAATATAGCTACACTCACTGATGTTATATTGCATAATGTATTCAATATATCAGTATGCTATCCCCGTCATTAATTCCAAGCTCAAATTCATTTTGATTTACTTTAATTAATCACAAAGTTACAGTTTCCTAACAAGGACTGAAGGCTGACCTATATTAAAAGGTGCCACAGGCTATTGGCAAACCAAAGATGAAGCCAGGCTTTTCACAGCACTGCATGGCGGGAGGACGAGAGACAACAGGCATAAATTGATATGAGAGGTTCAGACTGCATATAAAGAGAAGCTTTTTTCCCCCACCGAGGACAGATAGGCACCAGAACGGAGCCCAGAGAGGCTGTGCTGTCTCCAGCCTTGGAGGTTTTCAAGACACGACAGGATCAGGCCCAGTGCAACCTGGTCCCATCTCACAGCTGGTCCGGCTATGAGCAGGAGGTTGGACTACAGGCCTGCCAAGGTTTCTCCCAACCTGAGAGATCTTGAGAGGTTCTCTTCCCCACTGTCACGTATATAGTGAATCTTAATCCCAGCGTCCCATTCTAACATTTAACGTGCAAAGTCAGTTGACTTACTGCTCTGCCTTCCCAAATCTCTCAACTGTATGGATTCTTTTAACTGCTCAACAGCCTTCAACTTCCTGCCTATTCTGCCACTTTACAACAGGGAAGGTAACCTTTCCACCAGTGGACATAATTTTCTCTCAGGTCATCTGCTTGGGGGCCAGAATAACAGTCATTAAGTCTGCAGTAAATGAAGAACAGGAAGAAAGGAACATAAAGCAGACGTACTATAGGACACGTTGGGCAGAGGACAGGCCCTCCCAAGCATACAAACCTCCGGACTAGCAGAATCTTTTGTATTTGACTCGCATCCAGCCCTAGAAGATCCTAGCAGGTTCCTCAAGTGCCATTCCAGCTGCCATGTCGCGCAGCACATCAGTCCTGTGACAAGTTTTTCTCCAGCACCCCCAGTGTGGGGGCAACATTTTGACACGTGCTAACAACCCTTCCTTAACAAGTATCACAGAGAATCATGGCATGGCAACATTTTGGTGGTCCTATCTGGAGTCAAGTCGAGTCCACGGTACTGCCCAAAAGCAGCTGCCCTGGTGAGCTGCCTTTGACAACAGTGTGGTGCTGTACTTCAGGTAGCATTTTCATAAGGGCAAGAGCTGACCTTGCATCAAGTTAGCTCTTGCATCTGTGAATCTATGTTTTTTGTCCATCTGCGTCATGGAGAAATTGCCCCACAGATAATGGAGAGGTAGCTCTGCTTCCTGGCTAGCAGCTCTAGCCTACACTCATCTCCTCAACAGTATCCTCACCCAAAAGCCTGGAACAAGGCTTCCCAACATGCGCAGCACCAAGCCACTTGCTCAGTGTGTGTTGAGTGAAAGGAAAATTAGGGCAGCAGGCAAAGAGGAAGCAGCCCTCCAGGTAACTTGCCAGCCAGACTGCACACATTTCCCACCAGTCCTCCTGCCCTGGGCTAAGCACACTGTTTTTAGGCTGTGTGCTGCACAGCCAGTGTCCAGGTATTCCCAGGGATCAGAAGAAACAGATTTGCAGAGGAGTATTCATTTCTGGGTTTCCAGCTAGCTATTTCTGTTCTACAAGAACTCTTTTCTGGTCAGCGACCTTGGACTCAAAGCCTTGAAGTGCATGTATTCCAAGAAATTGTTTCCTCTCTGCTAAATTAAATTTTACTGTTCTCAGAAGGTCTCTGGGTCACATCTCTTTTTGCTAGAGAATTTTGCCAGCTCAGACAGAGTTAAGGCAATAAGCACCCTGACCACCAAAACTACAGATCAGTATATATTTAAATGTTTATGAATATCCTAAAGATTCTGTTCAACATTGCAACTGAACAAGTTAAAAGGTGATGATATACATAAATCCTAATAATAAAGCTTTACTTATTTATTCTATCACACACTGCACCAGGAATCTCCAGCTCTCAGAGTCTGTTTCCAGAGCACATGTACAGCTACAAAACGTTTCTGTAGCTGTTGTGGTGCTAGCCATCTCACCGCAATTTGCCAACCTTCACCTCTCAGAAGAGTGCTGCAGAATTCCGATTCTCGTCTTGCAGAAGAGTCTTTTTACTCAGCTCCTCGAACTCCCATCTGTAACCAGTCATTTGTACGCTGTGAGTTTGCAAGGCTAGCATATACTCGGACAGCTCTCTCCAAGTCCAAGTCATTTCTAACTTAACTGAAGTAACAAGGCACGTTATAAAAGGAACATTAAGACAACGATTTCCATAAATGCCTATTTTTCTGCACAGTTTACCAGCTTCTGATGGTAAATGAGATGATGCCTTATTCCAGTAGCTCCCTGGAAACAAAGAAATCCACTGAACTACTACCACCATCCTGATAGGAGAGAGACCTTCTGAATGTTGTCCAAGATTATTTACCGTGTTCCTGGGAGAACTTGTTCTGCAGACTGCCTGCAAAGTCCTCGCAGCTTTGAGTTCTGCCTTCTTGGCAGCTGCCAAGGATTTCATTTTGAATCAAACTTTTCCTGTCTTGACCGGCTTAATACAAGTGTTAGAAATAAAATTTTAAAAAATCCCAACAAACATCAACAGACTAAAACAATACTGAATATCCCAATAACTGTTTCAGCCTGCAATGTGAAATCAAAGAGTGTCCAAAGTAAAAAGTCATCTTTTCATTTACTGACCCCCAAGTTGAACAGAAGACTAGCTGCCACAGCCATTTGGGGATGCAGACCTCCCCATGCAGCTCATCGCTGGCACTTAATATACTAAGCTAATTGATTTTTCCTTTTTCTTGAACCAAAGGGAAACCAAGGTACTGCAGATCAAGTCCTAAAAAGAAATAAAATAAGTGTCTAAATGGAGTCACTCTTAAAGTCATCTGCAAAAATTATGACCATGTACTTCTTTCTCCTTTTCCAGAAAGTAGCACTCAGCACTTGAAACACGCTAGTCTAAGTTTCTCAAAAGGACTTGACTTTGCAACTGGGAGAGCTCAACAAAACGCTCAGCCCGTGAGCTTTAATTTGTTCAGGCATCATAGCTCAATTTTCATTGTGTGCATATTTAAAATATTTCCACACAGTGGATCTCGTGCTGCTAAATTCGCATTCAGAATTCAAACCAACTTTCCTCAGTGTCTCCCCAGACAATCCCTTCATTCCTCAGTTCATTCATTGCTTTTCCTTTCCTTTCTTCTGAGTTGTTAGATCCAAGAGAGAGATCACAGGCCAACAAAGATATCTCATAACACACACTCCTGATCATTATTAACTTGAATCAGATTCAACCACTAAATAATACCCATTTTTATGCTCCAATTAACAGTGTAACTTGATGTATTGCCTAGCAATCCTAAGAAGTTGAAAGTGGAAGAATGCAGATAACAGATTTAGTTTTCAATGTTTTCTTTCTGTCCAAGCATGTATTCCACACAAAGAGAACCTGTCCTGCCAAGACTCCAGACATGAAATCTCTACACAAAAAAAGGTGGGTGAATTAAAGCCTTCCCTTTGAAGTGCAAGATCTGTAAAAAGACTCAGTAGGAAGCAAGTTTCACATCCAGACCATTTCAAATGGGTAAGTTTTAACACACACAGGAAAAAAAAATATTAAAGACACTGAATGACATAAGTCAAGGAAATGTCACTTGCCAACATGAAATTGCAACGACTCTTCAGTCATCAAGTAACCTCACTATTTGAGTGGTCTGTATGGTCAACCATGAAGAAATATCTTAAGAGAAAAGTATCGACAGATAATAATTTTAACTCATTTTCCACAGTTATCCAGTTCTCCCTGTTACCGTGGGCACAAAATTGTATCTTTATTAGTAAATATTTCTAACAGACTTGTAGTTACTGAGTTTGCGTATGCATGAATTTTAAGTTTCTGTCTGTACTTTTGTCTTGGGGCGGGGGGGTTGGTTTGGTTTTGGTTTTTTGCTGATGAAGGGAGAGGGGACAACATTTAGGAAGAGGAATATAGCAGCTAATTGATGATACAGCTTGATCCTTCCTTCCCCTTAACACATTCTTACTCAACTTGCTCCAAATAGAATTTGAAGAATCTCTTCTTCCTCTGCCTGTGAGCCACCGACAGTGCCATTCTTTTACAATTTCTTCCCCTACTATCCATTTGAAGTATTTACCAAATGAAAAAATCCTACTACTCTTATACTAAATGCAATCTGAGTTGGTCACAATTATTTTTCCTGTTGCAAAGTTAAAACTCCTCAAAAATTCTGCACTAGAAATATCAGAGTAAATCAGAAAAAAACTGATTCTGGCTAAAATTATTTGTGCCATAACCAAAGCGTACAAAAAAATACATCCATAATGAAAAAAAAACCAAAAACAAAAAACAACCCAATACCATAAAATTTCATTACCATTCTACTGCATAAGAAATAAGTGAACATGAAGTAAAAAGAAAGCCAAAAACTGGTGAGGTATAAAAGCTGTCTGTTAACACTATTTAAACTGTTGTTTATTTCTGTTCAGGTTTAATTTTCAGGAAGAAAAAAAAAAGCGTCCTTACGTTAGATTGAAAAATATCATTAAAGACACCAGCTAATCATAATTTGATGACTGTAGATTCCTACCAATCCTGTAAAGAAATGTCACATTTGGCTTGCTGCCCACGTCATTAAAATAATCATAATAAACCAAAGTTCATGTGGTGTTATTTTGAAGGAATCAGGCTTTTCACAACACAATCAGAAGTCTTTAGGTTCACTATGACGAAACAAGGAGCACTGCTGAACACTGCAAGGTCCAGAATAATCACGTTTACAAACTGAGATTTATTTAAACAGAGCTCAAGAAAGATAACACAGAATCAGGAAACACCATACAAGACAAGTCATTAAGCTTACTGATGTCACCGTCTTTCCTAGTTTATAGGGACTTTTTTTTTTTTTTAAAGCTTAACCAACAAACTAGACCTGCATGCTTTTCAACTTCCAAACACCACAGATTTTCATATTGCAACCCAGGTCTGTCAGGAGATCTCAAGTTGGAATTAGTTTTTTAAAGAGACCAGTTTCGGCAATAATATTTTGCCTTCTTTGCAATGAAGCATCACCACCTCGGTTCCCTTCCTGATCAAGATTTGAAGTGCAAACAGCCTTTAAATAGTGTGATCAAGTACCGCTCCTGATTAAAATTCTTCTCAAGTCTCTTCTTACTGGGTAACACAATTGAGATTTACTCTTGTAAGAGTAAAGGTGCGATCGACAGATTAGTTTGAACTCTCTTTTAAGAGAATTAACATTTAATGGTTATGTCCTTAGTAGTTACTTATGCAGAAAATCCAAACAGCACTTAATAGGAGAGATATTACAGACTGATCAAGAAATTCTTGAAGAATATTACTGAACTTGAGCTGCTCTTCATTTCCAGCGTGTTCCTAACACCATTGTAAATTGGTACCAACCCTTACCTCCAACTTGATAGAAGCACATGTAGAATTATCATTTTCCATTGCCTTCAACAGAAAATAAATTCTCTGATAACCAAACTCAATGCTGCACTAAGGCTCAAAAAGAAAAGGGGAGATTCAAAGCAGCAGAGAAATATCTTCCTCCTAAATTGTTCAATTTCTAAGATTTCTAGCTCAACCGCTAACTATTTTGGAAACCAGCAGTAAGAAAAAAAGACTTTTAAGTTACTAATCCATACCGGATCTTGTCAAACACACCACTACAACCAGAAAGTCACATGCTAAGTTATGCATGTATTCACTGAAACTGCTAAAGAGTGGTTAAATCCTTCTCGAGGACCGTATCGCTTAACGCTAGATGAATCAATTGCAAGAACCATATGTACAAAGCAGAGACATGGAGGCAAACAACAAACACTCCAGGAACACACTGATTCAAATAACCACCTTTTCTCCTGCAGCAGACAGGACAGACATAGATTCCTTACAAATCACTCCACTGTACTTTTTTAAAGAATTGCTATTATTTTGGAATTCAAAGAAGTTCTTGGGCAAATTCCTGAACTAACAGGTTTGTATTTCAAAAAGCATCTGACATACTTCTCAAGTCCAGGTTAAACCATGTGTATTGACTTCCATTTCACTGTCTTTCAAGTGTTTGTTTTGGTACCTGGAAATACTGCATACACAAATCTGACACAAAGATGCTTTATGCAGGGTCATAACCTGATGTTTTCCAAAGTGTTTTGAGACAGGTCTTCTCTGACCTTTACAAGTTAGCTAGTAAGTTAAAGACTGATTTCCAAATTCCTTCCATTACTTTATTTAAAAAAAAAAAAACAAAAAACACACAAAAAAAAAAACAAACCACCACACACAAAAAACCCCAACCAACCAACCAACAAAAAACAGAAACAGAAAACAAAAACGCACACCCATTTCATGGCCAGAAATGACAGTTCCCAAAAGCCACCGAAATCTGGCTCAGAGAAGTTCCGAGGTCACTGAGAACTCTGGGATTACAACCATAGAACACCTCAGCCAAGAAGATCTGAAGAGCAATTTCAGAATTCTCAATGAAGTTATGGGCCTTACACAAGCATTACTTTTGGGAACTCTACATTAGACCAGGGCATCCCCACCACCATGGTGACAAAGAGCTAGCCATGATATCTACCTGTTTTGTTGGGTTTGGGTTATTTTTCCAGAAAAATCTTTGCAATCCTTCCCTCCTCATCATTATTTTCTGGGCTTCCCCAGTATCAGGAGCTCCGGTAAAGTACAACTGCATTCATAGTGCCAGAATTGCGGAGCTGAGGTATGAACTCTAGCAGAGTCTTCACCAACAACGGAAATAACCAAATAACTCAATGACAAACGTGGCTATCAAAAATGGATTGAACATGCATAGCTGGGCGAGGCTATACTTGAGGAACACAGTATCTTGAGCCAGAACTTGACGTTCCTGCCATGAGAAATTTGGGGGGTAGAGGTATGAGTAGACAGGACTGAAGTATACACGTTATGCGTGCAGTCTTTGGTTGCAAAAGAGAACGTCTTCTGTACACCTGGTCTATCTAAAGCAGACTGAGGCATATTGTCACTGGAGGAAAAGAAATTCCAACAAAAATAGCTCAGACCAAAAGGACCACAATTTCTTACAAATGACAGCACTTTTACAAATCTTAAGACAACTTGCCATCTCCCCAAATACCTGATCCACAGTAGAGACACCGTGAGCAAGCAAATGCATCCTTTGCACTCCCTGTAACTTGTTTAGCATAAGACTTACAAACCAAATAAGGACCTTAAACCCTTATCCCCAATTTATTTCCTGATACAGGACAGTAAGCACTAGAGCCTATTTATGACTGATACAGATCACATTTGACGTGGAAACACAAACAATGTAGCAAATAGGGTGGTATCACAGATCAACTATTATTTCTCCTCTATTGGGACTTGTATATGGTATACTCAGTTCATCTGTAAGCAGAGAACAGTGTTGCAGTCTAAAAGTCTACCATCTCTTGTCCCATCACTCAGTATTGTACAGGCAGGTTTTCCGAATGTTTATCGCAGATCAAAACAGCCTGTCTATGGTCACTTAAGCTCACGGGAAGCCATGTAACCTGGAATGCAAACAGCATGACATAAAACTGTGAACTGATAATGAAGTGTGAATAGGGTCAGATGTACAGCATTTTTACAAAATATCAACTGCCTTTACTACACTGCAGTGGGATCACCTGGCTGTAAAAGCATGAGATATACAACTACCTCATCTTATACACAGGAGTACTATATTTTATTTGGTGATCCTGGGGGAAGGAGAGTTAAAATTTCTCTCAGGCCCACCCTTTGAAGGAAGGAAAAAAAAAAAAAAACCCAAACAGCTTTTTACATGCTTCTAATATCATGAGAGCATGAACTCGTATCTTTTGACCTTAGCTTCAACCACCTGCAATAACATTTCATTTAGATCCAAGCAAATGCCTTTTCTTATATACACATAAAGTGTCAAGCAATTCTACTTCTCATGAAAAAATTCATTTCTCTGTACATTTCATACTTCACGTGACATACAAGGGCAGTTTGATTTTGCAGCATAGTGAATTGAAGAATAAACCCAAATGAGCCACTGTCTCACTGGCATTGGAGACAGAAGGAAACAGCAACACAGGAAAGAAAACAACTTGTTCACAAATGAAGCGGGGTGGCAGAGGGGAAGAAAGAAAAGGAAAAAGCAGCAGCAACCAGAACACAAGCAGCTGGCGCTCAGGGACTAGGAAGGACTTCAGCTCCCCAGTAACAGGATCAGTTGCATAATCGCTGCTGCCTGAGAAGTTATACAATGTCTGCCCTTCTCCTCATTAGGAAAACAAATAAGCAACAAAAAAGTTCTTTTAGCACACAGCAGCTAATAAATGAAATACCACATGTTAAATCCTACTGAAGAGAAGGCCCTCTGTAGTTTCAAACACTACTTTTTAGCTTACTGGAACATAAAACGTTAAATTCTATGTTAACCCTTATTAAAAGCATCTTATGTCCTCTAAAAGCTACATGTCCTAACATCAGTGCCAAGCCACAAGAATTTACCACCTGGTTTTCCAGCCCTGCTCTCAGAAGACATGTTTGTGTTGGAGAAAGCTGTCTCTAAGGCTAAGTTGAATGAAACGTTACCTCTCCTGTTGCTGCAGAACTTTGTGAATTCTGTGGCTATCACGACATTTGAACCGGAATCATAAACTACTGAAAAATCCCAAACTCTAACACAACTCTAATTCTATAAATGGATATTTTACAGATACTTACAGCAGAACTGGCAAAATATTTGTAACAGAAATGAAGACAAATCAACCTATGAGGAACGACACATCACTGAAGAACAAGCAGGAAAGAGGTTTTCCTGAGCGGTTATGTACTGTGCAGATCTGTTGTCGTGGTAAACCCAGTCAGCCACTCGCTCACCCTCCCCCCCCACAGTGGGATGGGGGGAGAGAATTGGAAGAGCAAAAGTAAGAAAAATCGTGGGTTGAGATAAGAACAGTTTAATGCTTGAAATAAGATGATAATAACAACAACAAAAAATTGTGCATGTGTGTGGGAGGGGAACAAAACCCAGGAAGGAAAAAAAACAAGAGGTGATGCAACCGCTCACCGCCCGCTGACCAACGCCCAGTCAGTCCCTAAGCAGCGATTACTGCCCCCCAGCTTATATACTGAGCATGATATCATATGGTGTGGAATATCCCTTTGGCCTATTTGGGTCAGCTGTCCTGGCTATACTCCCTCCCAGATTCTTGTGCACCTCCCCACTGGCAGAGTACGGGAAGCTGAAAAGTCCTTGACTTAGCGTAAACACTGCTTAGCAACAACTAAAATATCAGTGTGTTATCACATTATTCTCATGCTAAATCCAAAACACAGCACTATAGCAGCTACTAGGAAGAAAATTAACTCTATCCCAGCCAAAACCAGGACACCTGTATGCTGTGGCATTGCACAAAAAGTGAAAGTGAGGTTTGACTCAAGCGTGAAAGACCGTGAAGACACTGCATGCTGATTAAGAGGCAGTTGAATTTTAGCTTGCCAGTACTGAACCCAAAAAGATAGTTCTAGCCTAATTATAGCCCTCTTGTTAAGGACTTGGACCAAAAGTTTTATCCCCTCACGTAAAATTTGCATTTCTCTGTGATTATCTCTTTTCTGCTGTAAGTCTTGCCCGTTTGGTTCTTACCTCTGGGTCAGAAGGTTTCTATCTTCCCACCATGATTTGGGCTCACAGCCCAACACTGCTGCGTTGCAGAGTCAGCAAAGACACGACGCAGCAATATTCCTGAATTTCTTTGGATGTGGAAGTACATGCCATTGCTGCCAAACCCTGAAAGCCATCCAGATAAAACTCAGAGGCTCCATGGCAATTCAGAAAAAATAAAAAACCACAACAATGATGCTAAGATGTCCGTCTTGGCCATTTTATGCCCTGTTGTTATTTTCTAGCTAGTGTCCAGAATACTGCAAAATTCACTGATTGTGCAAAGACAGAACAAACATTCACTCTTCTGCTCACCCCTACAACTCTAAGCATTACCCCCTGTGCTCAGCACAGACCGCTTCCAGCAACAATTGCAGGAATCAGCAGCTCCCCTTGAAGAGAAGCGGAAATACCAGGATCTGTATTGAAGCGGAAACACACATCAATTTAAGAAGAAAGGGAGACACCTAGCCTATATTCCCCATAAGCCACCGTTCCAGCCTGTCAGCTCCTGGGTAAGTAGACAGATGAGAACAGAACCATCTCTAGTCAAGGGAAAGAAAGAAGCTGCTAACCTGAAAGCCTGCGCAAATGAACATGCTGGCCACAGCACACATTGATTCTGTATATCCAAGATATTCAGGGACCAGCAACTACAGAAAGGCCCACTCTTCTCCACTTAACTCACCAGCCCTGAACTTGCCTCAGGAAAATGATACAGATGTTATTCTGCCACACCAGCCTCTTGCTACCATTACACCTGCAGCAGACTGTCTTGACCAGTTACAATTTCAGAAGCAGTGGCCACGTCACAGCAGCATTTCACTAGCAACCACCGTAACAGGAAAGCAGCACATTTCAAACTCCACTTTTTTTTTTTCTTCCATATTAGAGATTGCTGCAGATGGCAATAATCCAATCCTTAAACCCCCTTATTGTGAATATGCTATAAAGCAGCATAGCTTTACCCATAATGTCTCAGCTCTGAATTAAATAAGCCACTTACCTTTCTTAATGCTTCTGCAACAACTCAGAATTTTGATTAATGACCTGCTCTGCACCAAGTGCCCCTTACACCAACTTCATCAGCAGTCGCCTCACTCCCCTCCTGGCTCTCTGGCAAATGCCGTGAACAAATCTCACATTCAAGACTCAGGGGAGCCATTTTACCTGTTCAAAGAGTAAAGCAACTTCAGCCCACTCTTAAGACACTACTGTACACTAATCAGAGTGCAACTGGAACAGCTATTTTGTATCAAGAGTGTGA
The DNA here is from genome assembly GCF_000699145.1 of Aptenodytes forsteri. Classification (NCBI taxonomy): domain Eukaryota; kingdom Metazoa; phylum Chordata; class Aves; order Sphenisciformes; family Spheniscidae; genus Aptenodytes; species Aptenodytes forsteri. The sequence continues at coordinate 1,486,854 of NW_008795365.1, read as the reverse complement.
TGCCCTTGTGGAGAAGACAAGAAGATCTGACAATCACACACACACACACCCCCCATTCTTTTTGGTTTTGGTGCTAAGGAAGGAGGAGAAAGAGAAAAGTCACAAGCATAAAGTGCTCCAGGACTCCAACATGCAAAATCTGGCACTGTTCATAAATTTACTTACGACACAGATACCTAAATGCTAAAAACTAAGCAAGTCAGAAAGCTCACAGCTAAGCTTCCAATACTACTAACTGTGCTACCCACTTTCTAATGCACAGGGAAATGGTTTACATAAAAATATGTGTCTTATTAGTACATTTATACATCTAAAAGATAATAAACTTAAATGACTCGCTTTTTAGGTGTCTAGGGTTGCACTATAGTTGAGGATTGCCAATAAAACAGCTCTCTGGAAGTATGATCTTCAAACCAGCATCTAAGGTAATGGGAACCAAGTACCTGCAAAAGGCAATTATTTCCTCCCAAGGCTACAAGGGCATCCTACACATCTATCTTGACTTTGGACAGCTGGGTCCACACACTTAGGAGAGGTGAACTCCACCCTCTCTGTGGCTCAGCTGATGAGCGGTTTCTTTTAACTCAATCACTCACTATCCACTATCAAATACTTCAAGTCTGTAACGACCTTTTTTTCAATGAAGAATGGACAGACAACTAACTTAGACTCATTGCAAAACCCCTCCTAAGCCACTAGGCTTTTTACATCCAGGTAATTTGTCTTTAGGCTTTGCAAATATAATTGAGACTCATTCTGGGTCCTGAAAAATCTTCCCAATTAAATTAAAAATATCTCTTTCTTCAAAGAGGGAAGAGAGAAAGGAACAAACTAGAAGGAAAGAGAAAAAGGAAAAAAAAAAAAAGGCAGAGTAATGATAAGCAAAGTAATTATCAGTGACGTGGAAAAAATGGCTAAATTGAGCAGGTGAGTTCTGGATGCTGGAGAAAAAAAAGGAGATACGTCCAGAAGACATAAAGGAGATGCAAAATGGAAGACAGACTACAGTTTCTGGATGCAGAAGTCCTGAAAACCTATTTACTTAAACCACTAGAAGCTCAAATGCACATGTTCAAATCTGATTATTCCTGCTTTATAACCCTAAAGCTTAGTTTGGGAAGAGGTCAAAAAAATTAAAGTGGCAATAGCATAAAGCAACAAAAATAATTGTCATTTGTTTTTCCCTTTAAACCATTAAAAGGCTTTTGCCTGCTTTGTCAGTAGCATACTTTAGGAAATCCCAAAGCTTACTGTGTTTTGGCCTAAAAAGAACACAAATATTAACATACCATTTCCTAAACTTGTCAAGTCTCAACAACTACTCCCCCTGCCTAGCAAAAGAAACAAACGTAAAACTTTCATCCTTACATCATCCCAGTCAAGATGTTTCAAGAAACCAACACAAAGAAACAAAATTAGGATTTATATATCTTGTGTAAAACTGAAGTTCTTTAACTCACTGATCACCAATCCTATGGATAAAAGGGAGTCAATCCAGATTCTCTGAATCAGAAACAATTATGCTGATCCCAAATTACCTGTGCAGGTATACGCTGAAAGAAAAATAACAGCAAAAGATTTAAGTCTAAAAAAAGCAATAATATTTGGAACGTAAATGATATCTTGGATTTAAATAACTAAAATTATCAAAAGCAATTAAGGAAAAAAAAACAATCTATTTAGTGGTCAGTGTATTCTCCCTTTGATTTTTAGTGATAATTAACAAGATCTCCATATTAAAAAAAAAAAAAGGCAGGAGGGGGTCAAGTTTTGAAAAGGGTCTGAGTGTATCAGCCCCATGCTGCTATCTGTGGTTTCTCCCCTGCTCTGAAGCATTTCCAGGAGGACACTGGAGGAATTCTCTGTAGCAATCTTTTTCCAAGCAATATTTTGGCATAAGTCCAAAGCATTTGTTTAAAAACTGAAGCCCAGCAGACTGTATCAGCAATGGACCTGTAGAAAGTCCACAAAACAGTTTTGAAAGAATTTTCTTCCAAGGGCTGATCAGGAAGGACATGCAATTGAGATTACGATACATAAAAAAGACCCCCCAAAAAAACCAAAACCAGCAGGAAGGATAAATGAATGCTCTGGCAAACCAGCACACACACACATACTCTCCCTTGCTCGCTCTCATGAGCGGAGCTTTTTGCAAGAGCAGAATATCAAAACCAACCGAAAAAGGAAAGCGAAATAATGCATTTGTTTCATTTAAAGCACTCCCAGGAGCAACAGTAGTACATTATGCCAGACTTACAGGAACAGACACTGCAAGAGAAACACTAATTGTGAAGCAGAGATAGGTCCCTAACCTGGGTTGTCTTACTTGTGGCAAGCTGATGCATTCCTTCCGTCTGCCTGTCCAGACTTGTCAGCATACCGCTTGGAAGCAGCCGAAAAAACTTATAATGATGTTGATAATGTAGAGTGTAGATTCAGACAGCACCTCCTCCTCTATCAATTGGTGGTGACACCCAAAGGAAGAACAATTACTCCACCATCCAGCAAGAGGTGCCCAAAAGGGACTGGTAACAAGGGGGCAGGGCATCACTAACCAGTAAGATGAAGGAAGGAAGAAAATGAAGAGTAGGAATAAACTCAAGGTGACTAAAGAGCAAACAGCGTCAGAGATTAATTAATTAAAAACAAATATTCCCTCCACAAATCCCCAAACTTTTTCCTCCAGTTAAAAAGCAAGGACAAAAGCTCCGTCTATGTCCAAGTGAGACTGACTATTGCTATTTCCTAAACTGAAAGAGCACAAGAAAAGTATTGCATTGTGACTGCAACACAGTTTTCTTAGGCTTGCAGATCCACTAGGATAGTTTCTCTAGAGAGCTCAGAAGACAAATGGACTTCCAAGAACTACCGCGGCACAAATGGCACTGCTTTGTCTACACTGCCATTTCTCTGCCCTGTTGACAACACAACCAGCATAGTGGAAGCAAAAAAAAAACCCCACCAAATTGTTTTAGTACTGGGAGGACCTCATATTCTGAAACCATCTGACATACTTAAACTACGGGGGGGTGTGAAACAACAACACACAACAACCAAACAAAACACACCACCACAGAAAACAACACACCAAAACAACAACAACAACCACCACCCCAAAAAAACCCCAACCGAAAAAAATCCAAAAAACCAAGCCCTTGCCTACTGGGTAATGAAATTTCTACCATTTTGAGACTGAATTGTAAGTGACTACAATAATGTTGTTTAGACACATAATGTTGTTTAGTTCAGATTTTCCAGCATGTTTCTCAAAGACATTTATATTTGCTATCTCACCCACATTATTAAATCGATCATTCTGAGATAAACATTGTCTCCTCACATTAATATACTCATTCACTATCACTGGCACGTGATGCTCAGCATCATTAAACTGATACCTTCAGGTCAGCAACTTCGCTTCAATCACATTAAAGGTACACCAGCTAATAGAACCAATATATTAACAGAAGCCAATAATTCATGCATCTGGATGAACACATGGGGGGATACTTGGTAACTGCTATCTTACTTATTTACTTACTACTTAACTTATTTGGATCTCTTTGTAGACAAGGCACCTTCTAACGTCATCCATTTTAGTACAGTCAAATGCACAGTTACATGCTAGGAACCAGAGTGGGAAGAAGGGATCGGAATACATAAAGCACAAATTCCGGAAGGAGAACCAACAAGCCCGTGGCAACATGAGTTACGTGACCCTTGGATGCAGCAGGAGGCACCCCCGAGTTGGGGAGATGGGTGGGGAAGGAGGGGAGGGTTTCAAAGCAGGCAAGAAATATTACCCCATATACTAGAATGCTGACAGACTACCTCGAGACATCTGAAGGTCACTTTTCTTAAAGGATCTTAAGCTCAAGAGGGCACCTAGAATACAAATAATGACCACCAACCACTTAAATATATTTTATTTATCACTGAAAGCTAAATTTATTATGGAAGGTCAAGAGAAAGTTAAAAAGAGACTGGGTCATCTTCTCTGTATGCAGATCGTATTTACATAGCACAGGGCTCTCTGACCTAGCAGATAATGGTATTACAACATGCACTGGAAGGTAAGGAAACTCACTGTTAATCTGGAAATAAGAACCTCTTAGGAGAGTGATAACTGGCCAGGAGAACAGATTGCTAACCATGTAAGACTTCCCCCTAACTCAGAGCTATTCATTACATGAGACATCTTTCTAAAAGAGACACTTCCATTCAACTAAAAGATGTTACAACCAATGCAGTGATGTTTCACTGCTTATGTCGAAGGATAGTAATTTCTTACTGTAAAAAACACTACAATCATCCAAAGATCACCACTGAAGTACCAGATTCTTCAGAAGACAGTTGTTTTTAACTAAGAAAGGACACCACAGAGAGTGAAAAGATGTCAGGCACTGTAATTATACTGCTCCAGTACACACATTTTTCAGATCCTGCTCTGAAACGTCCATGTTCTTGGTCCCTTTCTCTTGCTCTCCTCCTCCTTTTCCATGCCTTTTTATTGAAAAAATTTTAATTTAGACTGGACTAGCTATTCTTCAAGATGAATCAACAAGACCTTGCACAACAAACAGCAGAAAATAAGAATAACCTATTAAGAGGTATAAATTTTGAGACAGTACTGTAATTTTAGTACAAGCTTCCAGCTCATGATGAAGTTTTGCCATCTTCTTCTTCCCAGCCCTGTTCAAAATACGCTGTTAGGTCTTAGGAATCCCATCTCAGGAACACTCATTACAAATGGTATAAAGACGACTAAGAAGCTTACTTACTAACATCAAAATACTTAAGCATAGCAATGAAAAAATAAATGGAGGGTGAGAATACCACTCTTTTTCTGTAAGAGAGAAATAAGGAATGGCATTAACGCAATACATATAAGCACATATGGATGTGTCTTGCCATTTATTGCCAGTTCATAAATAAAAGGGAAAGACACTGAAAATAGGAAGCAGAAAGCTGCAAGGATAAATTAGAAGAAACTCACGTAATGAAACTCTCTACTGCTTCTACCAAGTTTGCTATAATTATGGAAAAGTATTACTCCACCCACTGGACACAATGAACCCTGCCATACTTCCAAGGAGCAGTGTTTTAAAAAAACAACTATAAACCCCCACATGTTGAGGAGACCAGTCACTTAAGCAGCAGCTTCCCCTACGGACAAGTGATTTTACCTATCAGCCACAAAAACTGTCCTTCCTCCAGCCTGTGAATCTTCTGGGGCTGGCCAGCATCAGACTCCCGGCTGCCCGACAGGTCATGAACGACAGCAAGGCCTGTGCTCCACATACCATCCTATATTATTGCCCTAACGTGAAAGCCTAGAAAGATGTATTTCCGAGCACTAAAGCAATCAAGTGCCATTCTTCTCTCTCAATACAGTTCAGCCTAAGCGTTATTCTAAGAGTACGTGATGAGAGCTGGAGGGCAACAGAAAACATATTTTTACTCCAACACTCAGAGTCACAGTGAACTGGTCAAAACAAAATCCTCATGACTTGTTTGCCAGGCTGTTTTTTTTGTTCTTTTCTTACAGAAATACTTAATTGTTGTTACCGAAGAAACTGGGGGAGGAGGGAAGGAGATCTATTTTACTGTTTTTACTTTTTATTAGTAGATTTTATTTGTTAACTGGCAAACTGGCCATGGCCATATAAGTAGTCATTAACAAGAAGGGGAAAAGAAAAAGGTCAAGCATTCTTGGCAAAACCATTCTACAAAATTCTTCAAGATATCTGCAGACAAATACCTCTTGCCCAGTCTAAAGAAATGGTAGCAATACTTGTATTAATGAGAAAATAACAGACAAATAATAAAAGTCTTCATCAGGCCTCCATTTTCCATTCATGTAGACAAAGCTATCTTCCTTAAACAGTTATACCAAAAACTACTCAAGGAGAGTTTTCATACGTTAACAAGAAAATGCAACACTCTGCACCTACCACAATTTTTTTTTCTTTAAATATCAAGACCAGCTATTAATCCCAAGCAATGCAGTTCTAAAAGCCTGGGTTATTCAGAGACTTTTTTCCAAACGTTATTTAATGCTTTACAAGAAAGTATGGCTTCTGACCAATGTTCTGTGTTCCAAGTTAATACTAAACTTTCAGTCAACTCAGGATGTTCCCGATAGAGCTCCTGCCCCCCTCCCCCTGATTAACTACAGGCTCATTTCCTTGAACATACCCTGAGCAAAGTCAAAGGGTCAAAGGACACTTATTGTTTATAATTAATTTGTTTAAATTCACAAAAGCAGCCCACTTTCTCCTCAGCAGAGGTAAGAGCCTTCCACATGCTGTGCTAACTTTCCAATGACATTTACGTTAGCCACTGCCAGGACCTCATGGCCGCTGACACCAGTTGCTGCTGCCCACCACTCCAAGAGCAAATGCAGCAGAAGTCTAAGCAACAGACCAGTTATAAGCCCAACAGTGAAAAACAGTTACAGTAAAATATCCAGTACTTCCATATCCCATCAAATAACAAGTGATCTTACTATCTTCAGTATCACATAAAAAAAGAAAAGAAAAAAAAAAATCACCCTCTGCCTAACTGCCATGGTGCTTCACAGTGCACCTGAAAGATTCACGTCTTCATCTGCTGCTTAAAGCACATCAAAAGCTCACCCCACACCCACCACCTCTTGTCTTCCCATAAGAAGTCAGGCCTCCAAACCCCATGCTCCCAACTAAAACACCCTAGCTTTGACAGAGAGCAAAAGACACTATTGGTTTCTGGACACAGAACATTTGGCCCTCCATCATACGGATTCACAGGCTGGTTAACTTCTCTGGTAACTTAACGTGGAGCTACCGGGAAATTAACCAAAATCAAGAAATGTTTTTCAATTGACCATGACCCTGCACTGTGTGAGGTGCTCCACTTTCCTACTCAAAGCAGCATTGAGAGGAGCACTACAGAAGGCAGACAACAAGCAGGTCTTCTAAGGATCTCCACCACCACAACCCTCAGCTTAATGCAACAAGACAGACCTGAACTGAACTCCACACAACATGAACACCTACTAACAACGGTATCCCTTTATTGTTTGGGTTTTTTAAACTATTTAGTTAAGCTTATTCTCATGTGTTGTGCTATTATGTTTTCACTTGAAATGTTTGTCCTTACTCAGGACAAAGTTCAACTTCACTCCTCAAAGGATGATGGAAAAGAGGATGGGCAGGAAAGAGGAAGAGAGTTTTCATCTTCCTAATTTATTCTGCCTGTGCCAGAGGAAGCTAAACCCTCACCTTGGTATATTCTCTACTCAATCTGAGCTACTTCAGAGAAACATCAACTATATTGATCTCCTTTTATAAAGAAAGATCACAATTTAAAGACACATAGCTAGATGAAAAACATTTTTCCAAATACATTATTTGCAATACACACACACCTCCTCTGCTTCCATTTATTTAAAAAAACAAAAAACCACAAACAAACCAAAACCCAAACATTCAGATCATCCTGTGTATTTGAAGCATATATATACAAACGTGCTTTACTGAAATAAAAACAGGTTATAGCTTTAGGTGGTTTAACTGATCAGTAGGCTATTCCAATTCACACCAAGAAACTGTACAAGTAACTAGGTGGCAAAAAAAAAAAAAAATCGAGCTACTAATATAGCATATCCAGATTCGTGCCTCCCTAAGTGCAGGGACATCACCAGTGAAACTGCAAGGGATTTCAAACAAAGAACAAGGAAGCCTTC
>NW_008795365.1:1470233-1479098 GCF_000699145.1 Aptenodytes forsteri | reverse complement strand
CCCGATCCAACACCACTAGGAACATGGTTATGTTCCTGGTAAGAAACTGAAAGCAAAATATTTCTGTCTCCAGAAGTTACTATGGTCAAAGTAAGAAGTGTTGCTACTGTACTTTTACACTCTCTAATAATGAAAAGCTTGAAGAGATACTCCCAGGTTGCTTCATGACCTATTCAAAACCTAAATTAAATATTCTTCACTAGCTTATCCTCACCGCTCAGAACTGTGAAAAAGAAACTTTTGCAAACCTAATTAACAAGTGGATTAGCATCCTCTTAGATCATATCCACAGAGACTTTGTTTTTACATTTCTATTGTGGCTTACTGCTCAACTGCTACTAACTCAAGCATTAGCATTTAATTTGTGATGCAATACCAAAACTGTTTCTATGCCTATTCCACATGACTGCTTATAAAGAATGTTTACTTCTGCGTGTTCAGAGATGCATCCTTTCTTCTGCAAGTGTAAAGAAACTCCCAAATAAAACAAATTCCACTCCTCTTCCGCCACTTTATCAGACAGGAAACCAGTGATGACAAGAGTATTGCCAGCTCTGACCACATCCTTCTCAATCTCATTACATTCGTGGCATCCCAACTCCAAGCATTTTGCCATGTGAAGATTCCAAAAATGTTGTAGCCCTCGCAGTTGTGGGAAAAATTTGACAACTGCATGCTCAAGGCTCAAAAATCAAAAAGGAAATACATTTATTTTGTGCTTTTACTGCTTTAAAAGCCCTAACTTGAGTCAATCTTACAACTGAGGGCCTGCACCACGACATTTCAACTCTTAGGTTAGCAACCCTGAGAATATCAAAAGGCTCAACTTTTACATTAAGAAACGCACTCATTATCTGCTTTGTCATTCTACCATGCGATACATTCTGTACTCTGTGCACTCATGCAAATACAAAGCAAGGCCTTGATCTTGTCCCTGGCTCTCACATGAAGACCCAAGGAACTCCATAAAAGTTACCCCATTAGAAGTAAATGAGTCTTGGCAAGAATACGACTGCAGAGACAAGTCCTAAGACCATCAGTGGCACTCTGAATGCTATGGAGGTGGTGAATCTTAGTGCAAAAACAGTAGATAGCGGTCAAATCATCATCAGCCTGCAGTAAAAGCACTCTTCTCTCCTGTTCCAAAGTCAGAGGACTAAACCCCTCCCTCTCCCATTCAATGGGGATTCAAAAGCTTCTGGCATTAAAACAAACATGCATGGGAAAACCCAAAGTCCTGTAAGTTTCTTCCACTGTCAGAACAATAAGGCCCTGGTTCTACAACTAGACAACTTTGACAGATACATGGATGTACAGTATTAAACCTGAAGGAGCTGGGAATTCCCAGCTCTTGGTTCCCACTACTCCTTTGGCTGTCCTCAGACAACTGCTTTGCTCCTTTTTTTCAAAAATTAAGGATCATTTCTAAGCTTGCTGCAGTAATTCCATACAACACTTGCCCCCTGCTCTCCACAGTTTGGGTGCAGGAACCACTTCACCTAGTATTGCCACTGAAGCCTCCATATCATCCAGGCAAAGGAAAAAAAGAAAAAAAAAAAGCTTCTGCCAAGTGCCGGGTCCTGCACTTTGGCCACAACAACCCCATGCAGCGCTACAGGCTTGGGGAAGAGTGGCTGGAAAGCTGCCTGTCAGAAAAGGACCTGGGGGTGGTGGTCGACAGCCGGCTGAACATGAGCCGGCAGTGTGCCCAGGTGGCCAAGAAGGCCAATGGCATCCTGGCCTGTATCAGAAATAGTGTGGCCAGCAGGAGTAGGGAAGTGATCGTGCCCCTGTACTTGGCCCTGGTGAGGCTGCACCTCGAATACTGTGTTCAGTTTTGGGCCCCTCACTACAAGAAGGACGTTGAGGTGCTGGAGCGTGTCCAGAGAAGGGCAACGAGGCTGGGGTCTGGAGAACAAGTCTTATGAGGAGCAACTGAGGGAACTGGGACTGTTTAGCCTGGAGAAAAGGAGGCTCAGGGGAGACCTCATCGCTCTCTACAACTACCTGAAAGGAGGTTGTAGCGAGGTGGGTGTTGGTCTCTTCTCCCAAGTAACAAGCGATAGGACGAGAGGAAATGGCCTCAAGTTGCGCCAGGAGAGGTTTAGATTGGACATGAGGAAAAATTTCTTTACTGAAAGAGTGGTTAAACATTGGAACAGGCTGCCCAGGGAAGTGGGTGAGTCCCCATCCCTGGAAGTATTTAAAAGACGTGTAGATGAGGCGCTTAGGGACATGGTTTAGTGGGCATGGTGGGGTTGGGGTGATGGTTGGACTCGATGATTTAGAGGTCTTTTCCAACCTTAATGATTCTATGATTCTAGTACAGTCCACCTATTATGAACAATTCAAAGGCCAATACTCCACACCAGTCTAATAAACCTCAGACAAAAGCTGAGGCTGATTATGCCAAGTGCGCTTCTATCTGATTAACCTTCTTAACGATCTTTACCCTCCCTAAGCCATTCTGAACAGCCTTTCTCCCTTTTGGGATTGTCCATCATCCAAGCACTTGAAAACTCTTTCAAAAGTTTTGTTACCAAGCCAAGTTGATATTTTGTCATATTTTTAATGAAAAAGCACGTGCATTCTCTCTGTGCACACTATTTTTTTTTTTTTTTTTTTAAAACAGCATACCTTCTGGACACCCTAAGCATTTTCCTAGCCTGCAATTTCTCTATTCCCCTAATCTCAAATTATACAAAAAAGGATATACTTAAGAGTGCCAAGTAACCAAACACAAACTTTAGGAAGCCCCTGGTGTACAAACCCCCTCTTTCTATTACAGCTCATCTGTGAGTTAAGATTTTGGTTCTCAGCAAGAGCTAGGGGCAGCAAGCAACACTACTTATCACCATGGCATTCAAATACAGTCCACTTTCTGAAGCAACATCCCATCAGATACTAGTTTACGCAAATCAAACCACCCTGCTTTGAATTATACTGAGATTTTTACCATGTCTTCATTTGAAAATAATAAATCATCTGGTAATGTAAGAACATAAAACATGGTTCACTTGCACCCTCACTCCACCTGGCAGAATGATACTGAGAAAAGCAACAGCAAGACAATCCAGGTAGAGCTACCCTCTAATACCCAATGCATGGTGATACCTCTGACAAAACCAGTAGTGAAATAAAAAGCCAGATGAACATTTCTCTCAAGAGCTCCTGATCCACATTCTCACTGAAGTCATATCATTCCAAAAATGAAGGACCCTAAAAAACATCTAAGGAACATGTAGGAACATCTTCCCTTTCTAGCCATGTGTCTATCTCATCACTACCGAATTGTCAGCTCTGAAGGTTTTGCTTTTCTCCATTTGCTTATTTCACACAGCTGCTTTAAGTTATGCATTGACTTTTGTAACTCCCCGCCTACTCTGAAACCCTGCAGTGCAAAGCCTCAAACGCACATCCAAAACCAAAACTGGCATGGCCATTAGAAAGAAAATGCATGATTCAAGAGAGGGAATAACTTCTTTCACCAACTAGGAAGTTTGTAGAAAAAGTTGCTGGAAAAAAGTAGGCAAAAGCCAACTATAAAGGGTCTGACTTCTCTAAGATAGGTGTCTTGGAATTGGAATAAGAGGCTTAAGTTAGGCATGTAACTGATGAATACCTGCTGACCTGAAAAAGTACGAGTTTAACTCTCACATACTTTCAGTGTAATATGCAATTTCTCTAGAGCAAGAGAAAAAGGGATGAAATAAGCCATCTGGAAAATCCACTTCTCCAAGAACTTTGAAAACACATGATTGTCTGTACACTAAGTTAGCCAACCTGCTCAAAGCTTTTTCCTTGTAGTATTGTAATAAAATGCATGACATGGAAATAACAATATTTGTGAAGGTATAAGAACTAAACATTTTTTAAAGCATATCTGATTGTTATAATCCAGATGCATCCGTCTTATCTTTCTCCTACATTTCTTAACATTTACCCAAAAATGTGAAGCTATGTGCCTTCATACCATTCAATATCCCTTACTGTTCATTTCTTCCACGCAATTCACTCTTTCCTAGCATAACACTGTTCTATTGCTTTCAAAATTTTAGAAGGTACTGTAGCACATGTAAAAAAGTAAGTTCTGCAAATCTGTTCCTATTCTGCGACATGACAGAAGCATTAGAAGTCATATGCTTAGGACAAGCAGAAATGCATCACAGGACATTGATGGAACACCAAAACCAGCAAAGCAATCAAAACTGTTTTCCCTTAAAAGGGAAAGATCCCAAAAGATGACATGTAGCTCTCACTGGAATAATCCAATTCCAAAGAAACGTCAAACAATTTTTTTCCCAAATCTCAATACAGACAGTTCTACTTCCACACTCACAGCTTTGCTCAACAGGTGGTGAGAGAAAAAAGGAAAAAAAACAAAAAAGAAACACACCATAAAAAAGCCAAAAAGATTCCCTGCTGTTATTCAAAATCCCAAAAACATCAGCACAATTGTCAAAAATTACATCAATTGCACATTTCCACACAGAACAGAAATCAGAAAATTTTGCCCCAGAGCTGTTCATGGGAAAAAACAAAAGATGTATGTCATCTTCACTCACAAAAGACTTAAGGGAAAGCAAAAAAAAATACCTCCTGTACATTTAGAGCAAAGCAAACAGAAAAGGCACAAGACCTATTCTTCCTTCTTTGCAGCTACTGGACAAAGCTGCACTTCGCACCTGTTTTGAAAGCCTTTGTACTGGCCAAGAGCTCCTAGCAGGTGTAAGACAGTTCCCCCAACAGTGACACCAGCACCTGAGACCAAAGCCACAGCCTCTTCACCAGGCTGCTGCTACCTAGTCCTCACTGCAGTCATCAAGTCCCTTTTTGTAGCAGCTTCTAGAGAGAGAGAGGAAGAAAAAGGTGCCCAATGTGTGAAACCCTATTTCAGTTGAGTAACTAGCAATCTTTGGTACCTTCTGACTAACCCTCATGAAAAAGGAGGCATGGGGAATAACCAAAAACTCCCCAATACCCTTCAGCTACCTTAAAGACCAAGTAGAAAAGCCAAGTTCCTGCAACCCTTACAGTTACATATTTAAACCTTTTATAGGCATGTATACTAAAATCGAATTAGCTAAGCATTGTTCCCCCTTCACCATTCATACAAAAATTCCTTTTAATTACAGATGAGTATCAAATTAACATAGGGGGTTTAAACAAGCCACTTTGAGTCAGAAAATGTTACACAATACTAACTCAACAGTTTTATACAGCATTTCCTATTCCTCCTTCACCTGTTAAGCTCTGAGACAGTATTAGCATAAAGATCGAAGAAGATATGCAACAACTGTGCTACAGATCATCTAACTTTGCTTAAATAATCATCCCCATCATCCAATGGGTGACCCAAACACAAAGAGTCTGTAGGTACTGTGTTATCTTTCACTGTCAAAAAAAGGAAGGTGCTGTACGCACTTACCTGTAATATCACAGAAGAACAGGGGATGCGACCAACAAGCAAAAGGTTGCAATACTGCATCACAAAACATGGGTTGCTTGCCAAACAGATGCTCTCAAGGCTGGATCACCAATAATGCATATTCAGTCTTGCAAAGTTTGCAGTGCTATCACCTGAGCCAAGATGCTGCTCTCACATCCGCACCAATGACTTCAGTCAAAATGTTACAAGCTGCTAGCAGAATTCTGTACATAACATCAGAAGCTTTGGCACTGAGAGTGCAAACACGAATATAGGATAGGGCAACACTTTCTATACTGTCTGTGGGACACCTGATTAAAACAAACATGCATAGGGGCCTTATAATTATGTCCTGTCTTCTCCTACCCAGCCAGGACAAGGTGCAAACAGCCCAGCAGCAGGATATAAAGTCTTCAACAGAAGATAACAGGAGCCATACAAGAGTGAAACTGTTTATTACAAAGTGAAAACTGAAAACCAAATTACAAAGTTAAAGAAGCGAGCTGTTCCAGGAGACATGCCAATCTTACATCACCGCGCCTCAGTCTCTTCAACACTGAAGGGTGCGTGAAGGCTTACAGTTATAACTCAAGTTGTAGGTCCCTCAGGACACGTAAGTAACAAAAAAAGTATTTTTAAAAACAATCAACATTGCCAATAATTCAAAGAAACTAATAGCATAAGTATTTGTCACAACTTGGGCATTTTAAATGCTGTACTATTGCAATTAGCAACACCACCAACAACAAAAAGAATCAAGGAGAAAACCAGTGAAGTTAAAAGCTTCAGTATTAAAGCCATGAAGAAACCATTTGTTTTCCCCCTACACACATATCCAAAAATTGTACTATGGACCAACAAAAGATTCTATTTCCCATTTCAAAATGCAAGTTTCATTCCAGTAACATATCATAAGAATGGACTTCCACAGTTCCAATTATCAGAAAGGCAAGCACTAGGGGGTAAATTGTGACTAAGATGTATGGTTTCTCACAGCATACTGTATCCGCCCTCTCCAAAATCTGTTTATTTTGGACAAATGATACAAAACTTCCTTATAGCAGGAAGTCCTGCAAGTCAAAGGCCACTGCTGAAACAGTATTTCCGCTATTTTGCAATAGGAACTTAAAATCACTTACAAACATGAACGAAACTGCTAATCAACATCAGCAGACTTGTCCTTCAGCAATTTAACCATCAGAGAGGGAACTTTTCTTTACATTCTTCAGCTTAGCACATCTTCAGAAACCCAAGTAAATCCCCACAACCCAATGCTACAAAACAGTTAACATCAACATTTGGGAAGTGAAACACCATGTTCCAACACCAAAGTTTCCAAACAATCTTGTGACAGTCCTGAGCATTTCAAAGGGTAAGCAGAACATCTGCCCACACTCACCACATACTCTGCACATGAAGCATCCCAGAAGTTTTCCGGATGCTAAAAAATCCAACTGAACACTTGCAGAAAACTATGAAATAGTTAAAGTGAGACTGGCAGACATGAAACGCATTGCTGAATTCCTCTAACAGCAACACACATCAGTACATCCTGAAGACCTGCTCGCCTTGTATACTTCTTCTGGCAGTTTAGCTCCAGTAAACCAGAGCTAAATACCAAGGCTTTCATACCTACCCAGATGGCTGTTAGCGTACCTTCTCAGCCAATTCATGTAGCAAGATGCAACAAGATAATGCAGCCTTCTGAACTAAATTTGTTATTTCCAGCTTGAAAATATTAAGAATTATAAGAATTTTGTTACTTGGCATCTTTCTGTTACTGTTTTGAAAGAAAGAAATGAGAGTTCCTTTCCCATAGTACTGATAACACAAAATACTATCAAGTAGCTGATCTTGATGCACCGAACTGCAAATAAACAATCAACTGGTCACACTAACCCTTACTTAAACCTTGATATAGAAATGTTGTAATACATTTTTAAATGGGTGCTGAAGATACTAAAACTCACAGCAGCATTGTGCTTAACTTGCTTCAGTTTGAATCAAATAGATAATCAGCTTGCTAAGAGCTGCAATATAATTGTAACCATATAACCCAAAACATACTACATTTTTATTCCAAGTCTAGCAGCCTAAAACTGCCCAGCAAATTGGAAAAGCAAACAAACATGTCCAGTTCCTAGCAAACACATACCAAACTGAAGAATACCATTCACTGATCTCTAGTCTACCACCACTGGTATTTGAGGCATTCTTCTACCCAAAACACATTGCTATCAACACTGTTGAGTATTCCAGAGCTGGCTCCAATTGAGCTCAACAGACCCACATCACATAGCGTGGAGATACCCACTCGTAGTCCAAATATGCAGCCAAAGTTAGATTACCAGCACTTCTTGACCAGGATCATGGAGCAAAGGCACAATGCCATATTAACATGCATGCACATTTCCAGCACCCAATGCATTCTGCTTCATAAACATGCCTGCCTATAACCTAAAAGCATAGAGAAGGATTTGGTTGGCTTACTGCAATTGACCAGTTTAAACAGCAGTAAGTTTTGTATTTGCAAATGCTGCGAGTCTACCAACATTGCATAGGACGAGCAAAATACTGCAGAAACGCCAGTTCACGCAAACTGTACAGTTTGTTCGCATAGCCTACTTCAAGATACTGTTAGCTTGTCACCAAAATGTGCCAAGGATGCAATCAAGCTGGCTCTCTGCAGAACCAGCCTAGATCCATGGGAGTCTTAGAGCTCAGGAACATCATACAGCTGTAGGGCCATAACTGGGCACAGGGGCATGCACGGGCACAAGGTAGCAACGCAGCTCTGGCACAGTTTATGACTTGGCTGATCATTTCTGTTTGCTACAACATGCAAAATCTACTTTTTTAAACAGGAAACCTACCATTTGTTTTCCATAGTAAAATTTCATGGTCCAATACATGGACGTGCACAGACTTTGTCACAAACCTACACTGCCAAAGTAACCAAAATTCAATCATTAAAATAAGGCCAGGACTTGCAGGTCTACACTGAAATCTTGGGAGTTACTCCAGTTAGCCAAGAAATTTCAGTTAGATTATTCATGAAACTACAGGTCAAAAGACATACATTTAGTCCTCTGCACTATTTCTTCCATAAGTCTCTCTCTATGCAGGCATACATAAGCACAGCTAGAAGTTACGGTCCTAATCTTTCAAGGTGAACATCACACAGGGTCTCAGCACCCAGCACTACTGACTGGACTCTATGCAAACCTCTTCATCTGTGTGGATCACCTCCCAGAACTGCAGGGCAAAAACCACATTGAAGACAAGCAGCAGGTACCTCAGCACCTCCGCAAATGCCCCCACACTATGTTCTGGACCCCCCAGGAGCCACAACCTCCCCATCCCCGGGGACGCACCAGGGAGAAACCCACCGGGTACTTTAACGTGAATGTCCCTGCCGCACCACGGGGTCGATAGCT
>NW_008795365.1:1450522-1468982 GCF_000699145.1 Aptenodytes forsteri | reverse complement strand
CGGGGAGCAGCCCCTCAGGCACCGGCCCGCCGCCCCCTCCCCTCAGCAGGATGGCAGCGCGCCGAGGGGCTCCTCTCCTTACCCAGACCGGGTCGGCTCGACAGACACACAGGCCCCCTTCTTAGTTCTGGGGTTTTTTACAATTATCTTACTTTTTAGAGCAGTGGGTTTCCCGGGAAGACACTTGGTGTGTTTGGTTTCTTCCCGTTCTCTGACAGAAATCCCACTCCTCTAGCACTGAAAGCCGGTGTCTTCTCCCCTCTGTCCCCGCTGTAAGCCCCGACACCACAGGCCAGAGCAGCTGACGAGCTACCCAGCCTGCCGAGAGGGGAAGCCGTCCCAGCCAGGAGCCCGCATGTGGGATGAGGGGAAGGAAATGCAGGTCAATGCAGGAGCAAAGAAGCCACCTTCTTTGAAGGGTTGAGATGCTTTCTCTTAGCTTTTCATGAAGTGTACACCTAGGGAAAGTGCACTGGATATCCCTAGTATCAACCACAAAGAGGATTGTACATCTGTGCTGGCCAACCAATCTCATCTGTATGATCCAAATGTTTAAACACAGAAATAGTTACTCTTTTCCTAATTAAGCCAGAAGTTCCATTAAATTCCCAGTGGCCAAAGGACTCCTTTTTGTCAGCGGGACAAAGCGTCAGTTTAACCACATGCTGGGCACACAGCGCAGGGGGTCACTGCAACCCTGGAGCAAGCTTCATCCGCTCAGATACTCCTGGGGAACAGTGCAAAGGTGTGTCCACACGTGTGTGACCAGATACCCTTCTGCCTTTTTCCAGTCACTTATAAACTTAACTCCTTCAAGAAATCAGCTGCTAACAGCCGTTCACCCCCTAGCAGTTTTGTTTGGGGTATTTTTTAATTTACAAAATCCCTTCTGAAGTCTTCACTGAAAAGACTAAATAGCAGTGTGGAGAATCTGGCTGCAGGGGTAAAAGCTGCAATACACAATGCACAAACCATCTGAGACCTCTCTATTTCAAGGGCAAATTATCACAAGCACCAGGAACCAGGACCATTGCCTCTTGCCTCTGCTAGGGGGTCTTATTAAATGAAGCTATGTACTCTGTTGTACTTGAGGACAAATGGAGTAAATTACATTTATCCAGTCTTCCTTCTCTGGCCATTAGCATCAAACATGTAAATCCACTTAAAGTTTTTACTGGCTGATGTACTGCTGTTCAGCTGGCAGTGGAAGTCATCCCACTCCCGTTTAGGTGGAGGAGGCCTCTGCTTAGGACTCATGGATGTCTGGAGTGAGGCTAACCAATTCAGCTGCTAAGGAGCACTCACTGAAGACTGAAGTGTAACTCCAAACAAACAAACCCCACTTCTCCCAACTGAAAAACAAAATAAGCAAGGACAAGTTTATAACCTCTTTGCCTACACAATACAACACTGCCTTTACTTGTTAAAGGCATCTTCAGACATCCCTAAATTCACTGTATTAACAGGAGCAAGATTCAGCCCAACTCAGGAGAACAGCCCGGGCTATAGTTTGGGTTGGAATGGGGCTGACTGGCCCTTTGCGATACCTGTGTTTTTTTCTGTGCAGGATAATCAGTGAAGAATAGGCACCGAGAGAGAAATCATGCACAGTATGTCAGCCATATTCCTAACACAGCAACTGTAATATGATCAGTGGCAGAAGCTCTTAGACAGTTGGTATTCTTGTATCCCTGGAAAAAACTTAAATTTTATACCATGTGTATGTTTTTTTGGCCCTCCTAACCAAATGCCTACTTTTCCCCACTTTTTGGACACAGAGCATTTTAACCACCTCTACTCCAACCACTTTCTTTCCACCCAACTGCTCTTTGCAGCTTCCTCTTCCCACATCATATGCTAACAGAAGTAATTGTCACTGTCTGCTACGGAAAAAAAATATGCTTGTCTACAGCTAAGGCCACATGAAAAATGTTACAAGAATAGGAAGGGAAAATGAGGAGGGTCAAAACATGAAACTATAGATTTCCTTTCAGGGGATGCCTTTTGAGGGCACTCACCGTGTTTTGCATACATCATGGAGTAATGCATACACAGAAGGGAAAGTATGTGCGTTGAGTTATATTCTATCACATACCAGACTGAAATAGTTTGCCCCTGGAGTGAAGGCTAAGCTCGAAGTCGGTGGAGAGTGTGTTTGTACTACAAAACAACCAAGGTCTGTATCTCTGTTCATTCAAAGCCAACATGCACATTTCTTTGCACGCCTGAATTTTTACAGGTGCGTTCTTCTTAGTTAGTAAGTCATGCCAGTCTAGAAGCAAAAACACAATGCACACTACTAGCAAAATTTGGCCCCGTTTGGTATATTTTTATTCTGAACTGCAGCAAGGGGAAGCACTGATTTCATCAGCTTGTTCCTACAGTTATTTCACTTACTGTGCAAGATGCAGTCTGTGAATGGTACATAGCAGTTACACTTCACAAAACAAACAAATCTCTCTGTAATTTATGTGTAGGAGGATACTTGCATCTTTCATATGTAAAGGATTAACAAGATCTATCTTAGCCAGCTCTACTGAGTAAGAATCAAAGCTTACAGAGATGGTGCTGTTCCTAATTCTTTATTGGTAGAGGTAAACTTAGTGGGAAATCACAAAAATCCTCCAGGATGGCAGTGGGAGCTGCACGGGCAGCTGTACACAAGATACAAGTTTTGCTGCGTGCCACGTTATATTGCTTTTTTCTTCTTGTGCAGTTAATGCTCATTGCATTGCGATTTATAGTCCCCATGTTTCAGTCAGTTGTCACAGTTCCAAAATAAATAATGGCAAGCTGTAATGATCCATACTGAGTGACACCAGACACTCTTTACCTTCTCAACATCTCCTGTCCTCTTGCAAAGCCCATCACGGATACCTGCTTGGGTACCTGCTTATCTTTCTCAGAGAAGGTGCTAGTTAGTAATTACAGTGCTATAGTTAGACAAAAGAAAGTATTCACAGTTAATTTTTCTTCCACTTTGCAAAGCAACTGTGCACAAGGGATTGCATCAATCATTAAAAACCTTGGAGATATATTTAAAATTCTTTGCCTCCTTTATTAGAAGGTAAAGCAAAACCAACACAATTGTCTTTCAGTGGTGCAACGCTGCTCAGCTTTCAGGTGAGATGCTTGCATACTTCCATTGCATTTATTTCATACATCTTGGGCAGTAAAGCTGCATCTGTCCTGTTTGCATATATTAGCTAATACCAAAGTACAGGCAAATCCAGAACTGGAAAGAAATTGCTACAAGAAAGTGAAAGAAAATTGAGGGAATTTTAGCCTTTTTTTAATTAGAATATTATTAACAGAAGAAAATAGCACTGGTTTCCAAATTTACACAGCCTAATGTTTTCATCATACAAGACTCTTATGACTTCCTTTGAGAAGTGCTCTTCCCTCCCTCCCTCCTTCCTGCTTGTTTATAGATAATTTTTGGTATTAAAAAAGAGGAAGGGTAGAGTTGTGGAGGGTCTAGTGTCCCTGTCCTATGACACTCATGTTGAATTTGGATGAAATTTGAAAAATACCCCTTGTCACATATGTTCTTCAGAAAAATAATGGGCTGCTTGTCAGAAGTCAATAAATTAAACAATCCACAAATAGTCTACTGCTGAGCTCATAGCATTTGTAAAGCATTAACAGAGTCACCACAGCAGAAACACCAGCAACCCAATGGAGTAACAGTCAAAGAAAGCAGCAGCCAGGGCGGCTCCTCCTTCACCCTCTGGGGCCCGGCTTTCCAGCCCCATTTTGGATAAACAGCCTTTCTTCTGCTGTCTGTTGATGTTAGTCACATAGTTCAAGTAAATAAACGTTTGCATCCCAGTGCTGCAGGTTCAGAGTTCAAAGGTGGACGATTTATAAATAGTTTGTTGCAGCCAAACATAATGTGTTTTTTTTTTTTTCTTCTATGACAAGACCACCGATAAAGCAGTGTTGGATTTATAAGCAAGAACATGAGGATGAGGGGAAGAAGCAGGACAGAGGACGGTGCGACAACAGAACTCCCAGCCCACAAAGCTTTAGGCCACATCTGTAAAAGAAACCATAGCTTGCAAAGTTCTCAAAATCCCTGCCCTGCCTTGGATTATTTGTGCAGAACAGAGTTCTTGCTACAGAGGTTGCAAGCTTAGTCACACATAACTAGTCATACATAACTAGTGTACAATGAAATATTATTACAAAATTCAAAGAACAAAGCATTGATAGAAAAGAACACATGCAAAACTTGCTTGTAAACAAGAATTACATTGTGCATGCATGTACATGGGAAAGAGCGGGTAGTTAAAAAGAAAATCAAATAAACTGCATGCTACTTAATATTTAGAGGATATGGAAAATTTAGAGCTCGGAGCCATATTCACTGGGTCTAAATTTTCACATGCCTGTATGCTAATGATTCTTATGGACTCTCAGACCTGCACAGGCAAAAGGCAAACCACCATTTCAAGGACCTGGATTGCGTTCAGACCACCTGAATGTGAGTCTGCATGCCCAACGAAAGTGGGAAAAAGAGCAGGTGGCAACAGAGAAGGTGCAGTTCAGTTGAGGTCGTTGTGGTTTACGCAGCCTCAAAGCCTGATGATCCCAGGAGTGAATCCGAGAGGATGAGATCACACTCGGAGTGAGGGAAAATGCTGCCATCTGGTGCCTCTGGAGAAATTAAAAAAAAAAAAAAAAAAAAAAAAAAAAAAAAGGGGGTTATCTTGGTTGTATGCTTTGCCTGCAGTGGTGTCAATGCTGCTGGTTCAGTCCTACAGACCTCCGGTTGTCTTTTTGTTGTTCAAAGGTGTTACTGTTCTGCATGGCGTATGAAAGACTACCTTGTGAAGGCATACGCTGAATGTCAAAACAAACAGGCTGAAAAGGTGCCTTTTATGGTGGTCTGCCCAGAAGAGAAATATCTTTAAGTATTAATATAGTCTTTAAGGCAGGTGATTTTAGGAAAGACGGTTTTAAACAAAGTCCCTTAGGTCTGAGGATAACATACACGTTGTTTATTTTGATGAAGTTATGCATATTTACACCAAGAGATTGCAAAACGCTAATCCTCTTTGTACATATTTTACTACTGTGTATCAGAACAAACTTGAAATCTGTACAGTACATCTGAAAAAGAACCAAGAAGCTGTTATTTGCTATCAGGTTTTGTGAAAAAGTTTAACAGAACAAGTATTTAATGCGTTTCTTCTGCAGAACTGATTTTGACCTTGACAGTCACTGCACAACCTCTAATGCCCACTATTTTATCCTATAAGCATTGTAGATTGTACTTCAGTCAGTACATGTCAGAAGCCTCAAGAGGATACAGGACAAGACACTAAACACCACATATTTTTATGATTCGCCTTTTACAGCAGCCTATTTTTGATTGTTGTTGATACAGCCTCAGAGGATGTGCCAGATATGTACTGAGACACTCCACAGTGTTAGAATGAGGGAGTGTTATTTTCATCTAAGATATTTTTAATTTTACAGGCTTTCACAGAAAGCCATAATGGTAGCTTGGAGAGATTGAAATGACTGATCAAATAAAGACCCATACATTGCTCTATTTTAGATGTAGCAGTAATAAAGATAACTCTTTCTGTGAACTTACACTTGTTTGTCCCTTGACCAAGGCATAGGAAAAATCTGAGGCCCGCAAGTCAGCTTCCCACTGGAAGAAAAGTGAGTGAAGTGGATTACATACCTCATTTATTTATAAACACGTCATTTTTGGAACAAAGAGGTCACAAAGCCTCAGGCATGCAATCCACTCTTGCAGATAAACTCCTGCACCACCATTGATTTCCCAGGAAGATACTCTAATCCAAGAACAGCTTCAAGTTCACGGAATAATCTGAGGACCAGAGGAGTCTTCCAAAGGGTCTCTTGTACAACTCTGCAGAGCATCAAAGAAAAGGAACATGTTTACAAGCAAAGAAAAGGGATTTGTAAAGCTATAACTAAAGGAGCTTTCTCGTAACTGCCTTAATGTACTTTCCCACTCAACTAAAGTATCTGATTTATCAAGATGCATATTCAGTGCTAACTTTCTTCCAGTGAGTGACTGATGCAACCGAACAAAACTTTTGCCACTGCAGGTTTGTCATATGCACACCTGCAGACAACCTGAGTCTGTCACAGCACAGACTTCAGTAAGTACAGAAAATCGTGAGACCAAATAAATTCAGAACGCCCTCATTTCCTAAATCACTAGGGAACTGCTTTTATTCCAGCTTTCAAAGAGCGGATAGGTAATTAACAAGGAACATGTTAGTTAAAAATATTTATTATTACCTACTGATTATTATTATTTACCATGCCCTTTGAAAACAACAAGCCAGGTTAACCCTCTGGCTAAATTACTGAAGTGCTTTGGAAAAAAGGAGGAGTTACTAGATGAGCTATATGAAGCTTGATGTCACTTCTGAAAGGCTGTTCCAGAAACTTAGTGTTTCCATGGTAAAATACTTCTTCCATTTAATTCCTAGCCTTAATGTATTTACAGCCACTTTATACACATTTGTTCCTAAAAAACTACATTTTCATTCAAAACAGAGCTAGATCGTCCTATGACTAATGTTGCACTGGAAGAACTTGGAGTCCCTTCCTCTTCAACGTCATTAGAATTGAGTGTGGGTACACAGAAGGAGTCTGGAGCTTTCAGGTGTGTATGTAGCTTACTGTAAAGAAGGAGTAATTTCTTTGACAGTCCCTTGCCCACGAACAAATCGGGCAACTTGAAGCCCTTCTAACATTATTAGCCATGTCATATAAAACTAGTTTTAAGAAACAACAAAAAATGTTGTCAGTGCCTGTGACAGCCTTGTTAACAACAACTTACATCATCAGTCTCCCTTCAAGTTACAGTCTGGGAAGGGTGTTTCATTTCAAACAAAAGCGCTTTCCATGTGTCCTTCATCTCCAAGTAGAATAATTGTATCACATCGGTTAGGTGATCCAAAGAGATTTCTCATTAGCCAAACTTTTGACTGTTCCAAAAGTAGATGATGAGAATTTTCTGTAGTAGATTGCTAGGTGGCTAAGGGCTACTTCTGGGGAAGCCATGTTTGACATGGCTTGCAAAAGCCCATGCCTTTTCAGTAGGCTTAAACCCAGTATACAGGGTCCACATCTCCACTGGATCATTCTTTAGGAGTCTGCATATTGAGAAAAGTGGAAAAACACCAGGTTAAAATAAGCATGACATCCAGTGTCCAGAGAAGTGAAATTGTAGTAGAGATAAGCTACAGCCATGGGTATATTTGTGTAGTCTCGAGGATAACAAAACACAGTTCATGCTACCTATAATCAGAAGCTACCTGGTGCTTTTCAAATGGCTAGAAGTGTTAGTCTCTGGTTACCACAATACCATGCAATTTCCTTACAACCCCAGTTGGTTTCCCAGAATATGCTAGCTAGCAGCCTACAATTGTCACTCGGTGTACTCGTGCATTGCAAAACCTCTATTGCAGGGTTGAGAAATAGATTTAATAATAATTTGAGCTGTGCTTTCCTGGTGTGACTTAGCTTTTCATTGATCTATGCAGACTGTCCATCTGTATAGTAGCATGCGCTACTTTAAATGTGTAAAAATGACATTTTACCTTGAGTCACAGGAGGAAAGAAGCAACTGGTGGCTTTGTATGGTTTCATCATTTTGGCCAACCGGCTTTTGGACAAAAGGTTTTTTTTTTTTCATAGGTGAAATGGATGCTTAATCAAAAGTTCTGGAAGAAGCCACATAGGAACGTCACATCTCCTAGTGGCATAACTACCCCCAGCTCAGTGCTTGGGTGTCAGCTTCCTTATGCTCTTTATTTATATTTTTCATACAAAAATACTGCCTAAAAGGATGAGTTCTTCTCTCAACACCCAATTGGGACTATCAATCAAATGTAAAATGCAGGCTTCCGAAAGTGAGCCTGAGCCCCAGCCGCAGACTCTACAACAGTACCTTCTGAGGCAGAAAAAGTGGTCACAGCTTGATGTAATCCACTTCTGAAGTTCAAGCCAGCCACATGGGTCCGTCAGACAGAATGGGATTTGAACATTATCTTGCCAGATGTGCATTCGCCCCAACGATGTTTGTAGTTAACACATGGATATATTTTATTGCTAATGGATAACATATGTGAAAATAAGACTTGAGTACGAAAGGCAGCAGTTTCCCTGTATGATTTTAAGCTTACTTTTTTTTTTTTAATCAACTGATCAAAAAGCACACAAACTAGCTTGCATGTCATTTTAAGCCCCTTGTCTGTTCCCTCACCGCCTTCTCCTCTATCATGCGATCCTTTCTTCCTCAAAACATCAGATAGTTTTGTACATTGTCAGCAGTAAGAAACCAAGTGCAGGACTCTTTGGAATTTGATGGGCCTCTGGCAGATGGCAGTCCTGAGTGTTATTACACGCTTGCTGTCACTGCATGAGCCACCCTCCTCTCTCAAAACATCCAATGAAGGCTTCTGGAAAACAGTCCCTTCCCACAAACTCCTGCTGGTGTTCCCTCATTGGGAGGGCAAATCTTTCATCTCACCAGAACAGCTTTCTCTCCCCATCATGTCCTCTTCTCCCCTCTGAAGAGATAAACCACAAACCCTGCAACTGATTTATTTCCACTTTCAGGCAGTGATCAGAAAGGTGTGGGGATATGCTCTTGTCAAGTCAGCAGCAGCAGAAAACACTGACTGTCACAACTGAGCAAAGAGAGGGCAGCTCCTGCAAAATCTGTGTTTTGGGAACTGGAAAGCGGCCAACAGAGCTTGAAAAACCTCTCTTAGCTGATTAATAGGAATATTCACTACATGTGTCTAAAACATTACATTTTCCAGCAGATGCTACAGGAAGTGAACCAAGGTAGAGGAGTGATATCTATAAGGAAAATAATGAATGTCATATTCAATTGCTTCTAAATGTTACAGAGACAGACCTGTGTAGACAATGCTTCAGCTGTTCCTTCTCCATGTCACCTGAGAGATCATGCAAGGAGATTTTTCTTCCCCATTTGAAGGAAAGCCACAAACCACCTTTTTTAGGAGAAGAGGACTGCCCTGCTTAACTCTTATTGTCAAAGCCAAAGAGGTAGGAGGTAATGCTTGCAGAAACACTTGCTGCAGTAATTCCATTCTCCAGCATCTTCAAGAGGTGGCAATCTTTTGGCCACCCAAAGCCTCAGTTATCCTGCATAAGGAGGTCTTCAATCTAGCCTTTTGTATGATTTATGACACAATATTGAATTGATACCAAAATGACTCACCTTTGGTCAGAGGTTACTGCAGGAGAAAACATGCTGGACTTCGGCCTCTGTGATACAGACTCGCCAGTTACAGATGCTTATCTTCTCATTCCCCTCACCTGGGAATCACAGCTGGTTCTCAAACATGCCTATTACAGGTTTGAAGATAAGACTCCCATGGAAGTGGTCTTCAGTCCAGATTCTACTAGAACAAGTAGTGCAAAGGAAAATGAAGCAAATTTAAACAGATACCAGGACTAAAGAATAGAACATCCTGAGTTCACAGCACAATTCATACTAAGAACCGAATTTGTGGTAGGCTGGCAGTATTGGATTAATTTAGGGGACTTTAACCTTTATAAATGATGCAACCTTAAACAGGAAATACTAATTGGGAAAAAAAATCAATATGATTTTAAGTTACAGGATTCGTCTTTTCCTCCATGACTGTCTAAAGACTGCGGGAAGATAAGACAAAACAAAAAACTCAAATTATGTTGGCTCACATACCTCCTAATACTCTGAGAAAGGAATCACATTTCTGTGACGATTTTCCAGTAGTAAAATAGCTTCTAAATTCAAGGTGAGATTGCTTTGTCAACAGGACTTGATGGTATAGTTGTACCTGCTGTAGGGGATTGTATTACGTGACCTATGAATGCCATTCCATTCCCATTTCTCTGTCGCACAAACTGCCCATCAGATTTACCTAAAATTGAAAGGTGACTCAATCTCCCTATCCAGGAATAACATTGATATTTTTTGCATGAGTGTAAGCTCTAGCTTGCACTGTGATGATAAACGCCTTCCCGAGACACCCAAGGAAGATCTCTACCACGTAGGAGTTTCCATCACTGTTCCTAGCGGCTTACTGAGCAATTCTGATGCTTCCCACGTACCACATTTCCACCATCTGCAGCTTTCACATGGTTTCCAGATGTCCCATTGCCACTAGCAGCCATTTGTAAAGCAGCCTCCGGA
This sequence comes from Aptenodytes forsteri, assembly GCF_000699145.1. Taxonomy (NCBI): domain Eukaryota; kingdom Metazoa; phylum Chordata; class Aves; order Sphenisciformes; family Spheniscidae; genus Aptenodytes; species Aptenodytes forsteri. The sequence continues at coordinate 1,458,772 of NW_008795365.1, read as the reverse complement.
GCAGGGCTTTCTCACTGTTTCCAGGGCAATGCCACCATGGCCACATCGTAGCCCCAGCACACCAAAACACCATGTCCTGCCTAGGCACCATCTCAGCACCTTCTCACCACCAGCGAGAAGGCTAAACTCTGGCCAGATTCATCTTGCTTTAATTGCACAAAGCTGCTTGGTTTCTGATTTACAGTCACACCCTGCTTTTCTGCCTTTTGCCAGTCCATTTGCCAAATTCGGCCTTTCCTTTACCAGGAATTTCAGAGCTGAGTCTGCCCTGCCCCACCCGGCAGCAGCAAGCAAGCACACACACCACACTTAGAGAGACTTTTCCTATTTGCCCTCCTGCAGGTGCTGTAGGGGTGGGAGTGCCCTGCTGCTGCATACACACTCCAGCTTATGGTTTTTTCTGCACAGGAGCGGTGATTCAGAGCTAGCGGAATTGCGTCTAACAGGTTGCAGAGGCGGTTTTTTGGAGGTTGGTTGTAAGGGGAGAGAGCTGCTTGAAAGAGCTAGGTGTAGGGAAGGGCACAGAGCTTTTTGGGGAGGGGAATGTTTTGTAAGTTGAGAAAAAAATGGAGATGGCCTGAAGAGTATCATTTGTGTGCTTGAATAGGTCCAACTGGGCTAGCCAGCATCAGTCAGAAATGCTGTGTTCTCCTTCCCGGGGCCAGACACAGCACGCTGGTGCATGTGAGCAGCATAGATCAGGGGAACAGATCTCAGAGTTGGCTATTTTGCACAACTGCTTTCATTTTAGGTCATCTCAGTCCATACAGAAAAACCTTCATCCACTTCTTCCCTCACCCCCTTCCCAAAATACACGAAAGGCTATTTTTTTGGCTCAATGAACAGGTGAGAAGCAGAAGTGGCCAATTCAGAAAGATGGTCTGCCCAAAATTACAGGAGACAGACATTTACATGCTATTGTGAAAAAGATGTGGCACCTGGATAGATTACTTGATTTTTAAGTTGTTGCACCTAGACAAGTCATAAGTTAGAAATTTACTTGGTGTTTTAAATAGCTGATTCTGTGAAAGTATCATCTTTCCCTCTGGTTTGGATTTTTGGTCTATGAATACAGCTAATTTAGGCATTAGACTCTAGTCTTTCGATTAGATGGGTGTTGGATCAGGTGCTCATGGCTCTCTGGGACCACCAGGTGGGTGCACTCTGCCAGGCCACCCTCTGTGCCATGGGCTGCAGGTTTGCCTTCAGGACAGCTGGAATCTGAGAGTGGCACCTCCAGCACCTAACAACCTAAAAAAAAAAAAAGGTAAAACCATTTTTGAGCTATACTGGCTCCTGCTTTGGGGGTTTTTTTTTTGGTTTTTTTTTTTTTTTTTTTTTTACAAAGCGTTGCAGAGGAGATGCCTGGCACAGTCTGTGTTTCACAACTGAACAGGTATCCTGCAGCAGGGCTGCAGGTTGTAGACAGTTTGCAAGGGGGGAGCTGACTGCACGTGGGAGGAGGGAATTGGTATCTGCTCTGAAGCTGCAAGTAGCTTCTTCTGGAGGCAGTTACACAACCAAACTCCCTCCTCTCCTCTCTTCTTGTACTTGAAAAATCAGGCGGCATTCAAAAAAACTAGCCTTGTGGAATGAAGGACCATACTCTAAAGACATTGGGAGGAGGTATAACATCTAGCTTGGTCCTTTCAGTCAGACAAAAGGAGGATAGGTTTCATTTGAACTACTAAAATATATTCGAATTTGTTAGTCCCAGGCAAAAGTACTGTTTTTCAAAATATTGCATTCAGCTATCAGTCCCTCAGGATCCACGTGAATGCACTTCATTTCTCCTTAACTTGTCTCTCAAGTCTTGCTGTAGGGATTTTTGCTTTATAGTGTTTTGTGTGTTTGTTTTTCAATAAAAGTAATAAAACAACCCCAACAGATGGCTATCTTTACAGCCTATCTGAAAAGGCATACAAGTATAAAATAACTCATTTACTAATTGTTAGATAGAGAACAAAGCTTAATGCCAATAAAGTTGATTTATAATGCATTTTCACAAAAAACAATTACTGAAACAAGAATGTGAGAACCAGGCACGAGCAATGGAGAAGTTGCACAGCATTTATAAAAATAAGTTGCTATATTAATCCTCAGTAAAACCATAGTTTAGTCCTTCTCCACTCTAAAAGTATACTAGAACTACAGTCTGAGCAAACATAATATTAACCCAACTGTATTCTCACTTAGGTCAAGTTTAATTAAGATGTCTTAATTCAAAGAGTAATATCGCATCCATGATAAAGAGCAAGTTAAAACCCCCCTTGCATTGAACACCATCCTGTTCCCAAGAGTTTCATTGTTAGCTCAAGTTAATTAAGTTTAAATTATTTCCTTTGGTGTACTGATGTAAAGATCATAATCTGATCCCTTAGAACAAGAGCAGTAAATTAAAGCTTTCTGCCACTTAGAGCAAAGCCTGCCTTACCATTGCACCCTTGTGGTGGAGTTTGCCTGCATTAAATTTTAACACTGAAGGACTACATCATTAAAAAAAATCATTGCTTAGTTACATTGCATGGCTTCCTACCTCTTAAAGTTCTTCCAGGGAGGTTTCAAAGTCCTCACCTTCCAAATACCTTTGTCTGGCAATGGCACGAAAACAAAAACCACTGCAGCCTTCCTTTATGCTTTTGCTCATGGCTCATCGCACTGAACTTACAAGCCACTGCAAGTCCTCAGGCTTTTAAATCTAGAAAACACATTAACTGTGTTGCTAGCTTTCACCACGATGTTGGTGATTTGCAGTCACTGCTTACTCGAATTTATTAGTGTAACAGCAGCATGCTTAAAGGCTGTAGCAAAGAGGGTCAGCTGGTTTTCCTCACTGCCTTGATGGACGTAAGTGCAGACTGCTTATCCAGCGCACCGTCATACTTGGGCATCACAACTACAACTGAGTGTAAATGCTTGCCTGTGGAAGTTTTCAAGCATAGGAGTAAGTGTGTAAATTGGAAGTAATTTCTGGCTACAGCACAGTTAAAGACAGATAGCTTCCAAGTGAGGCAATTAAGAAAAAACCCCTGCATTTCTTGGGCAGCGTTCCTTTTTGTTTGCTTGTTTTTAAATGAGCCCTTCAAAAAGGGAAGGGTCAGGAGTGGAAGAGACTGGACAAAATTGCTCTCAGTTAAATCTGGTTTTACTTCCTTCCTTTGTAAGGAAGTTTTCAAAGTTCTTAGCCTAGGAGCATTCAAATTATCAGGCAATTGGGACCTTTTCCACATACTGGGAGTATACAGATGCTCCAGCCACAAACCCAAACCAAACAACCGTGAACCAGAAGAAATTTTCTGAAGTTAGTGTTATTGAGCCATTGTGAATAAATCATCCTTGTGTTAAAGACATGCCAAATCTCTGCACAAATTAAAAAAGCAACCACAAAGTACACAAAGGGACCTTGTCCGATTCTGACAAATGCTCTCTTTTGCAGTATGTGAGTTTCTACAGACTGTAAATAAATTTAAAAAAGCATTTAAAGCTTTCTCCCAGAGATTTACAGTTTGTGATCTGGTGGCTAGAGACGATGCCACCTGCAGCAGACAGGCTGTTCTGTTGTCCTGCTGTATGCGGGTCTTCGAGGAAAAAAGCTCATAAGCAGCACAAGTTTACAAACTATTTTTTTTCTGTCTTACAGCCTTTGTTCAAAAGGGGTAGTATTACATTTGTTGTATACCAGATGAGATAAATATGATAACCTTGATGCTGACAAATTATTTAGAAGAACGTAGAAGACAAATACCATGTTGTTTTCTAGCCAAAGCTTCGGAGGACATTGTCCTCTGTTTGAAGTGAGGTCAAATACACCAATGTCTACCGACTAGCACTCTTTTCGATGCCACCCTAGCAGAAGCAGGGTTATCTACCGAGCCTTACAGTGATTTATTAGATTAGCAAAGATCTTCTGGTTTAACGGTTAGTGCAGCAGAGGCTTGTGTCCCCACTCAGTGGCATTCTTGGCCTTAAGAGCTGCTATGAATGTCAGTCTCTGGGCTTCTTTTATAGCTATGCCTTCTGTTTCTCTTTGTATAGGAAGTGTTTGTAAACATGTATTTTTGCAATGTGCCATTACTTTGGTTGCATAATCACTATAATTTGTCAGTTTACAACAGAGCAGGCTAAAGTCAAATTTACATTCTGCTTTTGAAAGTACATCTGGCATTAGAAGAGGTGAGGATGCTGCAAGCTGAAGGAAGAGCTTCCCCTCACCTTCATTCACTTCGCTGAGTGGCCTCCCTGGTTTTTGTTTGAGGCTGAAATTAGCTAGCTTGGGACTGGTTTGGAAATGTGTCTTTGCTGGAGAGAGGAGGGTCATTCAAGCGTGGGAAAAGCTGTTTAATAACAAGGCATCACATCACTTTCAGCCCAAGTTGAAAACCTAAATTTTTTCTTTCTATTTACTAAGTGTATTTAGCCTTGGAAGTACTACTGATTGCATGGGGGCAATTTGGTCACTTTGCTCAAGTGTCTGGGTATAAAAGCCCTTAGGAGAAAATCCATCAAGGTAAACCAAAAGCTTTCAGATCAACATGATGTGTTTTGATTAAGCCTATTCCAGTTAACGTGAAAGCTAGAGTTAGCAGCCTTTGCTGTATGTTTGGGAAGCTGTATTCTCAAAATACATTTGAAGTTACTTTTGCTCAGACAAACAGAAAGGTTATGGGGGATTTAAATACCCAAATCCGGACTTGCGCTCTGCAGGATTCCTGCTAGGCTGGTAACTAACCCTGAAGGTTTTTGAAAACGTCAGTGCCTATGCACTTTCAAATTAAAGCTCCCCAGGTTCACCAACTTCTGCTTTTGGGTCTCCTGCTTCTGGACTCAAAACATGGGTCTCCTTCAGCCTGAGGATTAGCCTGCAGATCCACACTCATCCCAAATACACCAAGCCTGTATACACAGCCTTCCACATCCTCTCCTCTGGAGGTGCTTGGCATGCAGCATCTGCCAATGCCAACTTTTTCCAGAAGGGAGCAGGAAGACATGTTTGCTTCCCAGCACAGAAACGGCACTGGGAGCTGGGACTGAGACCTGCAGCTTTGGAGATGAATGCCTTGCCCTTTAGGATAACTAAACATGCATCTTCCTTCTCAGACAATCTCTGCATCACAGATTTGTGCTACAAACAGCCACCATGGGAGATAAGGAGGGTCTCACTCCTGACATAGCACAGAGGTGCTCTCAAAGACAGCAAGGAGACGAAACCCTGAGCTGGGCAACTACTCTTCCACTCCTGTATGCTGGAGTAGACATGGAGGGGTGATGGCTGCACCCCTGCCCCTCTCCTGGGTGTGTGGGGAATGATGGTCCTTGCTTGGCTCCCAAGAGAGAAGAATTTGTTCTCTCTCTTCAGCAGCCAGTACCTCACTATAAATCACAGTAGCAAAAGACACTGTATTCTGACCAGAGATTTAAGGGTCTCTAGGACGTAAAGAAAGTTTTCTGCAGCTGGCTTCACCAGCCCCCCTGTTCTGAAACACCTAATTCTTACAAACATTTCAAAAATTACCTGATGCCAAGATTATCCTGAAGTCCCCGAATACATCCGGACATCTAGCCTTCTAGCTCCAAAGTGGCGTACCCCTGGTGAAACTGGAAGTCTGCTGAGACACAGTTTTGCCCAGTAGAAGCTGTCCTTTCTGCCGGTGACCTGTGCCACGGTTGGCTGTCCCTTGCTGTGCTTGCCAAGGAGAGCCCATCGCAGGGCAGTCTTCTCTCCCAGGGAAGGGTGGTCTCCTGGGGAAGCGAGCACCAGGGAAGGAACCTGGGTGGAGATGCTGAACTTCAGCAGGGCTCATTTGCTTGGGTGCAGAGCCTCCAGCCCATATGGTCTGCATATCTGCTGAAGCCAGCATACTTGGTCAACCATTTTTATCTGCTCTGGTTTCCTCCATGTGATAGCCATTCTTCAGCTTCCAGGTTCTCCTGTTTGTTTTGAGAAAATCACTTGGGAAAACTGTACAAATGATGCCTCAAAGGAGTGGAGAAGATCCCATGACACAAAGGCTTATATCCCTGCCAGGAAATTGAACTCATTTTTCCCTCTGCTCCTGCTCAAACATCTGGTTTCAAGACTTTGAGCATTAACAAAAAAATTGACACGTGGCTCACTTTGTTGATGTTTGCAGCTGTTCCACATCAGGTCTGGGAATAAAATTAAGAGCATGTAATCGAGCCAGCCACAAGTTTTAGAAAGCATTTCTTCTTATGAGAGAGAGTTAAACACACTCTTGGAAGTACAATAAAAGACTCGTCTTCAACCTGAGTTTCAGCTAGCTTCAAATGCCACCATACTCAATATTTTGAACACCTAGCGGTTGGAGTTCCTGAAGCAAGCCATTCTAATCCCCGAAAGACTGATGTGTTAACGCCTCTCTTCCCAGGGTGATATCCCATGGGTGATAGGGAAGGTCCTCTTTTGGAGCACAGCCCAGGTGCTTTTTGCTCCTCACATCAATGAAGTAAAACCAAGTGGTCACTTAATGAACAGCAAACAGGCCTCAGGTGGAGACCATCCAATGCCAGGAGCTTTTGTCTTCTGTGAAGAAGCTCAGCCTTGGATATTTATTCAACTCCATATGCGTGTCCTCTGTCCAGAAAAGGATACCTGCTAATGCACAGATTGTCAGTGTCACCTCTTTGTCAGATCATGGAAGCGGATCATAGTGCTAGAAACTGCTGACGAGCTTTTAGTGGATTACTCTGCACTACTGAATTAGGGTTTCCAGAACACCGCCTGTTTTAGTGGCGTACCTTGTTGTCTTGGGTTTTTCCTGAAGCCCACACCCAGAAAAAATAAATGGTAGCAGGACATGCTGTTGCAAACTGGTTCAATCTTAACTCACGGTAATAAATCAGTAAAAAAATGTGGAGTAAAACAAAATTACAAGTTACTCAGGGCAAGCTTTGCAATGGGCAGCACCGAGCATCAGCTAGAGTACTCGTTCCTGTGCTCTGCAATTCAGCTGTGTGGTCAGCTAGCTGACCATGTGGTCCTTGCTCCTGCTGGTATTAATAGGAGACTGGCTGGGATGACAGATGCCACAACTCTGTAGACTGTTACAGCTCCTCTATTTTTAAGCTAGTTATACAAGTTTGGGGTTTTTTTTTCCATCAGGGTGATCATAATCTAAGACTGCCTCAGGTAAGGGCTGTAGCTCTCTTCAGCACTGAGCAGCAGGAGGCTGCAGCATCTTTGTTAAGGCTACCCTTGGTCCTGCAGTCCCAGCCCTCAGCATTTCCACGTTCCCTGGCAGGGGAAGGCCCTGTGCCTGCCTGGAAGCTGCAGTACTCTGCAAAGCTGGCTCACACCTGGTTCATTCTCCCTGGTGTTCCCTGATGTTCACCAGCTGCTTGCTCTTTGGCTACTGAAACCTCAGGAGGCTTCAGTGCAATAAATCATCTTTTCTGTGACCATAATCACTTCACCTACCAGAAACATGAATTTTGTCATAACCTGATGAGCATGCTGCTAGCCAGGCAGGGAGGTGCTCTCTGCAAGGGATCAGTGCTCTGCAGCAGGTGTCTCTGCAGAGGTGGTCTTTCCAGGTGTATCCATTTGCAAGGAGGCTGGAGGTGGAGGCTGGAGGGAGGGTGTGGAGGAGGAGGAAAAGAAATGGGTAGTTGGAAGCATGGCAGGGCATAGTATTGCTTGTCATTCATTGCAGGAGTTCCCTGCAGAGGTACTAATTTGTGCCTTGTAAAATCATGGGGGATATTAGTAGAAGGGCTTTGGTTCCTGAAATCTTCTCATTCACATTAGCAACCTCTGCATTTAATCCCCATGAAGTCAAATATGTCCTTTTCCTGACGAGCTCAAGCATTTGGGATTACAGACTTCATAAACATCGCTTTGTGTAAACACAAGCAGTCATTTGAGAAGCTGGCCACTGAAGCCCTGGTGCAGGTGCAGCAAAGGTGTTACTTTTACTGTACCCAGCAGAGCTGCCTCTCACAGCTCTGGCCCTCCTGCTGCGGTGTCTCTCACTGAAGCTGCTTTCACGGTCCAGGCTTGCCAGTTCTTTTTCCAAACCATGACTGCATTACTATTTTAGCTGAGTTGGCAGTCTTGTCCTATCTAATCATAGAATCACAGAATCATTTAGGTTGGAAAAGACCCTTAAGATCATTGAGTCCAACCGTTAACATAGCACTGCCAAGTCCACCACTACACCATGTCCCTAAGTGCCACGTCTACACATCTTTTAAATACCTCCAGGGATGGTGACTCAACCACTTCCCTGGGCA
>NW_008795365.1:1447241-1449686 GCF_000699145.1 Aptenodytes forsteri | reverse complement strand
TGAACCTCATACAGTTGGCCTCGGCCCATCGATCCAGCCTGTCCAGGTCCCTCTGCAGAGCCTTCCTACCCTCGAGCAGATCAACACTCCCGCCCAACTTGGTGTCGTCTGCAAACTTACTGAGGGTGCACTCGATCCCCTCGTCCAGATCATTGATAAAGATATTGAACAAGACCGGCCCCAAAACTGAGCCCTGGGGAACACCGCTCGTGACCGGCCGCCAACTGGATTTAACTCCATTCACCACAACTCTCTGGGCCCAGCCGTCCAGCCAGTTTTTTTACCCAGCGAAAAGTACTCCCATCCAAGCCATGAGCAGCCAGTTTCTCCAGGAGAATGTTGTGGGAAACGGTGTCAAAGGCTTTACTTAAGTGCAGGTAAACAACATCCACAGCCTTTCCCTCATCCAATCACATCCCTTCTCATCTAGTACCTTCCTCTTTGTAACGCCTTTCACTAATCTCTCTTGTGTCCTCCCTTTCAAGTCATCCCTTCCCCAGACTGACTCCATTGGGGTGATCAAGGGTGTGTGTTTAAACCTTCATCTGCTCATTCTGTTCCCTTGAAAAAATGCTCAGTCTGGTCAGTGTATTTCCTGTAGTACCATGCTTCAGCGTGGACTGGCCACACTAAATGAGCTGAGCAGAGCAGAAGGGTTATTTTGTGCATCCTTCCTGCACCTAGAAACTGGGCAGCATGCTCTGGCTGCTGCAGCTGGAACAACCAAAACAACACAAAAAGCAAAAACCAGTACCACAACATGGCCTACCAACGGCAAGCTTGTGATCCTACTAGCCCTCAGAAAAAGTCCAGGAGAAGCAGTTATATGCCACCTACACCCTGCTTAAGCGTGGCTCCTTCTCCTTGCTGAACTGTCCCCAATAACTTTTGCATCGTGCCCAGGTGCTGGCAGCCCCCGCCGTGCTTGTGTCGCTTGCAGATGCAGCGATGCTGTGCTCCTCCGCCATGCCACCGTGACCGAGCCCTGTCTCGGCCTGCCACTGGGAAATGCACCCGGCCACAAGGCTTTTCCTCCCGTAAAGCCTCCTACTTTGCCAGGCTAGAGCAAGAGCTGCAAGCCCAGCGGTGGTGCCCGGGTGGGGCTCCTGGGGCGGGATGCGATGGACAGCGGGGGACCTCTACTGACACACCTGGCCCTACTGGCAGAAGAGTGCCAAGCCCGGGTGCGATTTTAGGTCCTGCTGCTCTGCATAGATACTTGGTGAAATGTTTGTGGAAAAAGTAAAGTCTGTTTCTTTGGACTATGCGGTCTGCTTTGTTTAAAAGAGGGAAAAAACAAGTTCAGTGGAAGCGATGTCCGTGTATTGCGGAGGCAGCGCTGGCCGCAAACCTGTGCGGTTGGGTCCACAAAGTGAGGCTGTTTGTGGGTGACACATACTTGTTATTTAGCCTGACCCTGTTCGGGATGTTTGAGTCTTACAAACTGAGCCTAAAAAGGGAGACCAACAGTTAGACAGGAAAAGGAAGGTCAACCAAAAAAAGGGCTGTACTCAGTCCAACCAAAGGTTCACCTGAGTGTCCTGTGTCCGACACTGACCATAAGCAGATGGCAACAAAAGCATGAGGCCAGAGCAAGTATTTAGGATACTCCAAGTAGTATTCTGGCCTCCTGTAATTTTCAGCTCATCCTAGGCCACATACCGGTATTATCTATTTAACAAACCTCACTGTTGTCCAGACTTAACTTCAAACCCATGTAAATATTATGCATCCAGAAGATCCTTTGGCAAGAAATCCTGGAGGTTTGCTGTCAGTTGGCTGAGAAGCCATCACCTTGAGAGCCATTGTGCCTTGAGACACTTGCTGCCTGGCCATGCAGCATGGAGACCCTGGTTCACGTCCACTCAGCCCAAACCATCCCCTCTCACATGTCCTCTGCGACACCCAGGAGTCTCCCTATGTCGCAGGGCTCAGCCTCTCCTCCCCACCACAGTGCATTGCCTTGTACAGAGTGGCAGAAGGTACAAGGGGACGGGGTCTGCCTGCTGGTTACTTTGTGTTGCCACCCATGCACCGAATGAACTTGGTGTTCGGAGTTTCACCCCAGTCCTGGCAAGGACTTGCTCTGGAACAGCAGCTCCCCCCCCCTCCATCTTCTGATTATGTGTCTCTTAGAGTGGGTTTCTCTGGCTGTGTTCAAGATAAACATGTTTTTCTCCTCTAGTACGTGAAAACCAAGTTAATCTGCCTGGTGTATGCTCCTCGGGTGCAATTGTTCCAGAAAAAAAAGTTTATGCTCCTTGACTGAGGTCCAGCCAGGTTTAGAGCCTGGTCATTTACCCAGGTTGGGGCTTAGGAAGACACGTACCAAGGGAAAGCCCTGACTTCTTGTCCTGGTTTCGGCAGGGATAGAGTTAATTTCCTTCCTAGTAGCTGGTACAGTGCTGTGTTTTGGATTTAGCATGAGAACAATGTGATAACACA
>NW_008795365.1:1445022-1447181 GCF_000699145.1 Aptenodytes forsteri | reverse complement strand
CCATGCTCTACCGACTGAGAAGGCTGGAGGTGCACAAGAAGCTGGGAGGGGGCACAGCCAGGACAGCTGACCCAAACTGGCCAAAGTGACGTCATGCTCAGTCCATAAACTGGGGAAAGCCAGCCGGGGGGGCGGCCACTGCTCAGGGACTGGCTGGGCATCGGTTGGCGGGTGGTGAGCAATTGCATTGTGCATCATTTGCTTTGTATGTGATTATTATTACATTATTATTATTATTGTTGTTGTTGTTGTTATTATTTTATTTCAATTATTAAACTGTTTTTATCTCAACCCACGAGTTTTCTCACTTCTACTCTTCCAATTCTCTCCCCCATCCCACCGGGGAGGGGGGGTGAGTGAGTGAGCAGCTGTGTGGTGCTCAGTTGCCAGCTGACTGAGGTTAAACCACAATACTTCTCCAGTGACCTAGCACAGGCAGGCAGCTCACGACCAGACCCATGCTGACACAAGGCTTCTGCAAGACAGGCAGCGAGAGGGATCAGGCCTCCCCTGCCAGGCCTTAAATATTCTGGGGCAGGTGTCTGAGAAAACCAGGCAGCAGGTAGGATGCTGTCTGCTGGACTCAGGTATAATTCAGGTGGATTGCAATGTGGTAGATGACATACCTCAAAGCATCGCTAGTGCCAGTCGTGCAGGGGTTAAAAGTTAGCCTGAAGGACACTGTACAAAGAAAAGGTTGTGCACAATTCGGCACAATTAGATTAAATGCAGACATGTTGATTTTCACATTGATTTTCTTCTTGATACAAATATGAGTCAACTGCCCAGAGGCTTGCCGGCATCTTAGTTGCTCCAGGAAGAAAGGGCCTGGCCTGTAGTTTTACAGAGCTTCTGTCTGAATTTGAAGTCAGAAACTTTTTTGGTGCAGCTGGACATGGCACAGCACGGAGTCTAGCAGAGCTTGCTTCTCACTGTCTCGGGATAGCCTACATTTGGCGGGTATGATAGTTTGTCACAACAGAAACAAGGTCAAAGTACACAGAGCTACACACGCCCTTCAAGTACATACAAACCCCAGTGATTAGCCACAGTTAGGTAGTTAATATAAGCCACAATTGGGCAATTAGAGCTCTCGCTATGTTTTCTTTAGAACTGTGCATGATTCCTGCCAGATAGCACAAGTATTTAATTTCCTGTGATCAAAGAGCAGGGTCCTAACAGCAGAAGTGAAAACCTATATCTTCTTGCTCTGAAAGCTGCGCGTGGGATTAGCTCAAAACTTGAGCCCCTGCTGAGCCGGGTGCAGCTGGCCTGGTTGCTTTGCCCAGGAGCAGCAACCACTTGAAGAAGCAAACTGCTGCTATTGCACCTTGACTTAGACAAGTGCAAGTGAACTGGTGGCAATTAAATGGGGCTGAAGCTTTATACCTTGACTTCTCTATGAGAATATGTTGCTTTTTCATGCTCACTTGCAAGGGAAATGTCTGTGCTAACGAAGTCCTAATAATACCAGTTTTTCTAATGAAAGATGACTGATGTAATCTACCTGGACTTGTGCAAATCATTTGACACTGTCCCGCACAACATCATTTTCTCTAAATTGGAGAGATATGGATTTGATGGATGGACCACTTGGTGGATAAGGAATTGGCTGGATGGTTGCACTCAAAGCGGTCAATGGCTCAATGTCTGGGTGGAGACCAGCAACGAGTGGCGTTCCTCAGGGGTCGGTATTGGGACCAGTGCTGTTTAACATCTTTGTCAGCGACATGGACAATGGGATTGAGTGCACCCTCAGCAAGTTTGCCAGCAACACCAGGCTATGCGGTGTAGTCAACATGCTGGAGGGAAGGCACGTCATCCAGAGGGACCTTGACAGGCTTGAGAGGCGGGCTGGTGCGAACCTCATGAAGTTCAACAAGGCCAAGTGCAAGGTCCTGCACATGGGTCGGGGCAATCCCAAGCACAAACACAGGCTGGGCGGAGAATGGATTGAGAGCAGCCCTGAGGAGAAGGACTTGGGGGTGTTGGTTGATGAGAAGCTCAACATGACCCGGCAATGTGCGCTTGCAGGACAGAAAGCCAACCGTATCCTGGGCTGTATCAAAAGAATTGTGACCAGCAGGTTGAGGGAGGTGATTCTCCCCCTCTACTCTGCTCTCATGAGACCCCACCTGGAGTACTGCGTTCAGCTCTGG
>NW_008795365.1:1438420-1444803 GCF_000699145.1 Aptenodytes forsteri | reverse complement strand
AGGACAAGGGGTAATGGCTTTAAACTGAAAGAGGGTGGGTTTAGATTAGATATAAGGAAGAAATTCTTCACTGTGAGGGTGGTGAGGCACTGGAACAGGTTGCCCAGAGAAACTGTGGACGCCCCATGCCTGGAATTGTTCAAGGCCAGGCTGGATGGGGCTTTGAGCAACCTGGTCTAGTGGAAGGTGTCCCCGCCCATGGCAGGGGGGTTGCAACTAGATGATCTTTAAGGTCCCTTCCAACCCAAACCATTCTGTGATTCTATGATTCTCACCTGTTCCTTTAGAGATCAAGATGTGTCCCTGTAATTCGTAGAACAAGCATCAGTATTGGGAAGTCAGGGTGCAATATGTATGCAATGAACAAACCATAGTGTCTGCAGTATTCAGTGGTACATTAATGGTGGACGTGGTGGTGTTAGGTTAACGGTTGGATTCATCGATCTCAAGGGTCTTTTCCAACCTAAATGATTCTGTGATTCTATGATTCTGTGTTTATGAGTGACATTGAATTACCACCTGTTTCTGGAATCCTGTCAGATACAGGACTTAGGTCTAAGTTTATGCAATTTGAAATTGCTAAACCATGGAATTGAATATCCATTTTCTAACTGAGAAACTATTTGCAAGAGAAAGAGCAATTGTACCTTAGCTATGTGCAGGTTCTAGTACAAGCTGGACAAAGGGACTCTGTGCAGTGTGGCTTAAATGTTATGTAGGACAACTGAAGTCGATGTTTAAAAAAAAAAAGTCACTAATTCCTTCCGCTGCAACTGCACAAACAAGGATTACTTTCGCTGTGAGGCCAGTCCACTGCTACGCTAGCATCCCTGAAAGCAGCTCCTTCCAACTGTCTCAGCGAGCATGCCTTGAAAGGGTTTTGTCTGTTGAAGGTAAAAATTTCCTGTTTCTGTGCAAGTAACAGTCCAAAACATTATCTGTCTAGCAGGAGAAAACTCACCACTAACTTTCCCCTTCCTTTCCTCAGAAGAACATTAGGAAGCGGGTTGCAGGCCACGGGAAAGCTCCCTCTGTGCTTCTCCGGTAGTTTTCTAAAGTCAAAGGAGGTGTGCAACACAGACATGATTTGTTGATGGTGAGTGCTTAACAGATCTTACGGTCGTCTTTGTAATTTAGAAACAAGATGCACTTGTTACCTGGCTTGTTTGAGGCTGCAGGAGGTGAAGGGCCTCGGATCCAAGACTTAGAAGGGAAGGAACAGGAAAGCAGGAGGGAGGCAGCTGCCAGCTGCCGCCCCACCATCCCCATGCACGGTGAATACTGACAGGCCTGTGCCAGCAGCACCAGGAATAACGAATGGGAAGTGGGGTTCCAAAACAAGAAAATTTCACAACCCCTGACACCAAGAAAACTGAAAGATTACTCGTGTTTCCAGAGGCAGAATGTGGCAGGGTGGGAAAAGAAGTCACTGAGTCCTCCCTGAGCAGGAGCTTTAGTCTTGGCATTGCCACACCCTCCCCTCTCTGCCATTTCTTTGCAGATACCTGGAGTGGAAGCAAGAGGGACCAGTGGTGGCTGGAAGCAGCAGTGCCATCCTCGTGACACAGCGGGGGCCCAGACACCGGGGAAAGTCCGGGCCGTCCCAGGAAGCGCCCCTATGAATGGAGCTCGCCCGTTGAGCAAGCGTCGCACTCACCGCAGCACTTCTGGTTGTTTGGTCTAGCCCACGTAAGTGACCTCTCTCACTGGTTATGAACCACGAGGAGAGCCAAGAGTGCCAGGACCAGGCCTTGATGCTCTGTGGCAGCCTCTTCCAGCCTCTCACTGGTGTGCCGTAGAGGCCGCAGGCAGCAGTATTTCCTGCGTGGAGGGAAGTAATTGCAGAGGGCAATGAAAGCATGGCTTTTCCATTCTGTCAGCTCCAGGTAGCTGCAGTAGCCATGCTGCATTGCACACTGTGCACCATCCACGCAGAGGGAAAAGCACACGGTGTTGAAATGAGCACCTTTTGGAAAAGATGCCAAGTTTGCCTGTCTTTGGAGATGAGGCACACCGTATAAGTTGCCTGCAGCAACAGTCAAGGATGGCCTGAAGTCTTGAGGGGCAAAAGGTAGGAAATTAATAGCAGGCTTTGCTATTAAGAACACAACTTCAATGAATAATATAAAGGAGTATAAATTTTTGTTAAGAAATCACCACCCACTGTGCATAGGAAATACAAGACAGGAGGATTTCTGTCCCAGTTTTATTTTTTTTTTTTTTACAACAACTGCTTCAATGAAAGATTGAAACAGTCAAACTAAACCAGACATTATATGCTCATACCATTTACAATATTTACATAATGTACATTTTTTTTTTGCTCAACAGGTAGTTACTAGCAACTTGGAACAAAAGTGCAAGTGAAAAGAATCACTGGTGTAAAAAGTTAAACGTTCCTGTTGGTCATGTTGCAATGCTTGAACTAACAGAAGTAACAAGCGGGGTAAATGCACTTCATAGCAGGCAAGCGTAGTTGTCACTCCACAGTGACAGGCCCTGCTGAGCTTTATTTACACCAAGCATAAGCCAGCAGGAAGCTATTACTGTATGCAGAAAATTGATGAGTGAGTTCACAAGTGATCCCTTCTTCATTTTAACATTGAACAGAAGAATTGCAGTGTTGAACTTTCTATTGTGCAAATAGATAGCAATTAATTTCAAATGCTCTGTTGTACTAAATGCTAAAATATATTTTAACTTCCTTATTATACATGCTATAAAATTACACTAAAAAGTTCAAGTTTCTGAAGTAACAATTACCTTTCTATATATATATTCTACATATAATTTTTAATTTTTTTATTTATTTTTAAATACCCAGGATAAAGATATACCAGCTCCAGTATGGCTGGGTTTTTTCATAAGCATCTACCAAAGTCCCGTACATAACCAAAGCCTCATCTAAAAGTTAGTTTTCCAGGTATGCTACTTTGGTCGCCCTCTCATTTTCCCTTCCCTTCTTTTTAAAGCACCTTTCCACATGTCCCACTCCCTGGCTGTGCTACCTTTTAACCTTCTGGTGGAAGGGCTGAAATTCAGTCCCCTCCAATTAATAAGCCAAGTCGCACGGCCACTGATGGACAAGCAGCTGGCAACACTTTTCACCTCTTGGAGTGTGCAATCTGTGCAGTGCTCTGTGGAGCACTGCAATCTCCAGGTCAGACATAATTCAATTCTGTCAAATACCTGACATCAACAGGAACTACTTTAGACCTGGATTTCGTGTCATAGCCATGTACAGGGGTGCTTTTCCATACACAAGCTGTACACACGCTACCATGGCCTAAGTGCAAAACAGAGTGCACGGTGGTCTCAGCTGCATGGTGTTCAACAAAAAGCAGTCTGAATTTTACAGATACAGCTTATCACCCACCCTAGTGATTTTCTCCATGGTTTTATCCTCAAGTAGCACCAACCATTTAAAATTTTCACCTTTTATATATATATATACACACACATCTTTTAATATTTTATATACATATACACACACGTGGCATCGGTACATTCACCGCAGGAGAAACTTACTTATTTACAATTAGTTGGAAAAATTAAATTGTATCAAGTTACAGTATACCAAAACAAAATTGGCATTTGTGCTTTCTGTTTGTACAGGAGTCATTTTTGTCATTTCAAAAAAAGTTTATATTTTTATTTGCATCCAGACATGTCACATGATGAAAAAAGTTAGAAAACAGCTAGGATTAAGAAGAATTACAGAGCATCAGCTTTCCTCATATGCCCCACTAAGTCTACAGAATAGCCACTTTCTATAAAAATTCTCCATTCAAACACCTATGTGGTTACCTAAGATTGCTTGAGGATCTTCTTAAAATAATAACACACAGCAGAAGAACCATGCATCCTGTCTTGCACCGTACACATTCATGAGATAAAAGTTTCTGCCTTCACTGAGTCACACATTAATAAAACAGCACTTAAACTTCACTTTTTACTCAGGACCTCAAAGTACTTTTAAAAAGAAGGAAATACCCCCATTCTATGCGGTAGGTAAGAGGCACGAGGAATAAGGCTTGAATTACTGTCTTCAGACACTGATCAGGCCACGAGGAATAAGGCTTGAATTACTGTCTTCACTGATCAGGCCGTGGAAACCGAGGGCTTAAACTCCAGATTCCCCCCAATCTGTTTACTGGGTTACCGTTACCCATTTTCTGAGGTAATCTCTACTTTTGGATGTAGACGCTTGTTTTTAATCCGTAACATTAACCAAAAAAATAGCAGCTCCACAGCCCAAACAGCCCAGCTATACTTCAGTAAAGGTACTTTTCTCTTCAAAGCATGAAATAATTTCATAAGAAAGCTGTTTGTTTAAAAACAGAGCTAAGTTTAACCTTCATAGCGATTTAGTAAATACAGGTAGTCTGATACAGCAGGCTGTAAGTACCTCGTTGACCGGGCTAACAAGCATTTTCTGGCCAATTGTAATTTCAGCACTGGGCTACATAAAAGTGACCACCTGCCTCATCTGTTTACGCTTCAGTAACCACTGGAGACCAAAAAAGTATTGCTAAGATATGCAATATTAAATAACTCATTAAAAACTAATGGTGAATTTTATTTATTTTTTTTTTTAAATACAAAGGCTGTCAGGCTGGGCGCTGAAGGAAGACTGCTGCCGTCCACTTCAGGAACTACAATATACAGCGTGTGTACTGTTACTTCGCAAGCATTTTCATTATTTTAGGAGTAAGAGATCTTCTGTGTCCTAATAGGAAGTCATAGCATTCACATTCATTTCAGGAAACATTCACCTCTTCCAGTCCACAAACTACTCTTCCTTTAGCTATTATCTATGTGCACATTTGCAATGCTTTTCCACAGGCTTCTTGTAAACGGAGGTTTCTTCTAGCCCTCCGTTTTGACAAGCTACCCTCTCAGGGATGGCTGCAGGATCCCTTTTTCGACGAGGTGAGATTTCAGGGTTTTATACACGATTAGTTGTTGCTCAGGCTGAAGTATCAACAGCTGTTTCAGTAATTTGCTGGGATTTGGACCCCTATCAATGAAAAAAGAAAATTTTTCTTGTGAGCAGCAGCTCTAAAGAAACTTTTCAGCAGCTTTCCATTTTCCTCTTGCTGCACAAACAATGCCTTCCCTTTTTTGGGACACAAAGTTATGGATTTCTCCCAGCCTCTCTCCTCAGGATGCATGGGCGAGCATTACTGGCAAAATATACGCCTTAGCTCAATCTGAACAGAAACTAAAAAGCATTTCTTGTATTTGCTGTCCGATGGGTATATTAAGAAGGCTTATGACAAATAAGATTCACTGATTCATCCTTAATCACTGTTATCAACATTTTTCATCAACAGATCTTTTTTAGTTTAGTATCTGTTGCCAGATAAGCTGTGTACTATTGAACTAAATGGAAAGTTGGCCAAGTCGGTAAAGAAAACCGCAAATTAAACCAAGCTTTTCTAAATAACAGCCTCATTTTTAGCTAGTCACTTATTTACAGTCTACTTCTAAGATGGACCGAATACGAGGCAAAGAATCTGTTGCTGATGAGGTATCTAATAATTATTTAGCCATATGCATTTAAAAAACTAAGGGCACGTACCAGTTTGAACACCTACAGCCCCTTGATCTCCCCTGCCCCAGGAACTAAAATGACTGACTGTAAGAAATCATGGGAATGACAATTCTCTTCTTGAAAGCTGGTGTGGTTCAGGGAAGATGAGCAGTATTTTTAAGAAGTTCCCTCCTCTCTTTAACTGTAGTGTTTTCATCTTAAACAGAAAATCCCAAGTCAAGCGACAGAAATACTGAAACTTACAGGAAGAACTGCAGTCTCGCAACCTACAAGCTCTTCAGGAACCACGCAGGGAAAGCAGATGCTGCAGCAACCCTCCTGCCCAGAACCCCATCCTCATACCTCCCTGTAATCAGTAAATTCTAGTAAAACTTCTAAGAGGCTGCTACAAAAACTTTCTGATATTTAGGGCACACAGGTTACCTTTAATAGCAGTCACAGAAACATTACGGCACAGCTTGAACCTGACACAAATCCTAGGCAGTGACATATGTTTTCTTAATAGTTCTGTATTTGAAATCATTGCATAAATCAGATTTAGAAACCTGCAATCTCTGCTATGCCAACAGTGCAGAACATAACTTGTATGAAGTAACTATGGTACAGCTCCTATGCAAGCTTATAGGTCATGGAATTTGCAAGAGGAATGGAAATGCTTCATGTGAGAGAAGTCCAGAAACTTTTCACTTGAACCAGGTTTTGCTCTTCCTTGATTCTTCACAAACTGGTGGCTCAGAGTAAGATGGATTTTCCTACAAGCACATAGAATCATAGAATAGTTTGGGTTGGAAGGGACCTTTAAAGGTCATCTAGTCCAACCCCCCGC
>NW_008795365.1:1422561-1437579 GCF_000699145.1 Aptenodytes forsteri | reverse complement strand
CACTCAGCTTGGTGTCATCTGCAAACTTGCTGAGGGTACACTTGATCCCACTGTCCATGTCATTGATGAAGATACTAAACAGTACTGGTCCCAATACGGACCCCTGCGGGACGCCACTCATCACCAGTCTCCATCTGGACATTGAGCCGTTGACCACTACCCTCTGGATGCGACCATCTAACCAATTGCTCACCCACCGGACAGTCCACCCATCAAATCCATCCCTCTCCAGTTTAGAGAGAAGGATGTTGTGGGGGACTGTGTCAAAGGCCTTACAGAGGTCCAGATAAACATCTGTAGCCCTTCCCTTGTCCACTGATGTAGTCACTCCATCATCAAGCTTATCATCATCAGTCACATCATTAGTCACATCATCATCATCAATCTTAAGTAGTTAATATTGTAAAAAGCCCATACCTTATGAAACTGGTGATATAGACATGAACAAAAGTGGCCATCAAGTACTGACAATCAAAGCGATCCATTATCCCACCATGCCCAGGGATTGTGTCTGCGAAATCCTTTTGGGTGTGAAGGACAGGGAGGGTGGGGGGGGGAAAAATAAAATCATGGTCAGTGATTCTGACGAAACACACTAACGACGTATCACTTGACAGCAGCACATTAAGGCCGCAATTAAGCTACCATTTCATTGCACTGAGCCAGAAGTTAGCAAGAGCCTCCTTTGCTAAAGGAGTTTTTAACTGCAAAGGTGAGTCAAGGGGTGAGAAGAAAAAGAAGAGATGAAGCAACTTGTCCACAGTATCACACAAGAGGACAGCGGTAGGTCAGGTGCAGGTTTGCCGGTACTGAGTACACTTGCGTGCCTATACATACTTCATTTTGTAGCGAGCCTCTTAAGCTCATGGCTGTCATTTCTTGCTTCTGCAGAATCTAATTCTCCTCTTTAATACTTTTATTGCTTTATCCTCTACTGGTAGCTGCTGCTGAAGCACTTGTTACCAGGGAATATATATTTGCTACAAGAGAACCAGTAACCTGAGGACTCTTTCCACTGTCTAACACTGGCTTTGCAAGTCATACTGCCCGTTCACCTGCCAGTTTTTTTGCCGTTCTTGGTAATCATAGCTAAAAACCATAATGTGTGCATACAATATAAATATATTTAAACAGAATCAAAAAACCCTGTAGTGAAAAAGTTATAACTACTTAAAAAAATATATTTCTGATGCAAACAAAGCTTGATACACTACCTTTGTGTTACCCGATCTTGTCTGTAGAACAACTTTACCAGTTGAACTACCCTCATATATCCTTTTGTCATCCACACTCACTTGTGTACTCACTGGGTGAAAACCCTGACCTTAGTCGTGTGGGGCAACTGCCAGCAAGTTAAACCAGTCCTGTGCCGGTGCCACTCCAGCCCTCCAGCGCTGGCCAGGCATGGAGTGTCTAACTCAACCTACGCGCTGCCTTCAGTAACAATTCCACAATATCCCTGTCTTCCCGACAGTCCTTTGGTCACCACCTTGGGGCTCAGAAGTATTAAAAAAAAAAAATAAATAAAATCTACTTTTTAATGTTCTACTTTAAGAATAAGTGCTGCTTTTCAGAAGCATTTTTTCCCCAAAAAGTCCTTCTTCACACAAACAGTCTTTTGCTACCTGGACGTACAGGTACGACAACACACGAGGCTGTAGCTAGCAAAGTGCCGGACAAGCTGCTCGGACCGGCATAAGAAAGAGAGTAAGTACAAGCACATGTACGGGAGTTCAGCACAAACAGAGAGGTTTATATGCTTCTGTGCAAAGCACATGCCAAAACTGGTGGACACAGGGAACAACAACAAGAAAAACAACAAGCAACAGGATAAGAATTACAGCGGGCCTACCAAGACATAAAGAAGGTCGGGAGAAAATTTGGGGCTGCCCTCTTCCCATACTTCTGCTGCCACTTAATACCAGCCAGGGACAACACTGCCACAAGCGACAGCGCACACCTTGCAATAAACAGAGGTTAGCACGTCACACCATTTGCCAATACACACTCTTGTTACAAGGCAGCACTGTATTGGCAAAGGCAGCCAAACATCTCATGCTTTGGTGAACCTGACATGTCAGCATCTGCGTACGACACAAATACTATTGGTAAAACACAGCCAGCCACAACCTGAAGGGTAAACCACTGTCGGTGCTTCTTAGCATCTACAGATTGCCTTTCACGTCAAGTATGATATCTCACATCTTGCTTGTCTAAACCACTTCTGCAACATGACTTGGAAGAGTAATTATCAACCAAAATATGAAACCAAATTATTCTTAGAATTCCAACACTAAAGTCACATGTTGATTACGCAAAATTTTAAAAATAACACATACATATATCTGATAAAACTAAGTACTGCTGCTGATGCTAAAAAACAGCTCAAACATCATTGCACCTTAGTAGAAACACTAGGTACTACAATGAACAATTGGAAACAAACAAACAAACAAACCAACCCAACCCACCAATTTATCTAATTCAAAGAGAAAACCAAAACAAAACCAGCTTACAGGAGTCATTACACACCTTGATTTTGAAAGCTCTTTTAAATCCACTGGCGAAGAATCCTCCAAATGGCCCAATTAATGAGGCAAATGTTGACAGTGCAATGCTGTGCATCTGAAATGGGTACATATTCACTGTTTCCTACAAGAAAAATAATTAGCACTGTATTTCAATATGATTGTAGGCATTTTAAGCTTAAATATTTTCAGATGGGGCTGTTACAGAGCAAATTTCCATGAAGCTCCAGTTTTCCTGACACAAAGTAATACTGTAAAGAAAGGAAAAGCAGACACACTGTAGAAAGCTGCTGAAAGGTCTGGTCATGTGAACAGGATGAATTATTCGGGGTTGCTAGAGCAGTCAACTTTAACAAATGATGTGGTTTTCAGCCAATCCCTTAGTTGATGATAAGGAATATAACTACTAATTCCATAACGTACAATGGGATTCGCTAGTCTTTCCCGGCTCTGCTTTTCCAGCTCAATTTCCTGGAAACAAAGGAGCTTTCCACAAATTCCTAGTATTGCTCTAGTAGGTGGCCCAATGCTCTCCACAAACTTGTCACCTTCACACAATTCACTGTCACTTCTTTCAAGTGCTCTCACAAGATAGATATGAATTTTGCACTAGTCCGCCATACTGTCACCTTTGTGTATATACGGCAATAATGGGAGACAGAAGGTTTACCCCCATTAATACTTTTTGGTTTCATTTAAACAGATATTGTTCCCCTCAGCCTATTCACAGACTTGAAATTTGTTTTGATCCATTCAAGTTCTTACAGATAAGAGAGACTTCATTGGCAACAGGTACTTGTTTTCCTTCCTGACACAGATTAGAAAAAAGGTTTTTTTTTTGGTTAGTTGGGATGTTTTGGGTTTGTTGGGATTTTTTGATTGGGGTTTTTTGGTTTGTTTGGGTTTTCTGGTTTTGTGGGTTTTGGGTTTTTTGTGGTAACTTAGCTTTGAGCACTTTCAAGTCAATAGTACAAGCTCCAGCCTTTGAGGGAATGCTATACTGGCCTCATCCCTGAGAGCAGAGCACACCTCACCTGGCAAGTCTTGATAAACACCATCTGTAGCTGATAAATCCTGTACCTTGTGTTTCTGATTTGCATCACAGCTGGCCAACACCAATTAACTTCTTGACTACTTTGTACAGTTATCTTAAGACACCTTTCTTTAAGGCTAAACTATTCAGTTGGTCAAACAGAAAAGTTTATGAGTTGGAATTAAGTCAATTTTGTTGGGAGAACTCAGGGCTCGACATCTTTTGACGCCAAGCAAAGTGTCTTCCAACCATAACATCTGGTCATATTTCTGTGAGAGAACATCAGGAACTGAGTAACAGAGGGAAAAACAAAAGCAGGCTGTTGCCCAAACCAGTAGATTCAATTTGACTTTCTATAAAGAGTGCTAAAACTAATTCTCTCCTCAAAAGGCTTGTTAGAGCCTGGCAAAAGTACTTCAGAAGGGCACGTGGAACTACCATCTCTTTTTAGGGTTAACTGATAGCTCTCTATTAGACTGGCACAGAGCTGGGCATTCCCATCTCCTTGCCCTTTACCATAATACACAATATAGCTGAACACAGTAAGATTTCTCCCCGCTCAGTCCACATTATGTTTCTGTGCAGAAAAATCCTTATTAAATTTGCAATCAACCCCACAGTCCCTGAAGCAACGGTATGTTCATTTGGTATGAAAATATCGGAGCTCCTTCTAGATGTAATCTTGCTTTTCTAAGTACCAACCGTAGCTATTAATTACTTTTAGTCTTAGGTTTGGTTGCTACAGTTTCCAGTTTGTGCTTTCTTCTTGTAACCACATCAACTTTTCTCCTTCAGTGTTACACCCATGTAACCACAGGTAAAGCCCACTGCCTTCCCTAGTGCAGTACACTCACTCTCTGTGCTGAGCCACTGCACAGGCAAGGGGAGCGTTGCAGAACCCACTTGTTCTGCATTTATCCCAGTCACCTCCTCTTTGCCCTAAAGGAAAGATAATGACAGACTGCTTTGTTTGTATTTGGTATTCTCTTCCTGTTGGAGTGCCCCTGGAGCCTGTGGCTTCTGAAGCACTGCTTTGTATAGTAGGATAATTGACCACCTATTTCCTGACAGGTAAAGATACAACAGCTCACTTAAAAGAATTTGCAGGCTGGGTGTGAGGAAAAGGGTCGGTGACTACATTACATGGAACTATTACTGGTACTCCTTTTTCACTCAGCATGGAAGTAATGGCACTAACGCACAAGATGCTACATGGTGAAGAAAGTACGAGTCCAATCCTAACAGCGGTTACACACTAGCTGAAAACAGAATGAAATTCTACAAGATTACTTAAGCTTGCTATTAATTTGGGCCATAACAAGCCTTTGTCCACTTTCTACAAAAATTTAAAGGTTGTTCTTCAAAAATAGGTTTGTCTGCAAAATGCTTAAGTGACATCCATTTCCAGCACAAAGAGAATACAGGCCACAAGAACACAGGCGGGTTTCCTCAGATGACTCCAGCAATGCATTTCAATTCTGCTTGGGGGACCACCTCCCCTGTCTGAGCAACGGAAAGGCTAACGGTATCGATTCAGTTCTTACCCTTCAAGCCTTACCAGCATTCATGTACCTTTCTAAAAAGGTTTAGAAAACCATTCAAGCTGGGAAGTACGATTTCAATTTTAACCAAAGCCTTGTTTTTTTCCTTACCCATCCCAACACAGCCTGAAGCAATGGCGGCACAGAGTACTTCTTCATCTGAAAGAGCTCTGAAGGTTCACACTCTGTCACAAATCTGTTGGTTTCACTGTTATATTCCACGGGGCAGACAAAGTACTGATGTTGAGCCAAAAAATAGGAAAACTGAAAAGCAAAACAAGGACTCCTGAAACAGGCATTTGTTGTTACAGTCAAAAATCGTATTGTAATGGATGGCTTTGTCATTGCAAGCTGAGGATAATGAAAATCTTTTTAATAACAAAGAGACCCAGAATGGCGTAAAATCGGCCTGTTTAAGTTGGAGAATGCCTCAACAAAGCAGACAAATGTGGACGTTCAATGCACTTAGTGATGATTTCCCAACTTGTTTTCCTTTTCATATCTCTCAGATTCATATCTACTGGATGTTTCTGCATTATAAAATCCCAAAATGTTAGCCACTCATAATTTCTTTGCAGTTCACTTCTCCATTAAAACTTGAACTATCGTTTCTACCAAGTTTGGCAGTCACGAGTTCTGCTGACCTTGGTGATAAATTACTTATCAGAACAGTTAAATTACTTATCAGAACAGTTACTGTATGCTGTTATTATCTTCTGTGCATATCATCAGTGTAAACTACTTCTCAGGAGAAATGTCATAAATTATGTAATACAAAAATATTACTACAAAGCATAAATAATGCTATCACTAAACTTCAGTTTCAAAATAGGGATACAACTAATAGATAAAACAGTTCCAGATATAGTAACAGCAATGGCAAAAATAGTCAGTATAATCTATTCAGGAGAGGTGCAAGCCTTGCCTAGCCTTTACAGCTAGTTACAAATTGGCAGAATTCTCTAGCAAAAAAGACCTCTAACTCTTAGGCTTTCAGCAGTTTGAGATGACCAGATTTGTCAGTGATTTTACTTCAAGTAAAACCAGGAAGTTGAAGACTGAACCTATACAAGGAAACTCCTGTGGTTACTTACAATAAATCCAAATACAACTGTGGAAAAGAAGCCTCCAATGAACCCTTCCCAGGTCTTCTTGGGAGACAGCTAGGCACAAAAGAGAGCTTGTTAGCATCATCAGTTGCATCACTGAACCCTTTTTTACTCTATTTCTGGACCTTGTTTGTGAAAATTAAGCTCCTACTTGGTTTTTCATAGGTATGCGTGAAATACTGAATGTCAGCAGCTGCAGCCACTGAACATGATAAACAGAGGAGTATGGCTAGGACCTGTCCCAGGCAAGGAGGGAAAGTGCCACAGTTTGGTTGGAACCACTGGGCAGCGTGAGGGAACGGAGAGCTCCCTTCCCATCTGCTGCTGCGTCTGGAGGCTGCCGCCTGCCTCTGGCCACAGCTGACCCTGATTAAGCAGCTGACCTCCTTCAAGCAGAAGACTTGGAAACCTGCACGAGCACGCTATGGCTCTGTTGGAGACCTCTGCTAGCAAGTGCACACTGAGATAGTGACAAAAGCCTGGGTGTTAGACAACTACTGCTGGGGATGCTCCTCGGGAGACACTAGCTTCCTACATACAGACTGGCAAACTAATACAGCAAATAATTGGCCTAGAGAGACCAGTGTAGCAAGCTATTTTCTTCATCAAATCCTATCACGTTTTCAATTTAGGAGCAGTTTAATATCAGAACCAACTAAATATGCAAAAGTTAACATGGCAACATCATGAAAGTAATAATTCATAGCTTTCTGTGGGGTCTTGCATACTCTACCAGAATAGGAAGATTACTGCTTGAGCCCTTCTCGGTGCTACATCAATGAGACCAGATGAGGAATAGGTATACGTGACCTAGCAGCTTATTTCAAATTACAGTTTCTGTACAGTAAGCATGCAGTTAAACCTGCATATGAAATCCAAAAAGCAAGCCATTATAAATGATGATGCAATAGGCTTGAACTGTATTATACTGTAATGTCAATATTACATTCACATCAATCCCAGTTTCCACTTACAAATCTTCAGAAACAGGATAGTCAATTTGGTTTTTTAGCAAAGATGTGTATCATGCAGTACAGCAGAAAGTATTTTTTCCATGAATGTGTTTTTGAACAAGTATCAAAAATGCTATAAATTGTAAAAGCTTGTTAGTGAGAAAGTGCCTAAGTACATACCTTAATTAATGGAGTTCTGCCAAAGAAGAATCCAAAAATGTAAGCGGTAATATCATTGCAGATAACACTTGAAATTGGAACCAGAAACCTAGAGAAAGACATTAAAAGTTTCATGGAGAAAAAGAGAAGCTGCCCAAACCTAAACACAGGACAGAAACTGAAACAGCAGCATTTCTTTCTGGGAAATTTTTCTGTAGCATTTAGAAGGAATTATGTTTCATAACATGTTCACCTAGTTCCCCCATGAGCAGCATATTTAGCTATATTGGTTTTAGTCTTCAGCCAATCAAGACCATTACAGATCCATATTAGTTCAAGTTAAAATATGATTTTGGTGCCTGAGCTTAAAATGTGAACAGGCTGGCTTTTTCCTTATCAGGCTTGAAGACTGGTACCACAGTTAAGAAGAAATCAACAGATATAAAAATGTTAATGTTATTGGTAACATCAAAGCAAGCAAATTCCTTGTACAGTTTAATGGTATCTAAATTAAAAAAAAAGTTTTCCTTTTTTTTTCCTCTTGTCAGTTTGGAGCAGCCTGTCTTAGCTTTCTAAGTGTTCTCTGCATGCAAACAGCATCTGAATTTGTTACTCAAGCCTGTTAACCTCTTTTTTTTCCCCTTTTCAAAGCACGGATGTATTAATAAGCTAAAAGTCAGATTTTCTGACCATCTGCCAAATTGCCTAGCACCAGTGGAAATAAGAAATAGTAGGCTAGCAAGGCAATTAGGTTCAGTTTTTGGCACATGAACATGACCACTGTGAAAAGAATTTGTTTATACAAACTTTGTCAAAGGCTTTGGGTTTTCTTTCTAACTATATTGCAGAAAAGATGTGCTCAATCTCCCCAGTTGTACATATGTCAGGAAAAGAAAAAGGAGAACATGCAGTATTATGTCCTTGGAAGAACACAAATCATCTTCCATATGCTTCTTCCTTCTTCCTCAACTTGTAATTTACCCTGGCCCTCAAGAAGGGGGGGATGGAAAAACTCACCCTCTCTTTGAGGAGTGGTTTTAAGTAATCAAGTTTAACTGCATCATCAGAATTTAATATATTGCTGCAAATGGGGCATTAAGATGACCCAACAATATCCAAGATGTAAACTCTTAACATATTTTAAGTAATCTGAATTTATCTGAACAGGGAAGGTGGCAGGGAAGGTGGCCAGATTGGGGATTTCAAATTAAATGGTCCAACTTCAATAGTTCTGAGCAACCTGAAGCTTCCAAGTAATTGGAAAAGAATTGCTGGATATTAATTCATTCAGCAAAATGCTATGGAAACTATTTCACCAAGCATGCAAGCAATCCTATTCCTTGCAAGTAAATGAAGTGGTTGTTCAAAACTATCGTACTTGTGGCTGCCAATCTAGTTAAAGAGGTTTCTGCTTCCTCTCCTGTATCCTTTACCTCATCGCTCCCAACTCCTCTGGCTCCCCTTCCAACTAGACACTAATGCTCCTTTAATTTGTGCTGCTTTAACTGTTCCCACGATTATTCCCTAACCAGATCTATGTAAAAGAACCAACCTTTCAATGCAATAGAGTTACAAATCAGTTTATTACTGTCCCCTTACCAGATCATGCCTTCAAAGAGATTTTGGATGACAAGATGAGATTGAGTTACAGTGATCAGCAAAGTGACATGAGTCCATGCGAACTGTTAACAATGCAACAACACAACAGTTAGTGAAAACACCGATCCATACACCTTGATAAATATTGGTGTGTCAGCTAGAGGAGCTACTTAGGAGCTCACAGGAAAGACCAGTTCTAGTGATAATGCAAGAGATGTGTGCATACAGTATATCACAAGTTAGCTGGCTTTCTGAAGCAAGTACTGAAACTTTAACAGGTTTCCCCATCACTTACCTCCACCCAGAATTTTTTAATGTGCAGTTTAATATCTGTTTTAATAAGACATACACCTTCAGCATGAAAGCAGCAGAGAAATGTAAGCAATGTGATATTCTGTATATACATATAACAGACATGTCAGAACTGTAACAATAAAATGGCAATGAACTACTCATGAAAGAGTCATGTTACACAGATGTGGATATCTCTCATAACAGAATACCAGTCCTCTTATGAAACATGAGAATTCTCAGGATTAGTGAAAACAAAGTGTTAATTTTTATGTGCATGGTCATTTAAACAGTCATTTTCCTCAGTATTACTGCATGTACTTAGTGTTTATTCTGTAGTGCTAGTGTACAATAAAGCAGTTTCCAAACAGTTTACCAGTAAAGATTCTACAATAGATTTTATCTTCCGAAAACTTTTAAATCAAGAACTGGTAGTTTTTCCATGAAACACCAAATTTAAGCACTCTAAAATGTCTGGGCGATTTAACACTCGGAATGTCCTACTTCTTTAAGTCTCTTATCACGTGTTTTCCTATGGCATCCAGCATCTACTTCTAGTTGAGACAACTCAAGAAGGCTGAAAGGGGGTGTGCAAGAACTGACTAAAGGTTTCTGAAAATATTACCTGCTGGTTAATTAAAGCATCTCTGCAGCAAAATTTTTGGTATTTGTACAGTGATATTGGAACACCACCTAAAACCAAATGGCTACTCTCCTTGTCTGTCCAAACACCGTGTTGCCACACAGTGGATACACGGCTTCCCTCTGTTTTACTGCAATTCTTAGGTAGTCACACCTTAATGTTTTCTGGGCAGGCACCACATCATATGACTGACACCACATTTTTTCTGCCTTCTTTCCAGAATGGGGAAAAGGAAAAAAAAATCATGGAAAATTAATATATTTACTTTGTGCCAATCTGAAGATGAGGACTTTTTTTGCAGATTAGAAGATAAAGACCACCTCTCCTAGAAAAGCTGCATCTCCCTGCCAGGCAAGTTCTCCCACAAACAGGGTAAATTTTTTTGAGCAAAACATTTTTTCACATGCTCATACAGGGCTCAGCTAAGTCCTAGTCTAGAATTAAGGATCCTCAATGGTAAAGTGGTACCTAAAGCACTGTAGAAACAGAAGGGTTAACTGCATCCCCAGAGCTTTAAGAAATCTTAAGGTTGCACAATGCCCTGACTGCTCAAGTTCTTTAAAGACTGGAGCTGTACTGCATTAATGTTTTACTGTTATTTCTAATCATTCCTACATAGAAGCGGGGGGCGGTTCAGGGGGATTTTTTGGGTTTGGTTTCGTTTGGTTTTGGGTGGTGGTTTGTTTTGTGGTTTGTTTTTTTGGGGTTTTTTGTTTGTTTGTTTGTTTGTTTGTTTGTTTGTTTGTTTGTTTGTTTGTTTGTTTGTTTGTTTGTTTGTTTGTTTTTTAACCTGTGATGTTACAAAATTAGTTTTCAACCTATAAGATACATATAAGAAAAAGGTTCATGCTCTTGATTAGCTACTATGCTGTTTATTAGGTGGACAAATACAAGAGATGAGAACACTGATTTCTTTTAATAGATTAATGATCTACTGAGGCAAAGCAGAGCAGAATACCAGAACTGCTGTTAAATGTCACAGAATAAATCTTCCACATAGGGGTTAAGATCAAGTTCCCTTCATAGTACTTCAGTGGGGCCTCTACAAAGTAACACTTGAGTCACAAGAACCACTTCCCACGCTATGCTGAACTATTTGGCTTCAGACCTGGGAGGGAGATGCACACCCCTTTCTCCAGGAATCTCTTTCCTATCAGCCTATTACTAAGGGAAACGTATCACATTGTATATGCACAAGGTCTCACCAATGACAGCTTGTATTGACTGAAAGGCCACATCCCATGCTATAATAATAATAAGCTGCAAGGTGAACAGATACTGAACAGCCCCAACACCACTTGATTTCATGCTACTGTTGGTTTAAGCACATTTTCCACACCCCTTTTCCAAGCTATTTTATGAACACAGGGACACGACTGTTTCTAGTGACATTCATAACATGAGTGACCACAGCAAAGTGGGTAATACACACCATGTAAAACTGCAGACGATAATGTTTCTTCACTAAACTCAAAACAAACATGCAGAATCCTGTAAAACAAAGCAAGTGTAGTTTGTACCATCTTATATTTAATTACTCTGATCTGTGGTATACCAGTAATTCCCTTCCCTTGAAGCAGCTTTTAATCCCTCTGCTGTTAGAAGCATTTGCTTGTATTCAGTTAAGCGTACATGTAGAATTATTCTCATTAGAGCATAAGATTTAGTTAACATCAGTAAAGAGCATCCATTTCATTACTTACAAGGTCCCATTGTAGACATCAATTTTTAGGGGAGGACACCATCACCTTTAAAAACCACTCAAAAACCAGGTCGACAAGCTGGTTTTGAATAATTAACAGAAATAATTGAAAGGAAAAGACCAGCTTGCCCCTTTCCCCCAGACAGGCATACAGCTGCATGCAATGCAAGCGTGAAGTGCAGGCGTTGGAGAATTCAACTGACTGAAAGAAACGTTCTGGGTGGCTAACAGCATGTCATCTCCCCTAGGGCAACTTCCTGCGCCAGCAAGGGTCAGAGGCCCTCAAAAGACCCTTAACCCTGGGGACAGCCCCTCACTGACCCCACGATCCCAATGCGACAGCCACCAAGGGGCTCTGCTACGCTCTGCCTCCTGCTTTTGCTCATGACTGGCTTGTCTCATCTCTCCCCTCACCGCCCTTCAGCAGTCATGAGGCATTAGTTAAGTTAGTTTCCTCAGCCAAAGCCAGCTGAAAAAGGTTAAGTCTTGCAAAGCTGGTTTCAAGTTTGCGATCTAAGCACCGAGTAGAATTTTTATCTGGTTTAAAAAAAAAAAATTAACAGTAGACAGACTGACAGTTCATCATGAAGATCAGGTTTCTTAATATATTTTACAAGTATTTGTAGCATAGCAGTCTCCTGTCCCTTAGGCCAATCTGAATCTTCAATTGATTTAATTTTAGGCTAAAGTAATTTTACCACATTGCTGAAAACACCTTGGACTATATTTACATGTTCACAAAGCAATGCCCCACAAGACTGCCAGCTTATGTCTCTTCTTCCTAGAGAAGAAGCTTTTAAAAAGTCTTTCTTTGGATAGGGAAGAAAATCTATCCATGAGGCAAGCATCTGAATATCTTGCAGACAAAATAAAGCCTCAGGCATTTTGAATAATCAGTTTAAAATATATTGGCAAATCTTATTGCTGTCGACCTAGCAGAACACTTGCACAATAAAGCATCAACCCAGCACAGCAATTACACATACAAGTCGTCTCCACAGACTGCCAAAATAGTGTTCATGTATTCATGTACTGAGCCCCAGTTCTTCAGCGATCAAAGTTAATTCATGCCAACTTCTCTTGAGCACTATTAGCTCAACTTTCTCGAGATCATTTACTTGTTTAGGCTGCTTTCTTCTCAGTGAATGCAAAATTTATATTCATCCTTTCACAGCAAAAATGGAACTGTGAACACCTAATTTCCTTGAACATCGAGCAAAAAGAAGCTGAAAGTGCATAAAGCTGGGGAGCAATTTTTTTTTTTATTTTAAAAGAAATAAGCACAGAAACAAATGCAGCACAAAGTTCTTTCATTTGTGCAATTTCGTACACTTACCTGTTAAATAGAGTGCAAAAGATATAAATCTGTGGTAACGAATTAGGAATTGAAGCTGTTCTCTTCTCTGAACAAATGTAGCGAAGTAATCAGCTACAGTCTCTCCATAAAAGAAGTAGTTCACACACAGCAAAAAGTACCTACAACATACAACAGCTAGCAGTTATTTTAACAAGATAATATATATTTAAAAGTCATTCTTAAAAACAAAACAAACAAAAAACCACAACAAAAAACACCACACAAAAGGAAAACCAGAAGGGTAGAAAAGACGTGATAAAAATAAAATTCAAGCATAAATCTAGTCTTATACTTCTGGGTCAGTGTCTCCTCCGACAAGCCAATTTTTGTAATTTTCTAAAGCAACCGCATTAGAAAAACAAACACATTTTGCAGGATACAGTTGGAAAATTAATTTCATCCTTAACTACAGTATTGAATACTCCACACCTATTCAAGTCCTTTTCAGATATTCTAAAAGCACAGAACAAGTATCTGCTATCATCGATATTGACAAAAGCAATTCTACGTATTCTTTTCCTGTATCCTCATAAGGGTAGTTTGCGATTTCTGCCTTACAAACAGGAAAAAAGGTACTTGCGTAACAAGTCCTCTGAGGTTATAGGATAGTGAATCTGACACGGGGCTTGAGGATCTGAATGTAACTATACTTCTGCCATCTGGCCTGAAGATTCTTGTCTGAAGGAGTTACTGCTGCATCTCCTGCTCCACTCCACCACGCACTTTGACTTCTAGCTTTCTTGACCGAGCAATAACCTTACAGGATTACATCCATCAACTGACTAGTAAATGCAGCTATTACTACAACTTTTTCAAAACAATTTTGTGGGAGTATGTCCACACCCAAGGTTCAACTGATGTCACCTTCATCCATCTCTTTTTGAAGGATCTTCAAAGAAATTCCTTTCAGGCAAAACAGTCAGTATGCAAGTAATTGTCACAGGTTTTCATACAAGTTCAGTTACTCAGCTTTCTAGAGTTAAGTCACAATGGGATTCTCAAATGCCAAGGCAGCACTCAATAAAAACCAATAAATAGCAAATCCAAAACCACTAAGAGATGCACCTCTCTAGGCAACATACGCTTCGGCTTATTACCAAAGTCAGTCACAGAAAATAAAAACTTGTGATTCAAGACTGGATCTCCGGATAGTCTCAGAGCGATCAGTATTCATTCTCTTCCCCCCCAATAGATGTTAACACTCACTTTGCAAAGCTTTACATCTCTAAATAAGCCAAACAGTTGATGTTCAGACTACTAACAGGATTCTCTCATCTCACTGAAATGTCTTAATATTTAGTCTCAGTGGCAAGATGTTGGACTGAAAGGAGCTTTGATGTTAACTAGTGTGGCAATGCGGAGGAGTTGACTTTGAGCTCCACATATGAAAGCGACGGTGGTCAACTGCCAAAGTAGACTAAGTGGTAGAGTGCACATCTCCTCCTCTAAAAATTTTGGCAAAACCACAGAATCATTCATGTATGAGTCTGCTCTAGCTGTAGATCCAGAAGCCATGGAATAAAGCAGACAATAGATCGGTCCCCTGGATAATCCAGGAGTGACCAGAGGGGAACTGATTAGCATTTACAGAAGAGCCGACAGCAGGAATCCACCACATTACACAGTAAAGTTGCTTCTAGAAGTGAAGAAGCAATGTAACAAGAGGCAGGGAATAACCCAGATATTTCAATTCCTTAAAAAACCAAACCCAACACAAACCCAAAACAACACAACATAGGTCATGTCTGAAGAACTATGTCCTTAAGCACCTTAGAGACTACATGTGCCCAACACCTTCTCATAACGCTGACTTTAATCAAGAGCCTTTATTTTTCCTCCCAGAACTCAGAAGAAGAGTTGATTTCCCTGGTTCTATCCAGCCCTTTGTAAGCTGGACATTGTCACAAGTATCCGGGATTTGCCAGAAAAATTAATCTCATCTGTTGGCTTTCAGAAGATCCTCCAACACTATATTTATGCAGTCCTGTGATTAAGTGCACGATTGGAAAGGATTTAAAACTTGTATGTTATTATTTTAATTCTCTGTGTGTGTGAAGAGGAGCCTTTAAGGTGCCTGTTCTATTTATTTCTTGTGCAAGGTTA
>NW_008795365.1:1421341-1422523 GCF_000699145.1 Aptenodytes forsteri | reverse complement strand
CCCCCCCCCCCCCCCCCCCCCAAAAAAAAAAAAACAAACCCAAAAAACCAAACAAACCAAAGCAGTTCAGTTAATACATATCAGGTGATTATTTGGCTATGCACGTTTTTAGATAGCTTACACGGGCTCAATTCTGACTTAAAGCATATATGCATGCATACATATATGTGTACATATATACATATTTATAACAAGTATTGAAACTGAAGTAGTAAAAGGCCAACATACATGTCCAAGTTCATAGGTGGAAGACAACTACATAATCCTGTATTAGAGACAGATGTCAAGTTTTATGTCCGCACATGACCTACAAAGCTATCATTCCACCATGACAGGATATGAAGAACTAGAAGATTTAAGTTTCACATCCCTATTTATTGATGTTCTTGCTTGCTACTCACCAGCTGAGGGATCTAAACCATGGTAAATCATACGAATGGTAGACTCTGTAACCTATAGTAATGATTTCATGGTAACACTTCACTTGGATGCTTAAGACCTAAAATAAGAGAAATAAAAAACTGTGTAAAGATGCTGCAATTGTTTCTTAAAGGCACTAAGTAGTACTGCAACCTGCATTAAGGGGAGAAATTATTCTGAATTCAAATTCCACACAGAAAACAGACAGCTTCAAAGCAAGTCCAAGGAAAACTAAAGCTCCATTTAAAACCCCCCAAAAACCTCAAAACCACTAGGCATGCTGAGAAAAAACACATTGGGCTAGTGTCCTGGTTTCGGCTGGGATAGAGTTAATTTCCTTCCTAGTAGCTGGTATAGCGCTGTGTTTTGGATTTAGGATGAGAATAATGTTGATAACACACTGATGTTTTAGTTGTTGCTAAGCAGCGCTTACACTAAGTCAAGGACTTTTCAACTTCTCGTACTGCCCTGCCAGCGAGAAGGCTGGAGGTGCACAAGAAGCTGGGCAGGGACACAGCCAGGACAGCTGACCCAAACTGGCCAAAGGGATATTTCATACCATATGATGTCATGCTGAACAAAAAAAAAAATGGAGCGAGTTGGCTGGGGCGGGGCATGACCGCTGCTGAGGAACTGGCTGGGCATCGGTCAGCAGGTGGTGAGCAATTGCATTGTGCATCACTTGCTTTGTATATTCTTTTATCATCATCATCATCATCATCATCATTATTATTATTTATTTTATTTCAATTATTAAACTGT
>NW_008795365.1:1419350-1421305 GCF_000699145.1 Aptenodytes forsteri | reverse complement strand
GGGGGAGTGAGCAAACGGCTGTGTGGTGTTTAGCTGCCTGCTGGGTTAAACCACAACAGCTAGCTGCAAGAATACGCTCATGAAACAAGGGAAAGCTCCTGATTTTTCTTCATTAAAACAGTTTGGCAGCAGCAGGTCAAAAGTACTTCCTGTAAAGAAGGCTCTTCTATTTCTTTTGGCTAAGTTTTATCTTTAAATTTAGTCTAAGAAATATTTTCTAGGCCCAATGGAAAAAACTAGCTGTGTAACACAACTTGGACACCCAGGTCTTCCACTTGCAAGTGTCTCCTTAAGGGCAATTAGCACTGATGATTAGAAGCAAAGCTCGTCTAACCCAGGTCTGAATGTCACACCCTCCACGGCCCTCATTTTGTTTTGCCGATCTCACTACGTCAGTGCTTGCCCGTGCAAGTCTGGTAGTACGTCCTGTCAGTCTTTGGGCTCCAAAGGACTCTCTGCCACTTTTGTCTAATCCACAGTCACCAAGCAGATTGCCCTGCCCAGATATCAAGTATTGCCAAACACAGGTCAACAGTAATCCCATGCAGAGGCTGGAGTAAGAACCTACCCACACCAATTGCATGTCAGCATGCTAGGCTTTGCAGTATTCTCTTACCACCTGCATTGATGAATAAATTTCACCTTGCTCAATGTGTGAACACAGTTTAAAACAGTCTTACACCACCTCAGTGAGTTAATTTTGAAGCTCCCTATCTTGTGCTCTTTCCTCTGCTTGGCCTACGTTATAAAACTTAAATGCTACATGCAAGAGCAACATTAAAGGATTGCACCTTATAGTGGAAAAGGACACTGGGGTCCAAAGGCATGGAAGCTTGCGCCTGTTACCTTAGTAGCAGGCAAACGTAAAACATGCCTCCCAGCTTTTTAGAACAGTCTCAGGGCTTGTCCTCCAAACTTCACTGGACTACCCTTCTTGCAAGTCTCTGAGCATTTTCAGTCCCAGTATTAAGATTTGGTTTTAGCATGACAACTCTTGTTTAAATGTAAGCTATTTGATCCCAGTGAAATGAAATAATTCATGAACAAAACTGGTTTTTCCCTCCATTCTTCTTCTTACATAGTCTCAAATGTCAACTTTATGAACAGTTTATTATATTAAAAGACAGAGTTTTTGCTTTATGGTACAACAGAAGAAGAACTCTATCCCAATTCTATACTTACTTTAATTACTTTTTGGTTCATCTCTTGATAGCTTTGCCCATGATTGCAATCTCAGAGTATACCATGAATATACCAAATCACGCTGCAAATTGATTAGTTCAGTTTTGTTCGTTATCATCATTCTCAAGTGTAACAGACTACTAAAGGAAAGATTGTGAAAAAAATATCTCTCTGCAATGACCTGCACTTTAAAGGGGCTTTTTTTGTTGTTTCTTCACACACAAAAAAGAAAATCCTACACCAACAAAACAATGAGTTACTAGTTTGTTATGTCATTCACCTGAAAACAGGAAATATAAACCAGACTAATTCAGATGTAGAGACTGTAATGCAGACCGTAATACTGGTGAAACAGCATTCCAGTCTTTCAAGACAATACAGGGAAAAAAAAGGGAGTTTATGACCTCTGGAAGAAGGAGCAGGCAACTCAGGAGGACTACAAGGATGTTGTGACGTTATACAGGGAGAAGATTAGAAGGGCCAAAGCTCAACTAGAACTTAATCTCTCTACTGCCGTAAAAGACAATAAAACAAATGTTTCTGTAAATATATTAGCAACAAAAGGAGGGCTAAGGAGAATCTCCATCCTTTATTGGATGCAGGGGGAAACATAGTGACAAAGGATGAGGAAAAGAATGAGGTACTTAATGCCTTCTTTGCCTCAGTCTTTAATAGTAAGACCAGTTGTTCTCGGGGTACCCAGCACCCTGAGCTGGAAGACAGGGACGGGGAGCAGAATGAAGCCCCCATAATCCAAGGGGAAATGGTTAGTG
>NW_008795365.1:1416241-1418058 GCF_000699145.1 Aptenodytes forsteri | reverse complement strand
GAAGTATTTAAAAGACGTGTAGATGAGGCGCTTAGGGACATGGTGTAGTGGTGGACTTGGCAGTGCTAGGTTAACGGTGGGACTTGATGATCTTAAAGGTCTTTTCCAACCTAAATGATTCTATGAATACAATCCAAAAGATGTTTCACAGGTGGCCATGAAAAAAGTAAAAGCACATTTTGGCAGTTAAACAAACTTAGAGTCAAAAATCAAAGCAGTTACCCAGAAGTACCAATTTCAGTGGTCAGAAGCCACATCCCTGCCTGTTAGGTGCCATGACTGGGAAAGATAGTTAAACCATTATTCAATAAAAATACCAGCAATAAAGATGATGGAAAGAAGCAGTAAAGGCTGAGTGGGTATGCAGTGTGTATTATTATTATTATTATTTCACTTCATGACCTAAAAATGCACTTTATCTCTATACCTTGGAAAGGGATCTAGCTCCATTCTACAGATAAACCCAAGGTCACAAGGCAGCCCCATAGAGAAGCAGGGAATTAATGGAGCATGCCTGAGGAAAGACTTCCAGTGCTGGTCACAGACAGCAGACCAGAGCTGCCTGCTTTCCTCAGCTTCAAAAATGAAACTTTTATGTCTTTGTTTTTTTGGTGTTTTGGGGTTTTTTTTGAGGGTTTGGTTTTTGTTTTTTTTTTAAACAACCCTCAAATAATGTAACAGTAGGTGATGGGAACTGGAGAAGGAAATAGATGACAGTAGTTTAGTAATTCAAGGCAAGGCAAAAATCATTCAACTTCTTAGATTTACTTCAATTCCTACTTAAAAAAAAATAAATTAATTACAGTATATAAGAAGTCCTTAATCCACAAGGCCCAGTTGTGAATCTGTCCAGTGTTTTTTGAAAGTATTTACATTTACACAAATAAGAAACAAATTGCTCTGAACTGTCTGTGCAGTTTGCTTCCAGCTGCCCTAGGCACGATTAATGAGAGATCAAGTAACTCTTGCATGGCAAAATGTATTTAAACAAACTTACCAGAAGCATCAGCCTTAATGATCCCAGGTATATGATCAGAAAAAACACAGAAATCATAGCTAGAGTGAGAATTCCACGAATCCACCAATTTTTCCATCTATTTAAAAAAAAGAGAATAAAAAGCAAGCGGTTATAAATGAAAATAAATGCCACTTCCTTTACTAACTAGAGATTAAGGTGTATTAGAAATAGTGGGAGTTCCAGAGATTTTCATGCTTAATAAAACACATAGCAAGAAACACAGAATCAACCAACTATCCAACTAAACAAGATGCACAGTAAAAGAAATTAAAGTTAGCCACCTTTCTTCTTCCCCCATGCTCCCCCCCTGCCCAACATAATTTGCAATTAAATGGATCAACCCCATATTGAAGCTGCTGTGAAAATCAGGACCCTCAAAAAGCATCACATAATCAGCAAGATTGATGGGGTCCAGCCATGTAAAGGCTTACATATGAAAGAAAGGCTGTCAGGTAAAAAGCATACGATTCTTTGGGGAGTAACAGACAAAAAAACCCAGGTGATCACCAACTTTCCATAGCAGCAAAGTAGCTATTTTGCTAGATAGAGGGTTGTCTATTGAAAGCAGTCCTGTGCTCTTGTGAGCACTGGAACCAGGACAGGAAAACATGTGACAATGAGGGGTGATGGGTCAAACTAGCTGTACTCTTCTGCCCTTATAGACCTTTACAGCTGCTTGTGGCTACCTAAGGAAAGCAGAATAGAAATTTCTGTTACCATAGAATCATTTACGTTGGAAAAGACCTTTAAGGTCATCAAGTCCAACTGTTAACCTAACACTGCCAAGTCCACCACCAAA
>NW_008795365.1:1411603-1415974 GCF_000699145.1 Aptenodytes forsteri | reverse complement strand
ATAAGGTCTCCCCTGAGCCTCCTTTTCTCCAGACTAAGCAACCCCAGTTCCCTCAGCTGCTCCTCATAAGACTTGTTCTCTAGACCCTTCACCAGCTTCGTTGCTTTTCTTTGGACACGCTCCAGCACCTCAATGTCCTCCTTGTAGTGAGGGGCCCAAAACTGAACACAGTATTCGAGGTATGGAATGCCTTCTTTGAAAAAGTAAGAGTTCTTTTTAAAAAACCCAAACATCTGGGAAGTCTTCGCTTTTTGTTGTTGTTGGTTTTGTTTTTGGAGGGTTTTTTGTCATTTCTAGAGTAACCGAAATGTTATCCCCCCTCCCCAACCTCCTGCTGCCAAAGGCCAGTATCAGGAAAAAGCAAGAGCCCAGTTCATTTTTAAAAAACAGTTTAAAAGAACTCATCACATGCCCCACTCTGCCATGAAAATGTTTCTAGTTATCAATAGTCTGTATTTTATTGTTCATATTACTTTTCAGTAAGTTTTTCTCCTCTTTTGCCTGTGTTTTTCCCTTCAGGAATTTTGCCTCTAAAAGTATGCTGAACCAACTGATCACAAGTTACTGCTAAATACAAAAAACCCTACTATAGCTTAAAGAAATTCTTTCTGATGTTTTGCTTTGTATCAGTCTTGCGTTTCGTTGCTGCATCAGGGGATACACCTGATTCAGAGGACACTGTTAGTTTTGCATCATACTACAGTTTTAATGTAAACTTCATTAATTTGATTTTCAAAGATATTATTCATTGGCAGGTTAATGGCTGCTAAAGACACTAACTGGATTTGCTGTAAGTGTCAGAACAAAGGCACAACAGGCTTTATCGCAACAGATGCTTTATGCTCCTCTACGATGTGGGCTATAGAGTAGCAGCTTGCTCCTAGTGGCATACCTATAGTGAGCAAGACTCCTTTAGAAGAATTCAACTTCCCTTAAGAATAATGTTAAAATACCACATAGTATCTTGAGGGTGTTGACAAGCGCAGCACTGGAAAGACAGCTTCAGTAAGTAAGAAAACAAGCTCCAGAATCTAGGAAGCCAGCTGACAAGTTTATTGTGTCCTAACTCTCCACTGGAAAGTTGAGGATACTATTTCCTCTAAAGGCCAAATACAAAGAGGAACAATATTTCTGAGAGTTACAGTGCAACTCATGTTGAGCATTATGACAACATCTCTGGTGGGACTGCCAGTTACTAAACTGGCAGGTAATTTTGTATCTAGCATTCATAAAGCACCAAGAATTTAATTTTGCACTTAAAGCACCTTTGTGCACCTTTGTGCAAACACTCCAATAAAGAATTTCAAGCATGTGAAACAGGAAAGGTTTCGCCTGTGCCTCTTAGTTGCAGGCTTTGAGGTATCACCATGCAAGTGCCCTTTGGAACAAGTCTGATTTGGAGACCTAAGACTTCCACAACATTTAACATGGTAAGAGAACTCTGAAGGTGATAGGAACTAGATACTCCTTGCAGTGTGATGGCAGTATCACATTCTGTTTGCAGCTGGTGCAGTTTAGAAACATGCATTTTGAAACCTGGGAACAATACGTTTGTTTATAGCTCTCAGACATCACAACAGAAACAGACAACAGATTAAAAAAGGAGCAAGTCAAAAAACTGTAGTTTCACACTGCTATTGGAGATACCTACTGGAGATCAGGTTTTTTACAAGGACTTGGAAGTTTTTAATCGTAGTCTGGATTGGAGGTCCTTCTTCTGACTCTTGCAAGACCTAAGTTGTGTCTAAAATATACATTGTATATTGCTTGGTTTGTTACGTTGAGCATAAGGTATATATGATACACACATTCATTTTACTAGGGAGTTTTTTTGGTATGTGATCTATCACACACCTAAATGCTCTTTCATTGCGTTAGTGAAAAAAAAAGTAATGTGAATTGTCACCTCCAAAAGGGTTTGACTGATCAAGTGTTGTAAAGGGACTGTATAAAAAAAAATATACTAGGAACTTTATTCGTTAGCCTCCATGAATATGCAGGTCCCCACGATTATCTGTCTATCTACCTCCCCCACCCCCCACAGCTGCTAGCCCTTAAGCTCCTGTGAACAGGGGTTGGAAGCAGAAACCTGGGTTTGAAAAGAGATGGCAGGAAAAAATTAAATATTGCTTTAAAAGGTATGAAAATAAAAGCTATGTTGTATTTAACTGTAAAGAAAAATTATTTAGAAGTGGAAATGCTGTCACAAAAAGCTAGCAAAGCTCACCCAGAGAATTTACACTTCTTTCCTTTTCATTTATACACAAATACTGCCCCTCCCCTTAACTTTGGATGTAGGAAATGAGTTTATTATAACCCTCAGAAATAGTTATTCTGGATATCAAACCCAATGACTATTCTTTAGCCCATTTTATTGCAATGCTCAACAAACAATGGCAAATGTTTATGTAAACTGTAGCTAAGCATTGCAGTGGTTTACTTAGAAATGCATGCAATGGGCAATCTTCAGGTATATGCAAAAAAAATATTACACTGAAGGGACTATCAAAGCATAAATAAATCAATGATATCCAGTAAAAATTTATCCTTGAATTTTCATGTGTATCATATGAAATTTAAAACTGCAGTACAAACTGTAAGAATTAAAACTGCAACATAATCTAAGAATTTTAGCCAGCAGCTATTAAACTTGAGAGCTGTTTGTTTTACTATACCTGGCAGACAAGCCTGACAAAGCCCTTTTGAGGATTTCTGGAGTGCTGTCTGTTGGTGAAAGAACATCTGAATCACTTCTAAGATCCAACTCTCCAAGTCTTTCTTCCAAATCCACTTCCTATGACAAAATAAAAAAAAAAAAACCCCAACCCCAACACAACATGCAAGATTATTAGTTATTATGTCAGAAAACAGTATTCAGTCATAAATATTACTTTAGGAACTGATAATATCTACATTACTTTCTAAAAAGACAACAATGGTGTACTAGTGAAACTGTAGATGTTGTAGGAGACAAATGTATCCCAATAAATGTTTACAAGAAGGCCAGTACTCAGATGTTGTGACAGTACCTGCTGTGCTCAAGAAACTTCACATTCTAGGCACTTTTTCAACCCATGTACATAAGCATGAGGATATATGTTTCCAGAAATACTACAGCTGTCATAGAACATGAGTTTAACAGAAATCCCTAACCCTCTAACACATTCCCTCACCTACATCTCAAACCAACCTTTTGTGGGATAAGGAGAAGGGTCTTCTGGTGGTTTAATGTCACATTAAGAAAAAAAGGAAATGGAATGCATGAAAAAACAGTCCCTTTGTACAATGAAAAGAGGTTGCTGGCACAGTTTCATACATACATACGCTAGGACTTGAACCCTCCGGCTTGAAAAGAACAATCCAAAAACAAACTGTGAAGTGACCAAGTGTCCTATGGACACAGTGTTACTCAGAATAATTTCTTGTATGACTCCAACACTGCAGTTATTTCTTCAGTATTCACTAACGAGCGCTCAGGAAGACATCACCTAGACAGACTGTGTGTCTAACCCAAATGCAAAACAGGCAGTACGTACTTCGGCGACAATGTACAAATTGTCACCAACGGTCAGAGTAGACTGTCAAGATTATTTTTCCCTCAGTTAAAGCCAACACTAAGGGTGCTGATGATTTACTTCATTCGTTCTAATGTTACAAACACCACAGCTCCGGGCAGCCAGAGAGCTGTACTCGGCCCTGGCGCAGCAGTAAGGCAGAGAGCTGTATCTAGCTCAGTGTCTGGCTCTCTTGAGACTTGAACTTCCTCCTGACCTTCCTGACTTGCCTCACCTCCTTACAATCCCAAACGGCTTCCAGCCTGCCCTGCCGCCTCAGGTTCATCAGTTCTTAACAGCTCTAGGGACTGCAAAGTAACTGTGCTTGAAAACTTTTTTCACCACCGCTATACTGCTATTTCTCAGTCTCCCTCTCTTTCCAGCCTCCTCATCGCAGATCTCGGTTCTTTCTCCTTAATCTATTTCCATGAACATGACTGCTTTTCTTTCCTACTTTTCCTTAATAATATTACTTTCTTCCCTTGTTCTGAGTATTTTTGGCATTTTGGAAGACAGCAGACGTATATCCTCCCTCTCGCCCCCTCCATAAGACGCCACAGAATTAAGGCGGCCTACAATCCCGGCCATCGCACGGCTACTCTGTTTATAGGCTATCGCCTTTTCCTCTCAATCCGTTGGCCTTTTCCAGGAAGTTACACTTCAGTGTAACCATTGCCTCAGTGACTGACCTTTGTAAACAACACGGCTGGAAAAGATAAGGCTTTTCAAACATCGCCGTCCAAAGTCACGGACTAATTAGTCAAGGACTAACACCCAGAAGCTGCGCAGAAGCGGCTGCGGGGAGGGGCGGGGGTCC
>NW_008795365.1:1404909-1411465 GCF_000699145.1 Aptenodytes forsteri | reverse complement strand
ACAGGGACAAACCCCCAGAAGCTGCGCAGAAGCGGCTGCGGGGAGGGGCAGGGGTCCGGCCCCGTCGCCGGGGCGGCCGGCCGGGAGCTGACCAGGGTGCTGCAGGCGGGCTCTCCCCGCAGACCCGGGCGGCGCCGGGCTCTCCCCTCGGACCCTCCCCGGGGCCCAGTCACCCCCCACGGCGCTCTGTCCAGGGACACTAATCGGACGGAAAACACCACCCTTTTCATTTTTAATTTTTTTTTATCTTTTTAGAACCCGAGACCGTGAGCTGGCACTGTACAACATGCACAGGGGAAACAGGTAACAGGAAGAGTAATTCTCTTTTTTAACGTTAGGCCTGTGTTTTTCTCATTCACTTTATGTACCACACACGCGCCCAAGACAAAATTCTTGAATGGATTTTACATCATTTACTTCTTCGAAAAGCATGATCAATGCTTTTCCTGTTCCTTGAAACCCCACAGCCGAACAATTATTAGACAGACATTGTCTATAATTAATACAAGTAAAAAGAGCAAATACTCTAAGTGTGGTCCAGACTTCAGAAAGTCTGTAGAACACCTGAAAAAGCACATAAATAAACAAAAAGTTACTGTGCTTGCAACCTTGTTATTCAGAGATGTTTCTCACAGCGTTGTACCACAGCTTAGGAAATCAACTATAGATGCAACTGCGGGGGGGA
Source organism: Aptenodytes forsteri (assembly GCF_000699145.1). Taxonomy (NCBI): domain Eukaryota; kingdom Metazoa; phylum Chordata; class Aves; order Sphenisciformes; family Spheniscidae; genus Aptenodytes; species Aptenodytes forsteri. The sequence goes on along the minus strand of NW_008795365.1, from coordinate 1,410,780 downwards.
TCACAGGTCTCTCCCAAAGCCATGTTCCAACTGCCGTGACCTGCACTGGAGTGCAGCAAGCTGTCTGTACAGTTCTAGAAGACACTACTCACTGTGCAGATGATGGGCAGTAATCCCGGCCCTAAGACCATGACTTAGCATCTTTAATATTAATCCCTGCTTGCACATGGCAGAGATGTTCTCTCTTTTAAGCACTCAGAACTAAGAATACCCCCAAACTTTTTTGTTCCATTTTGGGCTTTTGGTATTGCAGAAAATGTTTCCATACTCAACCAGTGTTTAAACAGAAAAAAAAAATATTAAAAATTCATATTTAGTTTTATCCCTCTGATATTTAACACACAACTGTCACTTATGCACCTCATTAGAAGCAGTGTTTTAGAATTGCTATTTCCAACATCTGAATTCACAGGTGCATGGCATTTTTCAGAGTATCTGAATACCTTGAAGAAGGAGTCTGTGTTTATCCGATGTGTTTTTCAGTAGCTTGTGCTTCATACTGCCGCTACTGGGAGCTTGGCTGGTGCAACCTGCAAGTTGCATAGAACTTGGTGCATTCGGTCATTTTTTAGCTTTACATTGCTACAATAACCAGTGGGAGACAAACCCCCAACTATCTTCAACTTCCCTTTGTAACATACCTCAAAAACTACCTTGAATACTTTATTTTCCAGTTAATTGCTGTAATGGCCACAACCATTTCCTGAATAAGGCATTTAATTTGCAAAGTCAGAAGCTAAAGAGGAAGTTGTTCACTAAAAGCTAGTTAATTGTCTTCTGCATCATGAAGTGCTTAGAGAACCCCATCACTGGGGGACAAGTCTTTCTTGCTAATTGTTTTCTTAATTATTTTACATGATTGATTATAAACATTCCATCTTATAGCCATGAATAACAACAATCATTATGGAAGGAAACACTAAGTTAATCACTATCAAAGCCCTCAAAAAAAAAAAAAAGAAAGAAATCAAGAGACTTGCTGCTTCAGCTTGACCTTGTAGAAGCAGTTTTGGAGTTTAGTATAAAACCAAGCAGCCCTTCCTTTTCCTGCTCTTCAGGTTTGGGATTTGGCCAAGCTGAACACACAGTAACAACAAGGACCTGCGAGGGGTATTAATTGAAGACGCAAAATCCCCTTGACAGTGGCTTCTCGCCTTTTGTTTTAGTTTAACATAGAAGGAGGCAAGCTGGAACAGGCTTCATACAAAATTACGAATGCAACACAAATTGGAGTGGAAACACTAAGTTAATCACTATCAAAGCCCTCAAAAAAAAAAAAAAAAAGAAAGAAATCAAGAGACTTGCTGCTTCAGCTTGACCTTGTAGAAGCAGTTTTGGAGTTTAGTATAAAACCAAGCAGCCCTTCCTTTTCCTGCTCTTCAGGTTTGGGATTTGGCCAAGCTGAACACACAGTAACAACAAGGACCTGCGAGGGGTATTAATTGAAATTCCATGGGTTTCATACTGTGAGCAGGTATTTACAAGGTTTTCAAAGGTTAATTGAGAACAGCAGAAGTTGTACGGTCCTAAGTGACTAAGACACCTTTCAACCCCAACTCCAAATTAAATGTTTGATCTAAGGTGTTTTCATTTTTTTCTAGAGTTCTGAAACTGCAGGTGACAGAGCCTTTTACATGCAGAACGTGTGCCACTCCCGTCTCCTTGATTCACATCCCAAGTGTCTGTAATGGATGTTGCAATGAGGCCGTTGCCTTGCTTCTCTTCATTTGAAGGCACATATTCCTTCAAGAGAACCTATCTGATCAGCTCATAGAATACAAGTCCAACAAGGCTGAGATGATGCAGGCCTAACAAGTACAGGGAAGAAGGCAAACATGACAGTTACTCACACACTACAAACAGCTCAGCACATAATAAACATGCCTACCTGACACACTCATTGGTTTCCAACATTTCCAAAGTACCCCGAGACAAACGTTTATTTAGTTGTAGGGTTTTGTTTTGTTTTAATTTTTATGTTCTTAAAAGACAAGACTTTCATCCTTAAGCTAAATCTTCTGTACCAGACCATAAATACTTGGCCATACAAAGGAGGAACTCAAACAGTCAAGAGCCTGAGCCTCCCTAACAGGAGTTCAAAACATGTGGCATCTTGCCACAAATTAAGCTTCCCTGTGGATTTCTGCTTGCTGGCTACTTCACAACAGCTACCAGAATACAGCCATGTGTCGTGCAGAAAAAAATAGACATGTCAACCTTTCATCATCTAAAAGGATATACACATCTGAATTGCTGTTTTGTACCACACACCCTCCACTACAATTAACACGTGATGAGTGAACCACACACAAGAATTATTCTAGTTACAAAGGCACTTGCAATGTTTTCATTGTACTGCATTTTTTCCAGGACATGATAAGGAACTCCCAAGTAGACAGCAAATATGTTTTTCTTGGAGAATGTAGCATTTACATGAAGAGCAAATGAGAAAATGAAGACATTTTCCAACAGCTTATGTGAAAAAGTTAGCAAGCAAAAGAATTTAATTATTGTCGTTTTACCTGTATGTGTTACTTAATTTTTCTCCTCCAGCTTTGACCTTTCCACAGTCTCTCTCACAAGTTTTACAATGAAGTCAATAGTTCAGTTAGACCACATTGTAGCATATTTAATTAGATGTATCTTGATACGTTCCTCTGAAGTCAAGATATCAAAGTGTCAGAAGATCCTGAATAATGAAACCTTTTTTTCCGAACTGTTAAAGCCCGACATATGCAGAAACACAAGCGAGAGAACTGCACACACTGAATTGAAGACTGAAACCTACAGATCCTTTACTATCTGCACTAGTACTAATTCACCACCACTTCCAAGAAAACAGAGGTTTGGAAATTCTCAGCCCTTATTATTACCATCATGCTTGTAGCAGACAGCATAGAGGTCAGACTTCTCTGTGAAAATTAAACAGACCCATTTTCTGGATATTCCAAAAGAAGTAAGTCAAATGAAGTAACTAAGTGACCCATGACAGGCTCTACTGTTCCACCATAACCGCCATCAGGAATTTCATTTATCTCCAAGCGGGTTTGGGAGGTTTTGGGTGGCAAAGACCCAAGTCCCAAACCCAGCTTCACAGGTCTGAGCAACTTATCTAGCAATTGATTCCCTGGAAGGGCTGTCTCACAGAACTGAAACAGTGGTCAGTGATTCCGGGCTTGTTTTAGTTACAAATAATTAACAATGACCCTAGGCAAAGAGGCACTTGCTCCCACGGCCAGCAATGCAACACGATTCCACTGCCCCCTCCGCATCCTACTCCAACAACTCTGCACAGTACAAAGAGGAGTAACTGTGTGACTACTTCCAGGATACAATAATTTTTTTGAAGCATTTGAAAGCAGTGTCACTTGCTTTTTAGTAAAGAATGCAAACAACCGGAATTTTAAAATAAGCATGAACACGTGCAGATCAATCTGTAAAACTTTACCTGACTTATACATATTAAGTATTTGAATGCTGAATCGTTCCTCTTGCTCCCAAGGGCCGCGGAGTATTTATGAAGGCACTTGGACAAGACATTCTTAGGAAAAGATCGTCCAGGGCAAGCCGCAGCAAATAAGAAAGGGACAACTGAAAAAATCACTCCTGCATGCCACAGGACAACACAAAGAAACAACAAACTTGTGAAATTGCAAAGCCCTACAGGGCAAAGGCATGTTCACAGGAAGTTTGCAAAAAGTCATCAGCTCAACAAGCTAGTGAGCAACTGAAGACACCGAGACTTGCAGAGCTTGGGAACTTCAGGAAGAAGCTTCACAAAGGGCATACCATATTCCTTCATACAAAACCAAGGAAGTTAACTTTTATTTGAAATTATATGGACGTAGAAATGACTACCAGTTTTTTCCAGTTAGTGGTAAAAAAGCATGCAAATGAAGGAAAAAAACAGCTTCACTTAAATTCAGTTGGAAATGAGCATCTGTGGACACAGTAAGCAGAACATGAAAAGTATCAGATTACATACTGAAAACAGGACTAAAAGTACAAAAGATAAAACCCTCCAGACATATTTAGTGTTCGTGGAGCTCTTCAGCAAACACAGAGCGCTTCTCTGCTTTGGCAAACAAGGTGCTTTAAAGCATGTCACCTTTACGTATCTGGAAGTCTGAATTAATTGGGTCAACAAGAGCAGAAGCAGCACAAAGCAGTTACCATATGAAAGGAGACAAACAAGTTTTCTCCTTCATTACAAGTGAGGAAGAGGGTGATGTTTCTAAGCTGCGTACTAGGAAGCAGTGGAAACCCACTGCATCGTGGCCATCCTGAGTAGTTACGCACAAAAGAACAAGTTTGGGACCAAATACACAATTACCACGCCAAATTGGTCATCTGAAAATAGCCAAAGGACAATAAGCTATCCACTTGTTGTAAAGGTCAGGCAAGAGGTAGAGCACAAAGATAACCATCTAAGAAGGCGTATAACATGGCATCTGTGAATCCAGATGACCAGATGCTTCTCATCAAATCACCTACAGCAGACATTACCTGTGTACTCATATTCAAAACAGAGACCCAAACTGTGATCCACTGATAGAAAACTCAGTACAAAATGCTGGTTTATCTTTACAGTTACCAACGGCACTGAAGACAGCTTAATATGTAAAATCAATCCTTAACGTCGCTTGTGAGCCATGACAAGGGTCACCGGTGCTGTGCGCAACACGGATAGGTTGAGCAAGTCTAACGGGAACAAGGAGGATCCCCCAAATAATCCATCAAAAAGTCTTCTGTGCAGTGGAAAAGGCTTTCCATATCTAACAGTTCAAGCAATCATCACAAATGTATGCACATTGAAATTCATCTCCTGTAACCAACATCCCAGCTGCATACGCAGCAGCAGAGTCCTTTCTGTTCAACATCATCTGAAACTGGGTGAAACACTAGACTGTCGAGCAGCTAAAGTAAAAGTACAGTAGGCCTATAGGCAAGAACAGCATTTTCCTCTCTGGAAATTAGCAAGTTTTAGGTGCACCCTTTTGAGGTCTGGGGAGTAGCGGCTTTGAACGGGAAGAATTCTTTGAAGGCAGCTCACTGCACACCTCAGAAATGAACTTAGCCTACAAAATAAAACAAACCTGAACAACTCCACAGAAAAACAGCTTTGTGAGCACTCTGCTACAAGAAATCGCGTTTAAAAGTTATTTCTCATCTACAGAGAAATATTCTCTGCACAGCCATAGTCTAAACGTTACCTTATTTGATCACAGCCCTCTATGCAGCACAGTACTGCAAATTTTCAAGTTCATTGGCTTTGAGTTCGCGCAACCAAAGCGCAGAATAAAAACTGACTATTGAGTTTCACTTTCCAATTCCTTGCCACAAGGCCTATGGCAGACTGCACGTTCTGCAACTTCGACATCCATGCAGGTTTAAAGAGTCACCAATTTGGGAGCGCTCCACCATGTATCGCAAACTCAATTTAGCAATCAGAAAGCTTTTTTTTTTTAATTCCAGTTACCAAAATGAGAACATCTCTTTCATTTTATTCAGATAATTAGCAACCGTGATGTGCTTAGCTTTTGTAGAGATAAGCCTTAACTCCACAGCAAACAAAAGAACAGCACTGTGGCTGTTTTGCCACTATAATGAACCTGATGCATAGACTTAGTATTTCAAAAACCTCTTGCCTTAGCAGAAATGTCATACTGTAAGTCCTTTCTGGGCCAGAGGTGACTGCCTATCACTTAAAAGGCCATAAAACAGAAACAGTTGCTGGGGAAGTGCTGACACAGCCTTTAACCGGAGCAGATCACCACCCGTGTTTGTTTCCGTGCCGCCACACTGGCCCAGCCACGCTGAAGCGAGCTCTTTGCCGGGCCCAGCCACTTCGGCAAGGGGTGAACTGCCACA